>NW_022196904.1:17115431-17117950 GCF_008632895.1 Mastomys coucha
ATAAATTATTATGTAAGTTGGATGTGGGTTTTTTTAATCTTTGTCATTTAATAAAAACGATATATGAAAAAAAATAGTATGTTCAAATAAATACATATAAAATTTAAAGATACATATGATTTTAGAGAATTCTATTCATGTGAGAAATTAAATATTAATCACTACTAATTGAGCAGAGGAATTCAAATTCTAAAGTCACAAATCAATAATCATAGGCAACTTCAAAAAACAGACTTGATCACTGTCTTTTGCATACCTAATTTTTAAAGCACATGCTTTATAATAAATATATTTTGAAAATGAAAACTATTTTTATCAATTCTACTCTTGAGGTCATAAAATGATTACATTATTTCCCCTTTCCATTCATTGTAGGCAAATTCTTATGCACTTCCTTTCTCATTTTAATTTTATGGAGTCATCTCTTGTTAATTGCCCAGGAGGATTTAAACTTACAAGTCACACACACACATGCAAACACAAACTCACAGGTACATCCACAAACTCTCACACAAAACTACATAACTAAGGAATGCTGTAAAATAGCTTACCTGATGTATAATATTCTTCCAAAGGAAAGATTATAATTTTCCCCAGGAAAGATTTTATATAAAATCAGTCTAAACCTGTCTTATTAGTTAGAGAATGTAAATGATTTAGTTGGATGCACACATACATCCACCTCTATAAGATGTATGGTAAAATAATATTTACAGTGCTGAGAATAAGGGTCATCAGTTTTTACCACAGTGAGAACTTGCCAAATAAACTTATGCCACAAAGCCTGCAGTATATGCTATGAGCTGCTTTTGTTTATATTTTTAAATTTAATTGACTATGAGTCTGCAGATTATTTCTTCCTTAGAATACACACAGAGAAAAAGAGAGCTCAAAATAAGACCTTACTAACAATGAAAATTGGAAATGGGATAAATAAAGGCCAGTAGTCACAATAGGGTAGACATCAAGGAAGAGCTTTGGTAGTTAATACAAACAGTAATAATTAGGCCATGAAGGAGTTTTGTATGCATTCAAGATCTGGTCAATGTTTGTGTACTCAAAATCAGCATTGCTGAATTTCAAAGAGAGAGTGAGATCAATTTTAAAGCTAATTAAGAATCCCAATATAGTTAGGAGTCGAGCCATATTCATTGCTAATATACAAGAGGGAAAATATGGTAGAAAGAAACAAGAATGACATTATCTACATGAGAAATGTTCTAGAAAATTGGCTACTCTTTTAATATGTAAATTTATTCACAAGGGTATATAGTTCCAGTAAATAATAAAGTCTATTAAAAACAAAGTTGTGATTTTCTCTCCAGTGAGTTTCTAAGGTGGGACCAGCCAGGAGGCACAGGCTGCAGAAGCAGTAGAGCAGCTGGGACAGGGTCCTTTCTACCTCCATCTATAACCAGGAGGTGAGCCTGTTGCACAACCGTCTGTGCACCTTTCCCTCCAGGGAAAAGCAGGTCTCCAGAGAGTACTCTGTCCCCTGGACTCATACAAGATCTCCATTTTCTCTCCAGTGACTTTCTAAGGCAGGACCAGCCAGAAGGCACAGGCCACAGAAGTTTCAGAGCAACTGGGACAAGGTCCTTCATTCATCCATCTGCACCCAAGAGGGAAGGCTGATCCACAGCCTTCTGCACAAGGGTCTTACCAAAGGAGAGATGATCTTCCCGGTGTGCTGACACAGGCTTACAGAATCACAGGAGGAACAACCTCCAGCCAGAGGCAGCAAGAACATCTAACACCAGAGATTAACAGATGGCAAAAGGCAAACTCAAGAATCTTACTAACAGAAACCAAGACTACTTGGCATCATCAGAACAAAGTCCTCCCACCACAGCAAGTCCTGGATACCACAACATACTGGAAAAGCAAGATTTTTATCTAAAATCATATCTCATGATGGTGATAGAGGAATTTAAGAAGGACATAAGTTACTCCCTTAAAGAAATACAGGAGAACAGAGGTAAACAGATACAAGCCCTTAAAGAGGAAACACATAATCCCTTTAAAAATTACAGGAAAGCAAAACCAAACCGGTGAAGGAATTGAACAAAACCATCCAGGATTTAACAACGGAAGTAGAAATAATTAAGAATTCACAAAGAAAGGCAACTCTAGGTTTTCAAGATAGAAATGCTAGGAAAGGCCAGTGTGACTAGGCTGGGGTCCAGAGCAGACCTTGGGCGCAAGCTCCACAGCCAGTCCCACAACACCCAGAGGAATCTCCACTCCCAGGCGCTCTGACACATCCTGGATCAGAGGTGAGGAGGAACCAACATCTGTCCCAACACTGGGAGTAACTGGGTCCAGCGGCACCAGGCATACAGGAACTCCGCCAGCCCGTTGACTCCGGTTCCTTCCAGTCTATCTGGGTTAGTGTTCCGAGCAGACCTTGGGCGCAAGCTCCACAGCCAGTCCCACAACACCCAGAGGAATCTCACAGAGAAAGCCACACTCCCAGGTGATTTAACAAGCCCAGGATCCCAGGATCCCAGAATCACAGG
>NW_022196904.1:17119413-17119705 GCF_008632895.1 Mastomys coucha
TACTATGGTTTTCAGAACAGCTTATATATTTCAAAAGTATTTATATACCCAAAAGAAACATAGATAATAAACTAGGGAGGTGGCTTGTAAAAGAACAACAAAGTGAGACTGAGTGCTTTGCTTGATGTTTGTAACTATTGTATCAAGTTTGAAGAAGAGGACTTTATAAGTTACTCTTTCTCTGAGATGAATGCTTTCCCAAATTATCACAGCTAATGATAAACCCAAATTCTTACCCTCACCTAATGTGTGTGCCACCCTCCAAGCAGAACCATTGTTCATTGAAACAGTT
>NW_022196904.1:17120669-17123169 GCF_008632895.1 Mastomys coucha
AACTTTTCTCATCATAATGCAATAAAAGTTTAAAAAAAAAAAGAAATGCTAGGAAAGAAATCTAGAGCCATAGATGTGAGCATCATCAACAGAATACAAGAGATGGAAGAGATAATCTCAGGTGCAGAAGATACCATAAAAAACATTGACATAACAGTCAAAAAAAAAAAAAACCAAAAAACAAAAAAACAAAAACGCAAAATGCAAAAGATCCTAGAAATCCAGGACACAACGAAAAGACCAAACCTAAGGATAATTGGTATAGAAGAGAGTGAAGACTTCCAACTTAAAGGGCCAGTAGATATCTGCAACAAAATTATAGAAGAAAATTCCCTACCTTAAAAAAAGGAGATGCCCATGAATATACAAGAAGCCTACAGAACTCCAAATACTTTGGACCAGAAAAGAAATTCCTCATGTCACATAATAATCAAAACACCAAATGCACAAAACAATAAAAGAACATTAAAACAGTAAGGGGAAATTATACCAGACTTCTCACTAGAGACTATAAAAGATAGAAGATCCTGAGCTAGCTGGGCGGTGGTGGCACATGCCTTTAATCCCAGCACTTGGGAGGCAGAGGCAGGTGGATTTCTGAGTTCGAGGCCAGCCTGGTCTACAGAGTGAGTTCCAGGACAGCCAGGGCTATACAGAGAAACCCTGTCTCGGAAAAAAAAAAAAAAAGAAGAAGAAGAAGAAGAAGAAGATCCTGAGCTGATGTCATACAGACCCTGAGAGAACACATATGCCAGCCCAGGATACTATACCCAGCAAAACTCTCAATAAACATAGATGGAGAAACCAAGGTATTCCATGACAAAACCAAATTTGCAAAATATTTTTCTACAAATCCAGCCCATCAAAGGATAATAAATGGAAAACTCCAACACAAGGAGGGAAACTACATCCTAGAAAAAGCAAGAAAGTAATCTTCCAACAAAACTAAAAGAAGATAGCTACATAAACAGAACTCCAACTCTAAAAACAAAATATCAGGAAGCATCAATTACTTTTCCTTAATATCTATTAATATCAATGGACTCAATTCCCCAATAAAAATACATAGACTATCAGACTAGGTACTTAAACAGGACTCAACATTTTGTTGCTTACAGGAAAACCACCTCAGTGACAAAGACAGACGATATCTCAGAAAAAAGGATGGAAAACAATTTTCCAAGCAAATGGTCACAAGAAACAAGCTGGAGTAACCATCCTAATATCGAATAAAATTGACATTCAACCTAAAATGGTCAAAAAGATAACGTGGGACACTTCATACTCATCAAAGGTAAGATCTACCAAGATGAACTCTCAATTCTGAACCTCTACACTCCAAATGCAAGGGCATCTGCTGCAGGCCAGCCACTCTGGGCCTCCCTCAATCTGCAAGAGAAATGGGGTCCTAGTCTGGATGGGTAACATTCTTTATGAAATTCCAAGCCAGTGTTTGGCTAAGATGTTGGAACATTGGTCAGAGAGCAATGTCCAATTTTGTCTAGCTATTAATAAATCATATCTTGGTAGGCACCTAGCACTCGAGTTTGCAAGGACATATCTGGGTTACCTCTGAGTTAGGGGATGCCACGATTGACTGAATACCCAGGAAGCACAAACTCCCTTTGAAGTCATAACACCTCTTGTCCATGATCAGGCTTTTAACCCTGACACAGCAAATGTTACTGAAGTAGACAAGTGGGCATGGCAGGCATCTACATTCACAAAAGAAACCTTACTAAAGCTCAAAGCAAACATTGCAACACACCCAATAATAGTGGGAGACTTCAACATCCCACTCTCTGCAATGGACAGATCATGGAAACAGAAACTAAACAAAGACACAATTAGACTAACAGAAGTTATGAATCAAATGGATTTAACAGATATCTATAGAACATTTTATCCTAAAACAAAACAATATACATTCTTCTCAGGAACTCATGGTACCTTCTCCTAAATTGATCATATAATTGGTAACAGATACAAAAAGATTGAAATAATTCTTTGCATCCTATCACCATGGGCTAAGGCTGCTTCTCAATATCAACAAAAACAATAGAAAGTTCACATACATGTGGAAGCTTAACAACACTCTACTCAATGATAACTTGGTCAAGGAAGTAATAAAGAAATAAATTAGCCCGGTGGTGGTGGTGGCGCACGCCTTTAATCCCAGCACTTGGGAGGCAGAGGCAGGCAGATTTCGGAATTCGAGGCCAGCCTGGTCTACAGAGTAAGTTCCAGGACAGCCGGGGCTACACAGAGAAACTCTGTCTAAAAAAAAAAGAAAAAAGAAAAAAAAAAGAAAAGAAAAAAGAAAGAAATTAAAGACTTTCTAGAGTTTAATGAAAATGAAGCCACTACATACATACCCAAACTCATGGGACACAATGAAAGCAGTCCTAAGAGGAAAACTCATAGCTCTGAGTGCCTCCAAAAAGAAACTGGAGAGAGCATACCAACAATTAGACAGCACTTATGAAAGCTCTAGTACAAA
>NW_022196904.1:17125653-17127259 GCF_008632895.1 Mastomys coucha
GTAAAGGTTACACATTATACATACATTTCTATTAAATGCCTTCATTTTAAATTCTAAGATTCTCCAGCTTTTCAGATTGACAGGATTAATATAGTAAAAATGACAATCTTGCCCAAAACAATCTACAGATTCAATGCAATCTCCATCAAAATTCCAACTCAATTCTTCACAGACTTAGAGCAATTTGCAAATTTATCTGGAATAACAAAAAACCTAGGATAGCGAAAACTATTCCCCACAATAATAGAACCTCTGGTGGAATCACCATCCCAGACCTTAAGCTTTACTGCAGAACAATTGTGATTAAAAAAAAAAAAGAAAGAAAGAAAAGAAAAGAAAAAACAACTGCATGGTATTGGTACAGTAACAGGCAGGTGGGACAATGGAATAGAATTGAAGACCTAGAAATGAACCCACACACCTATGGTCACTTGATCATTGACAAACAAGCTAAAACTATACAGTGGAAAAAAGACAGCATTCTCAACAAATGGTGCTGGTTCAACTGGTGGTTAGCATGTAGAAGAATCCAAAATGATCCATTCCTATCTCTTTGTAGAAAGCTCAAGTCCAAGTGGATCAAGGACGCCCTTGTGCTGAGGATGTTTACAACCCTCTGCCATTTATAGGAAGACCTGGAGCAACTGTGAATGTTGGTGGGTTCTTGGAGCCAGTATCCATCCCAAGTAATGAAGGGCAGCTGCCCATCCCTCCCCCAAAGTGGGTCCTGTAACACGAGCATGCATGGTGCTTACAACCATGCCTGACATACAGTAACTGCTCAGTAAAACACAAACTCAATCCTTCCATAAATATCGAATGAGTACCTACTGTGCACCAGCCTTGTTATAGGTGTTGAGAAAGTTTAGTTACCAAAAGTCAGTTAAGTCCCTGTGTTTGTCGAGGATCAATGAGGCAAAAGTAGAACCAGCTGGGGCTGGGACTCAGTGGGTAGAGTGCTTGCCTAGTGTGCATGATGCCCCCTGGGCTCAATACCCAGCACTACATAAACCATGTGTGGTGGACCATGCCTATCATCCTAGCACTCAGAAGATGGAGGTGGGAGGGTCAGAGGTCATCCTCAGCTACCTAAGGAGTTCCAGGTCAGCCTGAGCTATGTGAGACCCTGTCTCAGAACAACAGAAAAATGTAAAGGTTAGGTTAGATGGTGTCCTGATGCAGGAGGATCACTGTGAGTTCCAGGCCAGGCTAGGGTACATAGTAAGACCCCCTCTAAAAACAAAAACAAAACCCTCACTTCAAATGGAAAAGCAAATTCAGAAAGAGGGTCTGCCCATTCAGAAAGAGGGTCTGTCCATTCAAAAAGGGAGTCTGTCCCCCACACTGGGGTGGAGGGACAATGTCCAGACAGTGACCTCGGTGTCTTTGGTCAGCATGTGACAAACGTCATCGCTGATGGCGTAGTTGATGGCATAGTTGTGGGTGCTGGCTCCTCTGCTGCCCTGCAGCCAATTTCTGGGCAAGGGGCCATACCTGCAACGATCCCATCCCAGTTTCTCCTGAGTATCACTGTGTCCTGGGCTGCCCTCAAAAAGGCCAGGCTGTGTGGAGGGGGAGGAGGGCTGAGGAGGGTGGGGGAGGGTGG
>NW_022196904.1:17127546-17129404 GCF_008632895.1 Mastomys coucha
AGAGGCTGGACTTGGTGCCTCTTGCCCCACTTCAACTGTGATCTTACCTCACCCTGCTCTCCCTGTCTGGCCCTGTTCCCACACTGTTGCCTAAGTACTGGGACTCATTCCCATTGTTGTTCAGCATAGCTCCCTAATGTCTCTAGGCACCTCTGACTCAGTCACCTTGTCCCAAATCAACCTTAGTATCTTCCCAGACCTGCTCCATTTTCCTGCTCTCAGCCAGGAGGATGCCACTGCCCCCGAGACTGGTAGAAGGACCTGGGTCTCAGTCCTCATGTCTCCCTTACTCCATTAGCACAGCGGCTGCTGGGGTGCCTGGTGCCCTCTGCAGAATACAGAATCCTCAATGCATGCATCCAAGCCTCCCACCTCTTTCAGTGTGTCTTCCCAGGATGACTCATGCTTCCTGCCTCCCCATGTGAGCCTGGACAGCTTCAGTTCTCACCGTTGAGAGCTGTGTCTCTCCCTTCCCTCACTGTGCCCCCACAGTCTTCCCAGCACTGTGTAGTGATTCAGAAAGCTTGTGGAAGGTGACACCAGGTGTGGATGACACAGAGCTGAGAGTCTCTAGGGAGGCCCGGGTTTCTGGGCAGAGCTACCTTTTGTCCCTAGCCTGTGCCATGACTTCAAGTTGCCAAAGCATCACATGACCCTTCTCTGTCTTCTGTCCTTGCTGTCTCTGTCCTGCTCCCTCCTCTCTTTCCACTTCCTGGTCTTCTGCTAGTATGAATATGTTTTGTTTTTTGAGATGTTGTCTGTGTAGCCCAAGCTAGCCTTGAATTTACCATGTAGCTGAGGATGACCTTGACCATCTCCTCTTGTCTCCATCTCCTGGATGCTGGGATTACAGGGGGTTTATACAGGGCTGGGAATCCACCCTCAGCTTCTGGAACACTGGCCAAGCATCCTATCAACAAAGGCCTATCCCTGGCCCCTGTGTGAACCCTTTGAGTCTAAGCAGAAGCTGCAGTTGCTTGTGTACTTGGTATGAGCTTGGCTCAGGGTTGCACGTTCAGCCCTTCTGTTGAACGGAGCTGTGGGTCTCTACAACCTTGACTCCTGACTCTCCTGGGGTTAGAGCTGGTGTACTTGTGCTGCTCCAGGCTAAGCAGGAAGGTGCAGGGGTTGGAGGGGTGCACTGGTCACTCTCTGATTGACACACCAGCTGAGCATTGACTGTGTGTGAGCTGGGGTCCCAGCCTGGAACAGAACAAACACACTGCTCAACTTCCAGATGAGAAGTCAACACACGCAGACAGCCTAGAATGTTACATCAGAAGGAGACTGTGGTTTTTAAAATTTGTTTCTGTTTTTAAAATAAAGCCTCATGGAACCCAGGCTGCCTGGAATTCACTGTGTGCTGGAAGGTGACCTTGAACCCTTGAACTGCCTCTCATCTCCCACCTCTTGAATGCTGGTATTACAGGCACACTGTCCCACAGCATTTACTCCACACAGAAGCTCAAATTCAGGGTTTTGTGCTAGGCAGCCACTTTATCAAACTGATCAGAGTTCCTGGACCTTATTTTTCAATTTTATTTTTCTTTTCTTTAGATGGGGGTCTCACCATGGAACCAGGCTGTGTTGATCAGGCTAGCCTGAAACTCACAGAGATCCACCTGCCTCTGCTTCTGGGATCCAAGACAAGAAGTCTGTACTACCACACTGGTATTTTCTTTTTGCTACGTGGGGAATCTTGATATATAGCCTATGCTGACCCTGAACGTGAGGCTGTTTTTCTGCCTCAGTTTCTAAAGGAGCTGGAACTGCAGGTGCCCAGAAAGGACCATCCCTGACCCTTGTGTGAGCCATTTGAACTGGAGCTAACAGTGGTGACACATTTACTGTCCCTTTA
>NW_022196904.1:17130267-17134387 GCF_008632895.1 Mastomys coucha
TAAACCTGACCTGTGGGGGATGTCTTTCCAAACAGGGCTGGAAGGCAAAATCCCAGTTTCCAGCTGGGTCACGGAGGCTGTTAGACTGTGCAAAAGACCCCGGGTGCTCTTCATTCCTTACTGTACACACCGCATCTCCTGAGTAGCACAGGAGACTGAGGCATATCCGTTCCAAGCTAGTGCAGACAATTAAGTAAAACCCTGTCTCAAAACAAAAAGTAAAAGAGGTGTGGAAAAATACCTCAGTGGTTGAACCCCTGCCTAGAATCCTCCAGTGAGGGGTTGAGGGCGTGGCTCAGTGGCAGACAACTTGGTCATCACATGCAAAACCTTCGAAGCATGCACACTCAGAAACATGCATACATACACATGCACCCCTGCTCCCAGTTAGCCGAGCAAGTGGGCTGGAGAAACTGGCCTCTCGTCCCCCCCCCCACCCCCACACCTTCCCCACTCTTCTTCTCCTTGCTTGGGGGTTTCCAAGTCATTTAATCACCTAGCAAATATTTACTGAGTGCTGACCCCATGCCAAACCACTGGGGACAGGGACGACAGACAGATCTGTTCTCTTATGTGGCTAAATCTTATTGGAGGGCGTGAGCAATAATTAACAAACAAACAAACCCTGCTTAGCCTATAGTGTCAGAGAAAGATTAGTATCATAATGCCTCCAGACAAAAGATAAGACGGGTCAGGAGGATAGAGAGGACACAGGTCATTCTTTCAGCTAGGGAGGTCCCTGAGGAAGTGAGGCTAGACTTAGGCGATAGGGAGCCTGCAGGTATAGGGGGACACTGTGTTTCCCTATGCACAGTACAGTAGATTCAAAGGTCCTAGGTCGGGAAAGAGGCTGTGGGGTTTTTCATTATTACTTTTAGACATGGTCTTCAGCCCCACCCCCTCCAAAGCTGGACTTAACAGCTGTGCACCACCACTCTTGCAGAGGACCTGAGTTCAGTTCCCAGCACCCACATCAAGCATCTGTGACTCCAGCTCTAGGGGCTCTGATCTGATGCTCTCTGGCCTCCAAGAGCACACAAACACACACACCTTAAATCTTAAAAGAAGTTATTGGGCTGGAGAGATGGCTCAGTGTTTAAGAGCACTGGCTGCCCTTCCAGAGGTCCTAAGTTCAATTCTCAGCAACCACATGGTGGCTCACAACCATCTATAGTGAAATCTTGGACCCTTTTCTGGCATGCAGTGTAACTCTTTAAAAAAAAAAAAGACGTTATTAAGGAAATCGAAAGTATTTATCCCAAATAGAAGATGGCATCACTATGTCTCTATACTCCTGTGCCTGTCACACTCACAGCCAATCGTGGTCCCCATCCCCCCCAACTCCATGTGATGGCAGAAGGTTCTGGGATCAACTCCATGGTCACCCAAGCCCAAGATGCTGACAATGTTGACCAATAGTAGCATTGGCCCAAGACCTACCATAGCCTCCTGGGTGCATTCAACCATCTCTGTACAACTCAGCACACAAAGGCTGTCACGTGGGTACAGCTGCCCTGTCACACTGCCACCGTAGGGAGCCACAGGAAGACATCAGAGACACAGGATTTCATGTGTGTGTGTGTGTGTGTGTGTGTGTGTGTGTCTGTCAGTCTGTCTGTACACAAGTCCTTGTGAAGCTAGAGGTGGATGATTATCTGTCAGGAGTTTTCCACAGTTGATCAACACATCATTATTATTACTGTTATCATTAACTTTTTTTTTTATTGTATGTGTATTGCATTTAGCTTCGCTTCCATCTATGTATGTGTTCCACAAGTGTGTAGTGCCTGAAATAGCCTAAAGGGGATGTCAGACCCCTAGGATTGGAGTTGCAGATGGTTGTGAGCCACCATGTGAGCTGTCTCTCCAGCTTCACACGGCTGTTGTTAATTTTGTACGTAGGCAGTAGGAGTTGGACTCAGAGCCCCCTGGAGACTAGGTAAACACCGTGTTACAGCTCCATGTCCAGCGACCACTTTCCCCTTTTATTTTCTTTCTTTTTTTAATTTTTTTTTTTTTTTTGAGACAGGGTCTCACTATACACCCACAGCTGGCCTGGAACTCTCTATGTAGGTCAGGCTGGCCCCAAACTCACAGAGATCAACCTGTCTCTGTCTCCAAAGGGCTGGGGTCAGAGCTGTGTACCACCATACCAAGCCTGCTTGCTTACTTTCTTCCTTCCTCTCTCTCTTTCTTTCTCTCTCTCTTTCTTTCTTTCAAGCCAGGGTCTTTCACTGAGCCTAGAGCCCACCATTTCCATAATCTGGCTGGCTGGTGAACGTGTACACACCCTCCTCCACCACTACCCCATCCACCCCAGTGCTAGGGTTTTGGGCAAGAGTTGCCACACTTGGCTTTTTATCTTGATGCCAGGCATCTGAACTCAGGCCCTCATTCCTCAAAAAGCAAGCAGTTTCTCCACTGTACATGTTCTCTGGGTGTGTGTTATGTGGGTGGGTGCATGTGTGTGTTTCCTCTCTCCCCCAGTCCCCAAGGAAACAAGAAATGTCCACATCTCCACCTGTTCCCTGAGGCAGCATTTCTCACTGAACCTATAGCTAGGCTGGCCGCCACAGTTCTAGTGACCCTCCTGTCTCTGCCCTTCTACCCTGGGGTTATAGGTGCAAAGAGGGCCAAACCAGCTTTTAAAGCGGTATGGAGACACAGATTCATCCACCATCTTCCAGTCCCTCATGCATATATTGGGCATAGTTGATAGAACCCATGATTAGGACCTGAGAAGTATGTATGGGGGACTCACTTTGAACAGGGAACTTTAACTTTGGAGGTAGAGAACCACCTAGCATCACCTAAGTGTGATGATTAGTTCTAATACTCAACCTCACACTCTCTGAAAATCACCTAGGAAGAGAGTCTCAGTGAGTGATCGTTGAGGACAGGTTGGCCTCTGGTGTGTCTGTGGGAGATTGTCTAACTGTGTCAACAGATGTGGGAGGACCCACCTCAAAGTGAGAGGCACCATTCCCTGGTCTGAGACCCTGGATTGTATGAGAGTAAAGAAAGTCGACCCATGTGGCCCATGCCTGTGACCCCAGCACCTGGGAGGGAGGCAGGAGCAGGAGGTTCTCTGTGAGTTTGAGGCCAGTTTGATCTTCGGAATGAGTTCCAGGACAGCCAGGGCTACATAGTGAGCTGCTGTCAGAGTCAGAGACAGAGACTGAGATAGAGACAGGCACACAGGCAGGCAGGAAGACAGACAGACAGATAGCAGAAAGTCCCTGAACGATAGTGCTGCACTGGTTTCTCTCTTCCTGACTGGTGTGCGATAGACAGCTGCTTTCAGTTCCAGACACTTCCCTGCCATGGTGGCCTGTGCCCCCTCCCCACCCCATGCCGGGATTAAAGGGGTGCACCCCATACTCAGCCTAGGAAGTTTGTCTTTAAAGGCACTGGGTGCAATGGCCTGTTCTAGACAGGGAGGGGACAGGTTGACTTTGGAGCTTACTAAGCTCCTTGGGCTGCTTTGTGTGGGGAGAAAGACAGACCAGGAGAGGCTGAGGTGGGGAGAAAGGGAGCTGCCTGGTCCAGGCTGGGCTAGGGGACAGGGAAAGCTAAGTTCAGAGGCTGATAGCGTTTGTTCAATCAGAGGCTGATCAAGGTTGGGTGTTTTGGTCTGAGGCAGTAGAGTGGGCTGTGAGTACTCACAAGGGGGCAAAAGTGACATGGGGGATGGGGATGGGGTGGGGGTGGGGAGTAGGTATCAGGCTGTGGCCGAGTTTGTGCTAGGTGGTCAGGTCTGTGTGTTAGCCTTTGACGACTCCTGCCGGCTTGCATGTACACCTATTTAATAAACTGTGGGATCTGCAAGGTTCCTGGATTCAAGAATGACTGCTTTTCACATCCTCCCTGCCCCCTTTTTATATTAAAAGACAAAAAACAAAAAAAAACAACAAAAAAAAACACCAAACAAAAAACCCACTTATTTATTATTGTGTGTATGTCGAAGCTCAAAGGGTGGCTTGTGGGAGTCAGTTCCCTCCTTCCAATGTGTGGGTACCAGGGATCAAAACTCAGGCCATCTGGTTCCTCCAGAAATTTGACATAGTTCTACCAGAGGACCCAGCTATACCACTCCTGGGCATATACCCAGAAGATGCTC
>NW_022196904.1:17135178-17138670 GCF_008632895.1 Mastomys coucha
AAAAAAAAAAACTCAGGCCATCAGGCTTGGCAACAAGGCCCTTTACCCACTGAGCCATCTTCCTGGCCTGTTTTTAGTTTATGGATACTTAAGCACAAATATCTTAGTGGTCTGAACATTTGTTCCATTGCTCCCCTTCCCAACGATGTCGCCTCTGTGGTTTTGTCCCATAGTCTCCTTGCAGGGAGTTCAGCTCCCCATGGGAGAGGTCTCTGTTTCAGTTACGTAGATGTCTCCTGGAACCTAAAACAGTGCTATATCCTGCAGGTGCTCAATAAATACGTGTGGAACTCTTGAATGGCTGGGTTTCTCTTTACCCTTCCTGCTTTCTAACCCTCTCTGCTCAATCTACAACCAGCCCCGACCAACATCTATAGGCACTTGCGGTTTGCCCCTAGCCTGTGTGCTCTGGTCCAATGTTCCTGAAAAATAAATAAATAAATAAATAAATAAATAAATAAATAAATAAATAAATAAATAAATAATGAAGCTGGGCAGGATCGCTTAGATACTTCTGTCAGGGGAGAGGGGTCACGGTTCAATTCCCAGGATGCTCTTTGCGTACAGTGCTCCTGGGCGCCCTCTTCTGGTCAGAGTAGATTTGCATGTCTGCCATCCTTATAGAACTCTGTACCACGTGATTTTATTCAACCAATGGAAAGTGAGTAGAAGCCTTATTTCCAGCTTGAGGGACAGGGGTGGGGGTGGGGGTGGGTTATAAAAGTCACTGGGTGCACACCCACGTGCTCTGCTTTTCCCTGCTACAATGAGTAATTTTGCCAGCCTTTTTCTGAAGATGTCCACATGAAGCCGAGTTCTTCTGACCCTTGTCACACCTATCCACCTGAGACAAACTTGTAGGAAGGAAAAAAGATCAATCTTACAAGCTTTTCAAGCTGGGGACAATATGGGGCAATTGTTACCGCAGCAAAATCCAGCTCATCATGACTACACAACAACTCTCACAAGCATGCTGCCTTGAGACAGCCACATCAACCCTCAAGCCCTGTGTCTCCAGTCACAAGGGGGCAAGGTAATAGACTAAGACTCTTGAAAACGTGAGGCCAGAGGTCATGGCCCACCCACAAACTATACAATATGGCATATGATATTATATAATACAGTATATTATATACATAATATGAAATAAATTATACAAGATTTCATCACTGATTTTGTTGATTTTTAAACTGATTTTAAAAATGTATTTACTTCACTCTTTTCGAGACAGGGTTTCTCCATCTCCCAAGTGCTGGTATTAAAAGTGAGTGCCACCAGGCCTGGCTTAGAGATTTGTTTTTATGTATGTGTGTTCCTCTGTGTGTGTGTGTGTGTGTGTGTGTGTGCGGAGGGGGGGGGGTTGTACACATGAGTGTAGGACCTGAGGAGGACAGAAGAGGGCGCTAAATCCTCTTGAGTTGGAGTCACAGGCAGTTGTGAGCTGCTGGGAATTGAACTTGGCTCCTCTGTGAGAACAGCAAGCATACTTAACTACTGAACTATCCCTCCAGTCACAAGGAAACTTCAAATTTTATCGTATTTGGTGTAGGACTTTGGCATATAATGGGGAGCTGACACCATTCTCTCAGTAAGGAGAACAGAGCGATGTGGTGGCACACGCCTGTTTTCCTAGCATTGTGGAACTGGGATCCTGAGTTCAAAGGAAATCTCAGGTATATATCCAGTTTGAGGCCAGCCTGGGCTATGTAAAAACCCTGTCTCAAAATGGAGAGGGGACAGTGAGGTGACAGGATGTAGTGCACATTAGATTGGCAAGTACCAGGTGTGCTGGTGGAACTCAGGTCCTCTAGGAAAAGAAACATGTGCTCTTAATGGCTGAGCCATCTGTCCAGCCCCAGGCTGTTATCCTTTGTCCTCTGATATAAAGGTGTCTGCAATGAGAGAAGGAGCCAGGAGCTCAGCCATGGAGAAATGCTGAGTGGGGCTGCTGCTGCCTGATGTCCATCCCCAGTAGACAGGTTCCCGCTGGATAGTGAGCATCTGCTTCGATGGTGTTTTGCTATCTATCTTTCCCTTGCTATTTATCATTTTTAATTTATTTTAAATTTTTATAATTTTTGGTTTTTCAAAACAAGGTTTTTCCATGTACTCCTGGCTGTCCTGGAACTTGTTCTGTACCACCATTCCTGACTTGCTATTTATTCTTTTTACTTTGGCTTGCTGTATACTTAA
This sequence comes from Mastomys coucha, assembly GCF_008632895.1. Taxonomy (NCBI): domain Eukaryota; kingdom Metazoa; phylum Chordata; class Mammalia; order Rodentia; family Muridae; genus Mastomys; species Mastomys coucha. Next base: position 17,137,372 of record NW_022196904.1, read on the forward strand.
TAAATGCATTCATGCTGGGCAGTGGTGGTGCACACCTTTAATCCCAGCACTTGGGAGGCAGAGGCAGGCAGATTTCTGAGTTCAAGGCCAGCCTGATCTACAGAGTGAGTTCCAGGACAGCCAAGGCTGTACAGAGAAATCCAGTTTCAAAAAAAAAAAATTAAAAAGTAAATTAAAAATTAAAAAATGCATTCATTCAAAAGGGACAATATGGCTAGTGCAGTTCATTCTCCAGATCGTCCTGTGAAAGTGGAACAGTCAGGCTCAGAGGCCTTATCTGGAAAATGCTGCTTGGATGTGGGTTGAAGGTCTGGTTAGAAAGAGCTGGGAATAATGAACTCAACGAAGTCGCTTAAGTTAGGGAGTTTTTGCTCAGATCACTAACTAATTGATATGGTGAATCCATCCACAACATCCCCAGCAACTCTTTCACTTGCTGTTTCTTGCAGGGAAGACCTCTCTGTGAACTATTTATAAAACTTCTGTCCATGTTTGATTATACTGAACTTAACCACATGGTGGCCTGATCTAGTTGCTAGGTTTTCTGGGAAATGTAGTTTTTATGTTGAAGAGGCTGGGTCTCCTCTTATGCTGCAGTAATAAGAAGCCCCGTTTTACTCATAGTGTGGCTTATTTATGGTCTATTTCTCACTCCTGTGACACTTCCGTCTCAAGTAGACAGCTATGAAAAGGGTGAGGAGAACTCAGCTTTATGTAGGCTCATTCGGGAACCTGACTGACAGGGCTAGTCACTGTGACTGGAGTAGGGAGGGAAAGTGATGGAGCACCTGGGCTACTGGGTACTACTTGCACCCACATTTCATTAATCAGAGCCCTTTGCATTCTAATTAGGAGCTGGGGAAGTGTAATTCCACCTGTGGCCAGAAGAGGGAGGAATCGCTTCTCCGCCTTTTGGCTAAGATCAAGGGCAGAAGAGGGAGGAAGAGCACAGTGTGAACATCTGACCAAACCCGAAAACACACACACAAGCATGTGCGCACACACACACACACACACACACACACACACACACACACATAAAAATAATTTTTTAAAAAATTATAAATTTGGCCGGATGCTGGTGGCACACGCCTTTAACCCAGCAATCAAGAAGCAGAGCAGATGGATCTCTGTGAGTTTGAGGCCAGCCTGGTCTACGCAGCAAGTTGCAGGAAAGCCAGGGCTACAGAGAGACTTTGTCTCAAAAAAAATAATTTTTAAAAAGACGTAATTGAAACCACCCAGTGGAAAAAAGACAGCATTTTCAACAGATGGTGCTGGCTCAACTGGCAGTTAACA
>NW_022196904.1:17140768-17142872 GCF_008632895.1 Mastomys coucha
GAAAATATCAAAAAAAAAAAAAAAGACATAATTAAGCCCTGCTTTATTTACTCATTTTGACTCCTCTGGCCCTTAGGTCACATGGTTGATCTGGGTGGCCAGCTTAGTCATGCACTGGTTGTAAGAGATCAAAGCCTGGGGAAGTCCCTCCGCGGGGCTCATTTGTATATTGCGAATCAGCTGTGGCTGTAACTTTCCCCTACCTTCAGCATCCCCATTTCCCGTTTGCTGGAACAACCTGCTATGGAACAAGTGGCACGAGTGGCTTAAAACAATGGGAGTTTATTATCTTACAGTCAAATGTCAGGAGTCTAAAGTGGGCGTCACTGATGCTTGAACCCAGGGGCCACAGGGCTGGGTGCTTCCGCAGAATTGGGGAGGGGCAGTTTCTTGGGCTTTCAAGCTTCCAGAGACTTCCACCAGGCTTGTCATGTCTTCCCAGTGGCTGATGATTACTGTTTTGTCCCCCCCCGCGGTTGAGGATTGAACCCAGGCCTCTCTCCTGCTTGGCAGGCAGTCTGCCTGCAGAGCCGGGCTCCCATCCCTCATGGGTGGATTTCAGGTGACTGTCATCGTAAGCCATGTTCTCAGTCCCTCATTGGTGGGTTCTGGGCAAGCGCTCTACAGCTGTGCTACATCCCAGCCCTCTGGTGGCTAGTTTTGGAGCAGGTCAGGGGTCAGGCAGTTAATTTGCCCAGGGCTGTTATCTTCTGACAAGTGCTTGGCTCTAAGAGCAGTGGCTCTCAATACAGTCTTTAATAGCAGTTCCTCGTATTGTCGTGACCTCCAACCATAAAATCATTTCATTGCTACTTTACAACTGTAATTTTGCTACATATCTGACATTTCTGATGGTCGTAGGTGAACCCTATGAAAAATTATTTGACTCTCTCAAGGGGGTCATGACCCACAGGTTGAGAACCCCTTGTGGTTGTATGGTCTTCCTGGTAATGCTTTCTTCTCAAGGAAAGGGCTTCTGGGTAACTGGTTGTCTTAGTCAGGGTTTCTATTCCTGCACAAACATCATGACCAAGAAGCAAGTTGGGGAGGAAAGGGTTTATTCAGCTTACTTCCACAAGGCTGTTGATCACCAGAGGAAGTCAGGACTGGAACTCAAGCAGGTCAGGAAGCAGGAGCTGATGCAGAGGCCATGGAGGGATGTTCCTTACTGGCTTGCTTCCCCTGACTTGCTCAGCCTGCTCTCTTATAGAACCCAAGACTTCCAGCCCAGGGATGGCACCACCCACAAGGAGCCCTACCTCCTTGATCACTAATTGAGAAAATGCCCTACAGCTGGGTCTCATGGAGGTACTTCCTCAACTGAAGCTCCCTTCTCTGTGATAACCCCAGCCTGTGTCAAGTTGGCACACAAAACCAGCAAGTACAGTGGTTAAGGCAGGATGGCATTTTATGATGGGGTACCTTTGAGGTAGACCCAAGGCCTTCTTCCCATCCCTCAAATACCTGGATGGGGCCCCTGGTCTTGGGTGGGGCAGGAGCCTGCTTTCTTAGAGGCAGGTGGCACAGACTGAAGGTTGTTGGGACATTGGGGATCTGGGGCTGTCAGTCTCCTGTCCTGCAGGACACTGGCCCCATGTCATGCTGGGTCTATGGCAGAGCCCATCTTGCCAGTTTCTCTAAATCATTGTTCTGTGGGTGTCATGTGTGTCCTTTCTATAGGTGTGAGGCCCTGAAGGGGGTGGGGTCTGGAAGTTGAAATTCTGTCTTCTGTGCAGGCTGGGCCAGGGGCCCATCAGGAAGTTGGCACCAGCTGGCAGTATGGGGCTGGGTCGGGGTTTAGTAGTTCCTAGGAGAAGAGGGACAGGAACTGTGAGGGGCAGGAGCAGGGGTGGGGGTGGGGTGAGGATATGACAGACAGAGAATGGAACCAGGAGACTGAAAGGGGGTGAGCCCCGGAACTAGGGGGTACTAGGGAGCGGGAGAGATGGACCCAAAATAACAGGGGCAAGGCTAGAGAGGAAAAAGGAGAGGATGAGACACTAACAAACCAAGAGAGAGAAAAGTAGAGGGAGAGAGAGGGGGAAGAGGGAGGGAGGGGAGGGGAGGAGGAGGGGAGACAGGGAGAGAGAAAGTGAATAATGAG
>NW_022196904.1:17143091-17148074 GCF_008632895.1 Mastomys coucha
CATGCAGTGGGATTCCATAAAGGCCTGACCTCTCTGCTGTGTGACCCTGAGCACTTTCCTTTCCTCCTCGGGGCCTTGCTCATCCTGTACAGATTTGAAGCTTTCGATCATTTCCACAGAGGAGGAGCCCAGGCCCAGGAAGGCCAGGGACTTGCTCAGTGGGTCAGTCGCAAGAGAGCTGAAGCAGGTTTCACTGGAGAGCTTTCTTGAGGGGAGAGAGGACAGGACAACCCCCCGTCTCTGCCCATCTGACCTCCCGGCTCATGGTTCCATGGGGTTCTTGTGGGGAGGGGAGCAATCCGTACCTGATAGTGCTGGTTCTCTGGCTGTGGCTCCCGAGGTGCTGGCAGAGGTGGTGGAGGCAGGCTCTGCAAGGGAGAGGCACAGATGAGGGGGTTCCTCACGCTCTCCAGTCTTTGATCCTGGTGTTACATAGTACAGGCCCGGATTCAGAGTCCCCATTGGCCCTCTGGTTATGAAGCCCCTTAGTGTGCGTCAACACGTCTTAGGCAACGGGTCGGACAGTGAGGCTTTTGGCGTGCTCAGGAACTTAGCTTCTCCCCAACACGGGGTTAAGCAATTGGCCTTTAGTTTTGTTTGTTTGTTTGTTTGCTTGCTTGGTTTTTTTTTTTGTTTTTTACATTCTCTTTCTGTCTCTGCTAGCCTTTTAAAAATATTATTGCCAGAGGTGGTGGCACACGCCTTTAATCCCAGCACTTGGGAAGCAGAGATAGGTGATCTTCTGAGTTCAAGGCCAGCCTGGTCTACAGTGTGAGTTCCAGGATAGCCAGGGCTACACAGAGAAACCCTGTCTTGAAAACACAATACAAATCATCAATAACAATAATAATTACATGTGAGTTTGGGAAATCAATTCTCTTTGACTTTTATGTGGGTCCCAGGGATGGAGCTCAGGGCCCAGGTTAGAGGACCAAGTGCCTGTACCTGCTCACCCATTACTCTGGCTCCTTGTTTCCCTGATCTATTCAAGATTTCTTTTCATTTTTATTGGGGTGTGTGTGTGTGTGTGTGTGTGTGTGTGTGTGTGTGTGTGTGTATGCTGTACGTGTCTGTATGGCTGTATGTGTTTGTACTATGTGTGTATATGTATGGTATGTGTATTATGTGCTATCTGTGCGTATATGTGTGTGTGTCTGTTTGTGTCTGTGCTGTGTGTGTGTGATTGTGTGTGTGAGGGTGTGTGTATGTGTGCATGTATCTGTTTGTATGGGTGCCTGTATGTCTGTGTGTGTCTGTATGTCTCTTGTGTGGTGTGTTGTCCACATGTGTCAGTGATGTATGTGTCTGTGCCGTGTGAGAGTATGTATATGTGTGTCTGTGTGTCTGTGCTCTGTGTGTGTGATTGTGTGTCTGTATGTATGTCTGTGTGTGTGTGGTGTGTGTATTTGTGAGTGTGTATGTCTATGTGTGTGAGTGTGTGTGTATGCGTATGTATCTGTGCTGTGCCCATACGTCTGTGTAATGTGTGTGTGTGTGTGTGTGTGGTAGTGTCTGTATGTATGTTTGTGTGTGGTGTATGTGTGTATATGTATGTCTGTGTGTGGTGTGTTTGTGTTTGTGTGTATGTCTATGTGTGTGAGTATATGTATGTGTATGTGTATGTGTCTGTGCTATGTCTGTATGTTTTTGTGTGTGTGAGTTGTCTGTGTGAGTATGTCTGTCTTTATGTATGTTTGTGTGTGGAATATGTGTATGTGTCTGTTCTGTGTGTGTCTGCATATGTATGTGAGTGTGTGTGTGAGTGTGAGTGAGTGTGTGTGTGAGTGTGTGTGAGAGAGTGTGTGAGTGTGTGTGAGTGTGTGTGTAAGTGTGTGTGAGAGTGTATGTGTGTTGTGAGTGTGTGTGTGATGTTCTGTGTGAGTGTGTGAGTGTGAGTGTGTGTGTGTGTATGTGTGTATGTGTGATGTGTGAGCATGTGCACATGGCTGCCCACAGAGGTCTGGTACAGGGTATCAGGTCCTCTGTAGCTGGAGTTATAGGTAGTTATGAGCTGCTCAATGAGGGTGCTGAGATCCAAATTTGGGTCCTTAAAAGTAGCAAGAAATGCTGAGCCATGTCTCCAGCCAAATCCTTCCACCTTCTTTTGTTGTTTCTTTGAGACAGGGTCTCAATCTAGCCCAGGCTTGTAGGGCACTTGGATGATGCTATCAGATTGGCATAAGAACTGCTGAGGTGGGAACCTCAGAGATCTGAGCTGGCAGGAGTGGCGCTGCCCCACTCCAACCTCTATGCCTGCTCTGGATCACATAACCATGGCCACCAACCGACACAACCACGGGCACTCAGTCACAACACAGCACCTGGAGTTCTTTTACTTCCATACCACGGAGTATCTCAACAGCTTTAGCCTCAGCCAATGAGCTTCCCTCCCTGGATATTCTCATGCCCGTCCCCAAAGTTATATAATCCCTGGTTCACTCCAAATAAAGCACATGCATCTACATTACCGCCAATAACGAAATACAAACAAGGGACTAGAGAAATGGGTCAGCATTAAAGAGCACTGAGCTGCTCTTCCAGAGGTCCTGAGTTCAATTCCCAGCAACCACATGGTGGTTCTCTAAGGGGATCTGCTGCCCTCTGCTGGTATGCGCGTGTACATGCAGCAGAACACATGCAATAAGTAAGTGATTTTTTTGTTTTGTTTTGTTTTGTTTTGTTTTGTTTTGTTTTGTTTTGCTTTGTTTTGTTTTGTTTTGTTTTTTTCAATACAGGGTTTCTCTGTGTAGCCCTGGCTGTCCTGGAACTCACTTTGTAGACCAGGCTGGCCTCGAACTCAGAAATCCTCCTGCCTCTGCCTCCCAAGTGCTGGGATTAAAGGTGTGCGCCACCACCACCCGGCCAAAGTAAGTGATTTTTAAAAAGAAAACAAAACATGAACAAGCAAAGATCATCTCACAGAGATACATCATCAAAGATCCCCACAGGAAGGCCTTCACTGAAACAAGTCAGGCTGAGACACACTAAGATTCCTGAAAAGGGCCTTTCCCTTCCCTCCCACCCCTCCCTCCGGCACTCGCTGCCAACCAAACCAGAATCCTGCCTGTCCCTGGCTTTGCTTTGCCCTTCTGGTTTGGCTTCAAGCTTGGAAGCTGACTTTAAACTCCCACCTCCCCTGCCTCTAGTACCCACACTCTGGGATAATAGTTGATGGGGAAATCGTGACTCTTTGATGGCTCTGCCTGCACATTGTGTAGCTTCCATGAGCCCTCTCCAGTACTGACTGTGACTGCCACAGTCCTGCTAGTTCACCTCACTGGTGAATCCTCACTGGTTCACCACTGGACTTGGATGGAATCCTCGCTTTAGCTGTTGTTGGGCTATCTCAGGTGAGGAGACACACAAGAATTGGAGAGAGAGGGCTGGCAAGATGGCTCAGTGGGGCAAGGTGCTTGCCACTAACATGGATGATCTGAGTTCGAATCCAAGCACTCACATGGTGGGAGGAGAGAACTGACTCCCACAAGTTGTCCTCTGACATCCACATGCATGTCATGGCACATGCTCCTCCCCGCCCCCACATATACAAAAGAAGGAGAGGAAGACAGAATAAGTTGACTGGAGAGAGAGAGGAAGAGTCATGGCTTCCAAGTGCCCAGGCACCATGGCTAACTCCAGACAGGGGTTTTGTGAGAAGCAAGATCTAAGGGGATAGAACTCACCATGGGTGGTCTTCCTGGCTCCATGTCACTGACAGGAGACACCAGGAAGACTGGAGGTGGCACCACATAGTCATAGATGTTGCTGTCACCTGAAGTAGAGGAGAAAGGGGGTCCCATGGGCAGGTGACTCACCCCTGTAGACCCACTCTGCCTGCCTGTTCATATCACTCACACAGTCACTCAACTAACATTTGTGCAAATTCCTCCTCCTGCCAGCTGTGTGCTGGGGACACAGTGGTGGCCCAGACAATCTAGGCCGCACCTTTCTAGAACTCAAAGTCCCATCTCCAGAGAGTGACAGTCCAGAGAGTCTAAGGCTGGGGGTGGGGGTGGGGGTGGGTGATGTGGAAATAGAAACAGACCTGAATACCAGGGAGGATTACCTGGAGGAGGGGTCATCTGAGACAGTGGGAAGTGAGAACTAGGCAGAGGGAGGAGGGAAGCCTGCCGGAGCCTGGCAAGAGAGCTCAACGTCAGTAGACAGTGAGGGACCTGAGAGCCATGCTAGGGAGGCAGAAGTCTGTCCCGAGGCACTGGAGAAGCTGTGGAAGGCTTGTTAGCAGGAGACATATTAAGAGCAGGGACCCTAGAGGTTTAGGAGGGGCCTTAAATCTCTCAGATCCCCTCAGTGTGCCCAAGAGTCCCCAAGGGCTCTGACTGCATGTGGGCATGGAGGCATCTAGCTGGGGGGACACAGAAAGGCTGGGTGGAAAGACACTTTCTCCTGACTTACCAGATTCAGGACTCATGTTCACGTCTGGCTTCTCTGTAGCTGGATCCCTGGGGGTATATAGAAGAACCCTGAGATGCTAGGGTGGGGGAAAGGGACCCCGACATCCTAGAGACTCTGTCCCCCTGATTCCTACCTACTGACTTGATTCTCACCCAGCCTGGGAAAGACAGGAGAGTTAGAGGGGAAAGATAGAGGATGGAGGATACAGAGGAGTTCTGGGAACTGTACCTGAGGCTCCGGACCTTCCGGCTTCGAGTGACCAGGACATAGGCAATGCCACATACAAATAGTGAGCCGACAGCAAGACTCCCAACGATGATGGCTGCCGTGATCCCAGCATCGGTAGGGACGGGTGAGGAGATCTCTTTTACATCTGGGAGTAAGGGTTGTCTCAGGGAAGACTGCTGCCTGCCCTCACCTAATTCCTTACTTTGCAGTGCCATGCTAAACAGGCTAGGCATCAGTCCCACCACTGTTCCACGGCCCCAGCCCCTCACTGGGGGATTCTAGGCAGGGGCTCTGTTGCTGAGCTAAATCTTCTCAGCCCCTCAGCCCACTCTTTTTTTT
>NW_022196904.1:17148153-17148982 GCF_008632895.1 Mastomys coucha
GACCAGGCTGGCTTCGAACTCAGAAATCTTCCTGCCTCTGCCTCCCAAGTGCTGGGATTAAAGGTGTGTGCCACCACGCCCAGCATCAGCCCACTCTTATAAGCTATCATTTTTAAAAAATATTGTTATTTTGAGATAGGGTCTCCTATAGTCCAGGCAGGCCTCAAATTTACTACATAGCTAAGGATGGCCTTGAACTATGTAGCTAATATTCCTGCACATGAGTGTGTATGTATATGCATATGTGTGTGTGCAGATGAAGACCAAAAGTGGATGCCAAGTGTCTTCCTCAATCCGTGTCTACTTTGGTGTTTGAGACAGTGTCTCTAGGTCTATATTGTTGTGGTCTTCATTCAGGGGTGGCCCTGGTTCTGGGGGATACTTGTCAAAACCAAGCATATGATTCTTGTTGAGTAGCAAGCACTAGTAATGTCTCATAAGACCAGAGAGACTGTAAAACTTCTATGAGATGCACAGACCTCTACCCAAAGCTATTAGCTAGTCCCAATGATTAGCATGATCCACAGAAAGTATTTAGATTCATAGTTGGTCCAGTAAGATTCCCAAGAAGTGTAACTATTGTTCCCCATCCTGTCCCCTAGCCCTTCATCTGGAGTGGCTACATCAATAAATACTTGAGTTGTGATCAAGAAAGTTGAGCAATGCTGGGCAGGGGTGGAGCATGCCTTTAATCCCAGCACTTGGGAGTGGGAGGCAGAAGCAGGTTTATTTCTGAGTTTGAGGCCAGCCTGGTCTACATAGTGAGTTCCAGGACAGCCAGAGCTATACAGAGGAACCCTGTCTCGAAAAACAAACAAAAAAAAAAAAA
>NW_022196904.1:17149076-17161230 GCF_008632895.1 Mastomys coucha
AGACAGACAGACAGACAGACAGAAAGAAAGAAAGAAAGAAAGAAAGAAAGAAAGAAAGAAAGAAAGAAGCTTTAGCAATTCATCAGGACTAGGCATATAAAAGATGCTTAATGAATATGGGAACAGTCAATGTATGGTGAGAACTAATGAAATGGGATATAACTTAGGGTCTGGGAGATCCATGGTCTGGTACTCAGCAGGTGCTCAATCAATACACACTGTACATAATGAATGAGGGGGGCAAATGAAATGGTGTTTGCACTTGTCCTTCCTCCCACCACAGCTGTCCCACTTACCAACCACCTTGATGTCAATCTCGGCCTTCGTTGTCCAGGCAGGGTTCATGGTAGCAGCCACCCGGTAGGTGCTGCTGTGTGAAGGTTGGGTACTTCGAAGCAGCATGGAACCATTGGGGAAACCAGAAATGTCTCGCTGTCCCATGACACTGCCATCCTTCTGGGGCCATGATAGTCCAGGGATGTAAGGCAACTGCTTTGTGCCTCCAGAGGCCTCCTCCCCCAGGTACTTGATGAAGTCCTGGGCAGTGCTGGGGACACCATGAAGGTCCTGGTTCTTTTGAGCCTGCTCTGGAATCATCTTAATGTGTGGGGCTGCCTGGGAACCTTGGAGCAGCTGAAGGGCCAGGAACAAGGCTGTGGGGAAGTATGGAGGAGGCCTGAGGTCGAGTGTTGAGTAGAGGTAACAGAACCTTCCTTTCTACAGACTCTCAACAGCAAGCAAAGACCATAAGGGCTGCACATTGGAAATGATGATGAGATTGATTAGTGATGTCTGCCCTGGGAGTAGGAATATAGGCATGGGTGCCACAGATCTGCCACTCCACTGGCAGAAGATTTTTCTTCCCTGAGATGCTGTGTGATTTCTCCCTAAACACTTGGACTCTCTACTTATTCAACCAATATTTAAAGGTATATCTATTGCACTTCATCATAGGCCAATTACATCATCTAGGTTTGTCTCCTCCTCCTCTTCTTCCTATTCCTCGTTCTTCAAGACAGGGATTCTCTGTATATCCCTGGCTGACCTGGAACTCACTCTGTAGACCAGGCTGTCCTTAAATTCATAGAGATTCATTTTCCTCTGAATGCTGGTATCAAAGTCATGCACCACCACCTCCTGGTTTCTCCTCTTCCTCTTCTTCTTTTGAGTCAAGGTTGCCTGGAACTCACTATGCAGTCTAGCTCCAATTTGTGATCCTCCTGCCTCAGTCTCCAAAGTGCTGCCATTACAGATATACACCACCATGCCTGGCTTCTTCCTAGATTTTTGCTTTTTATTTGAGACAAGGTCTCAAGTAGACCAGGATAGCCAGTTCAGGATGTCCTTCTACCTTCCAAACTCTGGGAGTCTATGTGTGACTTACCGGTTCAGGCTCAGTCTCCAGTCCCTTCCCTCCCACCTTCGCTCACTCCCCAGAACCCAGTGGGAAAGCAAACACCAATTCCTACCCTCATAGTTCTGACATTCTAGAAGACTTCATAGATGAAATAGGGATGGAGCTGTGATGTCACTCCCCTGCCCCATCTTGTCCTTCAGTCCTCTGAAGCTGTTTCCTCCTTACCTGCGAACAGGAGGCCCTGTGAGAAGCAGCCCGGGGTCCAGGTCTCCATCTTGCTTCCTGTAGAGATGGCAAAGGCACTGAGAGCCACAGGCTGGGGTCTTGTTCTCTGAAGAGTGAAGTTCAGTGGAGCATCCAGCGGGTGCCTCGGGACACAGCCAGGCTCCGAGGCTGCCGAGCCCTAGCATCCCCTTCCACTGTGCCTCTCAGAGCTCCACCCAGAGCGATAGAATCCCCTTCCACTGTGCCTCTCGGAGCTCCACCCATACCCTGAGATGAAGCACACACTGGTTGGACCAGTCTTCCGGGACTTCTCCCCAACCCGTCCATTTTTTTCCCACCCAGCGTGGCTGGCCAAGGGGAAATAGCCAGGCAGCCTCTGAGCAACACCCCCACCCTCCACCCCACCCCACCCCACTATCTCCTCTAGAAGCCAGGACGGAGAAACTGAAGTTCAGGGAAGTTTGAAAGTAAGCGAGTAGCAGAGGGTTGTTTTTGTTTGTTTGTTTGTTTGTTGTTTGTTTGTTTAAATCTGGGGCACATTCACTCTAAAGCACTTAAGGTTTTCTTTTAACATCTTATGTGTGTGTCGGGGGCAGTGCTTCCCTCCACCATGGGTCTCAGGAATCTAACTCAGGTTTTCAGGCTTGGCGGCAACTGCCTTCACCCTCTGAGATATCTTGCCATGCTTGGTTTTTTGTTTGTTTGTTTTTAAGTATTCATCTACTAAATCCCTTGACCCTTGCGCAGCCTGTGATGGGGCTTAAGAAGTGTTGTCCTTGCCTTCAGCCCTCTTTGTATCACAGCCCTGATTTCAGATCCACCCTCAGACAAGGCTGTGATCAGAAGGCAGATGAAAATCAAGGGGGACTAGGAGGGCCTCTGACTAACTTAAGGGGAAGGGAGTGCTCCCTGGAGGAAGGGACCTATTGTGAGAGACTTGGAATCAAGAAAGACATGATGGGCAGGCCTGTGTCCCAGGCTGCCCAGCTCCTGCAAAGGAAGAGTGGGGGTGGGGCTAAGCACCAAAGTGCCTCATGGGAACGGTGAAATCTGGGTCACTGAGGCACTGAGAAGGTCTGTGTGAGGCCAGTTGGTAGAAGAGGCAGGTTCTCCAGTTCTGCTGGGTTTTGAGCTCTTCCTAGTCCGAGCTTGGGGTGGAGGGTTCAGGGCTGTCTTGATACTGAAATAGTACACACCATGTTGGCTGTTTATATAAAATTAGAAATAACTATAAAAGTGTTTAAATGGTAGGAGAAGGAGGACAGGAGGGTGAGTGTGATCAAAATGTATCTTGGGACCACAAGATGGCTCAGCAGGTAAATGCGCTTGCCACCTAGACAGATGACCTGAGTTCTGTTCTCAGGGCCCACATGGTGAAAGGAGAGAATCAAGTCCCACAAGTTGTCTTCTGACCTTCATATATAGGCTGTGGCATGATGGCACAGACTTTTAACTCCAGCCCTCAGGAGGCAGAGGCAGATGGATCTCTGTGAGTTCCAGGCCAGCCTCATCTACGAAGTGATTTCTGGGCAAGCCAGGGCTACTCACAAACAAACAAACCAGATTTAGTTCTTCAAGCCAAAGACTTTCAAGTACTCTCTGGCCACATGCATTTAATGTTGATCACATTGGACAATGTAAACCTAATATTTCCAGACTCATTCCAGAAGGTTCTATTGAAAAAAAGACCATCTACTGACGAGAGGAGGCTAGCACTAGGCAGTTACTGGTCCAGCAGGAGAGGACCATCAGTTGGGGGACAGTGTGCTTGCCTGTCTCTGTCATGAGGTGGCAGATGATGGGCAGAACCCTTCAGTTCCCACTTAGGGGCAATCAAGAATTGTGGCTTTTTATGATGGGACTACAGTCACAACACTCCACTGAGGGTGGGCAGTCCTGCCTGGAGCCCTGGGCACCTTTCCTTAAGAGGCTGTAAATCCCCTCCACCCCATTCTGCCTCTCCAACTGATCCTCTGAGAAATAAGAATCCACCCTCTTGTGCATGCCTGCAGTAGCAGCAATTGCCAACCTATAGTCACTGACTTTAACTTTGGACCAGCCCTTTGTCCAAGCCCAGCCCCTCCAATAGAGCCACAGACAGACTCACTTTCTCTATACCTGGAAGATCTAATAGTGAAGTCTACTGTTATCCCCCCATCAATCCTTCTTGTTACAGTTCTGTCATTTTTCTGTCTGCCACCAAGTGGGTATAGACAATGTAGCAATTTTATTGTAAATCTGTAGCAGTGGTCTCAACCTTCTTATTGGTTGGAACCATTTAGTACTGTTTCTCACATTGTGGCGGCGCCCCCAACCATAAAATCACTTCTGTTGCTACATTATAACTGTAATTTTGCTACTGCTATGAATTGTAATGTAAATATCTGATATGCAGGATATCTGATATTTGGCTCCCTAAGGGGTCTCAACCTACAGGTTGAACACAACCACTGATCTAGAAGCTGTTTGCACAAAGGATGGAAAGATGACTCAGCACCTAAGAGCACTAGCTGCTGTTTTAGAGAACCAAGGTTCAGTCCAGAGGACTCTTGCTTCAGTTCCCAGAACCTATGTGGCAGCTTACAGCTGTCTGTCTCTAATTCCAGTTCCAGGGGATCTGGCGCCCTCTCGAGGCCTCTTTGGGAACTGCGCTTACCTGCATGTGCTTACACACAATCAAGCTGTAGAGAGATAATGTGCTTCTTTTACAAGTTTCCGGACCTGAGTTCGAGCCCCAGGACCCACATAATAAAGCCATGTACTGCAGTGCGTGCTTGTAATCCCTACATCAGAGACACGGGGACAGGAGGATCCCTGGGTCTGGATGCTTGCTTACTCAACCTAGCTAAATTGTGACCGGCAGGCCAGTAAGGGGTCCTGTAAAACAATATAAATAATAAAGGCAGATAGCCAGGTGTGGTGGCACACATCTTTTTTGTTTTGTTATTGTTTTGTTTTGTTTTGTTTTTTTGAGACAGGGTTTCTCTGTGTAGCCCTGGCTATCCTGCAACTCACTCTGTAGACCAGGCTGGCCTCGACCTCAGAAATCCACCTGCCTCTGCCTCCCAAGTGCTGGGATTAAAGGCATGCCCCACTACCACCCGGCGGTGGTGCACATCTTTAATCTTACACTTAGGATGCAGAGGCAGGCTGACCTCTGAGTTACAGGACAACCCTCTATGTAGGGAGACCCTGTCTCTAAATAAATAAATGAATAAATAAATAAATAAATAGGTAATAAATGCGGGAGGAAGATATCAGTGTTTATTACAACATTTAGATAATGATAATAGAGTAAGAGGCAAGCCAATGAGACCAGAGAGCTAATATTACCTGGAGGAGTTTCCTGTCTTCAGAGCCTCATGGGAGAAGAGGTTGGCTTCTTCACTGGGTCTGAACCTTGAAACCATGGTTGGAATGCTGCAACCATCCTGGCATCTACCTGAGGTGGTTACCAGTGTGTGCAGGGAGACGGGAATAAAGAGTGGACAGGCAGCTGAGCTTAGCCAAACCAGATAACCCAGCACCCTGTCAGCCCCAGCCTGCCGGCCCACCAGGCTTTCCACTGCGGGTAGTTAAAACATTTGAAAACCACATTCTTTTTTTTTTAAAAAAAAACATGTATTTATTTTGTGTGTGCCTATACTTGCCACACCATATGTGTCGTGGTCATAGACCAACTGGTGGAGAGTCAGCTCTCTCCTTCCAGAACTTGGGTCTCAGGAATTGAACCCAGGTCCTTATTTATGCTTAGGGGCAAGCACCTTTAACCTCTGAGCCATCTCGCTGGCCCCCAACATGACATCTTTTATAAAGTTGTCTTTCAAGCTTGGCAACGGACTTTAATCCCAGCACTTGGAAGCAGAGGCGGGTAGATTTCTGAGTTCAAAGCCAGCCTGGTCTACAGAGTGAGTTCCAAGACAGTCATGGATACACAGACAGACCCAGTCTGAAAACAAACCAACCAAAAGAAACCAAACAAAACACACACACACACACAACAAAACAAAACAAAAAAAGCAAACAAACAAACCCCAAGACAAAACAACCCAAAAACCAAACCAACAATAACCAACCAAACAAGCAACAAATAGATATATGCTTTCCTTCCTAGACTCCCCTGCGCAGTCTTTGTGAGGGGCTGGAGGGGTTCACTGGCCTACCTGCCCCTCTAAGGCCAGAGTCTCAAGTCCATACATAACTCTTCTCTCCTCATATGTATATATACATATATGTGATGGTTTGTATATGCTTGGCTCAGGGAGTGGCACAATTAGAAGGTGTGGCCCTATTGGAGTAGGTGTGTCATTGTGGGTGTGGGCTTTAAGATCCTCAACCTAACCAATACTCTATAAACCAATACTCTGCTAGTAGCCTTCAGATGAAAATGTAGAACTCTTAGCTCCTCCTGCACCATGCTTGCCTGGATGCTGCCATGAGCTGACTTGACGATAATGGACTGAACCTCTGAGCCTATAAGCCAGCCCCAATTAAATGTTGTCTTTATAAGAGTTGCTTTGGTCATGGTGTCTGTTCACAGCACTAAAACCCTAAGACCATATACATACACACACACACACACACACACACACACACCCATACATGTATATACACATGTTTGTATGTGTACACATATAGATGTAGATAAGGATATGGATATGATTCTTCTGCTGGTGTCTGACTATCCAGCTTGCTGTCTTCATTCACATGTAATTCTGCCTAACCCGGCATCCTCCTTGAGTCCCACCAATAACCTCACTGCACACAACTATTTTTGTTTTGTTTTTTCGAAACAGGGTTTCTCTGTATAGCCCTGACTGTCCTGGAACTCACTCTGTAGACCAGGCTAGCTTGAACTCTGAAATCTGCCTCCCTCTGCCTCCCAAGTGCTGGGATTAAAGGCGTGTGCCACCACCACCTGGCTGCACAAAACTTTTTAAGTTACAGCAGTGTAATAAAGTGCTGGGAGCCGTTCACTCACCAGAGCTACCAATGCCACTTCCCCTATTTTGATGTCTGCTAGTCTGCCTTATGGGTTAACTCTTCTGGGAAATAGCAATGTTACCGAGCCCCTGAGATTGCTCAGTGGGCGTGTACTAATGTTTTGAATAAATGTGCATCTTCTGATGCTGTACAAACTGAGAACCATCTTTTATGCATCATAGCTCACATTGTGCCCCAGGTGTACCTATATAATGAAGAAGGGAAAACATGCTTGCTTGCACCCTGGACCACAAAGGAAAAAGGCCTGTCCCTGTGCTTTTCCCTCTTCTGATTGGAGCAGGAGAGGTCAGTTCACCTATCATGGGCATATTGGCTTTTATCGTGGGAGATAAAAAACTTTCAAAAACTAAGTAGACAGGTTAATCAGGACCTTAAAAATTTCCATTTTCCTGGCCTGTTAGTGGTGCCTTATGCCTCTAACCCCAGAACCCAGGAGGCAGAGGCAGGTGGATCTCTCTGAGTTCGAGACCAGCCTGATCTACAGAGTGAGGAACCCAGGAGGCAGAGGCAGGTGGATCTCTCTGAGTTCGAGACCAGCCTGATCTACAGAGTGAGTTCCAGGACAGCCAGGGCTACACAGAAGACCCTGTCTTGAAAAACAAGACAAAATAAAAGTTTCTATTTCTGAATGAAAACAAGTCAGACTTCCTTACAGATGTGGTCCTACAATATCCAGAGGTTTAGACTTATTTCTCATGAGATAAGGGGGATTATTTCTGACTTTAGGGGAAACCTGCTTCTATGCTAAGTGATCAGAAGTAATTAAAGAAAATCTTGTTATGGTTGGGGAAAACTTCAAAAAGGGAAAGAGACAAAAACATAAATCAGATCATTGGTACCAATCTCTGCTCTCTTGTTCCCCGTGACTAACAACTCTGCTATCAGCCACTGGGCCTTTAATTCTCATTTTGATTGGATTAACAGCAGGGCCTGCATCTTAAACTATATGTTGAATTATGTATCAGTTGAGTAAAATTAATGGTCCTTAAGACCAACTATACCTCTTCAGAACACGATGAGTCCATGATTTGACTCATTCACTCAGACTTGTGGGGAATATAACAGTCCCCCAGACCTTAGCACAACTGCCACCATGATGGAAATACCATTCAGGCTGCAAAACGCAGCACATAGACAGCACCACTGGCAAAAACAAAATCAATGTCCTAATCGAACAAAGTCCATAGAGTTCTGGAAAGTCCTTAAAATGTACTAACCTTACCTTTTGACTTCTGTAGTTCTGCTTCTGGCTAACAGTCCTTGTTAACTGAAGTATGTCAGACCAGGATATGGACTTTGTGATTAAAAAATCATCCCAAGAGGCCGGGCAGTGGTGGCACATGCCTTTAATCTCAGCACTTGGAAGACAGAGGCAGGCAGATTTCTGAGTTCGAGGCCAGCCTGGTCTACAGAGTGAGTTCCAGGATAGCCAGGGTTAAACAGAGAAACCCTGTCTCAAAAACAAAACAAAACAAAACCAAAAATCATCCTGAGAAATACTTGGGGCCACATTGAGATACTGAACACTCAGTGAAGTCCCCGACCAGCTTATCAAGACTTTCTGTATACTTAAACCTATGTGTGGTGGTTTGAATATGCTTGGCCCATGGGAAGTGGCACTGTTAGGAGGTGTAGCTTTGATGGAATGGGTGTAGCTTTGTTCAGGGAAGTGTGTCACTGTTTAGGGGGCTTTGAGGGTTCCTAGTGCACAAGCTTTGCCCAGTGTGGAAGAGATGCTCCTCTTGGCTGCCTTGGGCCCAAGATGTAGAACTCTCAGCTCCTTCTCCAGCACCATGTCTGCCTGCATGCTGCCATGCTTCCTGCTGTGATAATGGACTGAACCTCTGAAACTGTAAGCCAACCCCAATTAAATGTTGTCTTTATAAGAGTGGCTTGGGTCATGGTGTCTGTTCACAACAGTAAAACCCTAAGACACCACTAAGCTATCTTATCTGGTTGGTAACCCATAACAACTGCCTATAGAAGCCATGCTTTTATAGAAGCCATGCTTTAAAAAGAAAAAGAATTATTTATTTAATATGTATGAGTAAACACCAGAAGAGGGCATCAGATCCCTGACAGATGGTTGTGAGCCACTATGTGGGTGATGGGAATTGAACTCAGGACCTCTGGAAGGCCAGTCTGTGCTCTTACCCGCTCAGCCATCTCTAGCCTGAACCTGTCTTCATGGAAGAAGTGACTTGTACTTTGAGAAGAGTTTTGATGTTATTATGCCTCTCTGTGTACACAGAATTGCGTTATAACCCGCCTGGATGATACCGGATTGAACTTCTGAACTTGTAAGCCAGCCCCAATTAAATGTTGTCCTTAAAAGAGTTGCCTTGGTCACGATGTCTGTTCATAGCAGTAAAATCCTAACTAACCCTAATGAAGACAGACATCTCCTTCAACAAATGGTGCTGAGGAAACTGGGTGTCCAAATGGAGAAGAATGAAACTCAGTCCCTTTATCTCATCATGTACAAAACTCAAATCCAAATACATCTCAGACCTTTATTTAAGTGCAGGATCTGAGTCTGTTAGAGGAGATTGGAGAGAAAGCATTTCAAGATCTGGGCAGTGACTGGCGGTGCACAGTTAGTCCCAGCACCAAGGAGGCAGTGCCAGGAGAACCTGTGCGAGCTCCAGGACAGCCAGAACCACACAGAGCTCTTGTTTAAAAAACAAACAAATGGGAATACAAAACCTAATCAACAAAGGGGCTCACAAAATTAATAGGCAGCTCTCAAAACAGGCAATACAAATGGCAATATAGGTATGAAGAAAAATGTCTGTCTTAGGGGTTCTATTGTTATGAAAAGACACAAAAACCAAGGCAACTGATACAGAAAAGCATTTAATTGGGGCTGGCTTATAGTTTCTGAGGTTTATGCCAATGTCATCATGGCAGGAAGCATAGTGGTACACAGTCCGAGATGGTGCTGGAGAAGGGGCCAAGAGCTACTCCCAGATTGGCAGGCAGTAGGAAGAGAGAGTGATACTGGGTCTGGCTTGAGTTTCAAAACCTCAAAGGCCAACCCCTGTGACACACTTCCTGATAGTGCTACTCAATATGAGCCCATGGGGGCCATTTTTATTCAGACTATCACAATGTCCAACCTCACACACTATTAGAGAAAGGCAAGTTAAAACTATATTCAGGTGGGGTTAGAGAGATGGCTCAGCAGTTAAGAGCACTGACTGGTCTTCCAAAGGTCCTGAGTTCAAATCACAGCAACCACATGGTGGCTCACAATCATCTATAATGAGATCTGACACCCTCTGCTGGGGTATCTGAAGACAGCTACAGTGTACTTAGGTATAATAATAAATAAATCTTAAAAAAAAAACATTTAAAAAACAAACAAAGCCCCAAACCTATGAGGAGTTTGAGGCCAGCCTGTTCTACAGAGTGAGTTCCATGACAGTCAGGGATATACCGAGAAACCTGTCTCAAACAAAAACAAAAACAGAAGGCAAAAAACAAATTAGTAATTTTAAAAAGTAAAAAGGTACTGAGGGGCTGTAGAGAAGCTCAGTGGTTAGGAGCATGTGCTGCTCTGGCAGAGGACCTGAATTGGGTTCTTAGCACCTGTGTGGGGCTACTCACAAGTGCATGTAATCCTGGGTCCAGATTTGGTGCCTTCTGGCCTCTGCAAGCACTGTACCCACATGAGTTCATGGATGGACGGATAGACGGACAGACGGACACACACGGACACACACACACACACACACACACACACACACACACACACACACTGAGATTCCACCCATTCCAGTCAGAATGGCAGTCATTGAGAAAACAACAACAAACACCCTTGCTAAAAAAGGGAACCCTTCCATGGTCTGACTGCTGGTGCAGGTGTGTACTCATCCCTACACTATGGGTGTACTCTCTCTAAAAACCTGAATATACATAAGTCATTTCTCCGCTGGTGAAATGAGCAAATTCAAGCCAGATTAGATTTTATTAAATGCAGGTTTATTGCGAAGCTGCTCTTGGTGAGTTCATTGGCCCCAAGTGTTGCCATCCAGTGGCAACGTTAAAGAATGGGTTACCTGGAATATGGAGTTGGGAGGAGGTAGGATAGCCATAATTATACCTTACCCACGTGGAAGGCTCTATAAAAATTAGACAGGAGTTGTGATCACCCAGCCATCTTGAATTTAATGATTGTTTGTTACAAGCCAACAGGTAGAATAGGTGAGGCAAAACCCCTCCCCCAAGTTCGTCAGCATATAGGCCCAATCAGCCGATTCTTTGGTCTCTGTAGAGGCGTGGCAAATAGCAGGAGGTGGGCAGAGAGGTGTAGTTATGAGGCAGGTGGGGGTCTGAAGAAATCAGCCCTCAAGCCAGGAGGGTTACACCCAAGGACTGAGACCAGGGGAGTCACCATGGGGAGGGGAGGAAGAAGTAAAAGAAAAGGGAAGGGGGAGAGAGAGAGAGAAAGAGAGAGAGAGAGAGAGAGAGAGAGAGAGAGACAGGGAGAGAGAGAGAGAGAGACAGAGACAGAGACAGAGACAGAGACAGAGACAGAGAGAGAACCAAAATGTATGGATTATATATAGAGAGATGTACTTCTGGGGAAGTTCAGTGTTGGGGAGGGGGAGGGAGGAGTGGAGGGGGACAGGAGGATGCTGGGAGAACCTGGAGGCCAGGCCTGCTTTGATATGTAAAATATGCACCTCAGTCTCTTGTCCCCTGGTTCAGACATTACAGATCACAGGACCTGGCTATGGCATTCCTGAGAGTTTACTAAATCCATCACAGAGACAATGATGTGCACCATAGCTCAGATATGGAACCAACCCAGCTGGCTGCCCACAGAGGAATTGGTGAAGAAAGTGTACACACACATAATTGGTATTTTTCATCCACCAAGAAAAAAGAGTCACATTGTGTACAGGAAATTGGATACAGCTGGAGAGAATGGTGTCAAAGAAACCAAGTCAGCCTCAGAAAGACGACTACAATTTTGACAAATACAATTTTGTTATATGTGGTTCACACATTTTTATGTGGTTCAATAAAATGTTTGTAACGAAGACATAAATCAGAATAGTGTCTGGGAAGAAAAAGATGACAAAATGGATTGAGAAAAGACGGAAGGGAACAGGGGTTGGGCTATGTTAAACTTGAAGACAAATAAAATAAATTAAAATAAATTAGTTTACCATCATTCTCAGCTAAGTTTGAGGTTAGCTTGGGCTCTATGAAATAGTCTAAAAATAAATATAAATATATATATCATATATATATATAAAACTATATAGCTTTTTATAGATATATACTTTACTTCATCAAAAAGAGGACCTAGAAAAGTGCAGTGGCACACACACCTTTAACTCCAGCACTAGGGAGGTAGAGGCAGACAGATCTCTGTGAGTTTGAGCCTAGGCCTGGCTACATACTGAGACCTTGTCCAGAGAGGAGAAAGAGAATAGCCCCAACTGAGTCAACTTATAACAAGAGTCTGTAGTTGAATTTCAGGGGTGGAAGTCTTTCAAGTCTAGCACATACATGAGGTAGAGGATTTACCTTACCCAAAGAAAGACTTCAGTTTCT
>NW_022196904.1:17161523-17165179 GCF_008632895.1 Mastomys coucha
GTCAGGGCCTCTTTCAAGTAAACGGTCTTCCCAGTGAAGTGAGAGGCTCCAGGAGCCGGCCCACTTGGTCCCTAAGTGGTGGCCGTAGACAGGGATTAGGAGGTAGCCATACCTAGGAGCCCTTGCACTCTGGCATCAGAGGCAGGAGGATCATCAGAATCTAGCCTAGGGTACATAGTCCACCAAAAAAACTGAGAGAGCTGGATGCAATGGCACACACCTGTAATCCCGTCACTGGGGAGACAGAGGCAGATAGGCCAAGAGTTCTAGACCAACCTTGGCTAGACAGTGAATTCAAAGGATAGCCTGATATCAAAATCAGATGCATGCTCTCAAAATTCCCTCTAAAGATACACTGAGAATAATAATCTAGCCTTCTCCCACTAGGCCCCATCTCCAAAAGTTTCCACTCCCTCCCAGTGGTACACAAGCTAAGGATCTGGAAAATCTCGATGCCACACTGCAGCTATCTGCCCAGTCCCCTTGAGAAGGTTCCAGAAATAAGTCTGTGGTCCACTTAGACCCCTTCGTCCTCCTCCCTTGTACCTCTGTACTCACATTATTCTCTACGGGTCTGGACCGCAGAGGACGACCTGGAGAAACAGGAGAACTCGTCAGGAGGGATGAGACCCTGGAATCATGGCTAGAGGATGTCTAAGGGTATCTGGACTTCTTTGGCCTTTGCATTGACACAGGACAGGGAAGGCCCAGGCAAGGTGGTGCACACATTTTAGAAGTAGACCAGTGCTTTAAGGTCATCTCTGGCTACATATAGAATTTGAGGCTTTGCAGACTACAATGGCATTCAGAGCTAGTGCTTAGATGAGTGTGACCTACAAAAAGTGAAGGTTTGGAGGCATGGCTCAGTGGTAGAGCATCTGCCTAGAATCCCCCAGTGAGGGGCTGGGGGCATGGCTCAGTGGTAGAGCCCCTGCCTAATATACACAAAGCCCAACATTCCATCTCTAGTACTTCAAAACTAAATCCAAAACACTAAGACTCTCTGGCTGTACCATGGATGCATGCCTGTGGATGCCTGGGACCAAGGCTGCACAGAGTGGGGACTCCTCTGCAGTGGCTCTGGCAAAGGGTGGAGGAATCCACTAAGGAGGAAAAGACTTACCATGTTTGCATTTCCAGACTATACTGCATACTATGATTGCACTGAGGATAGCAAAGATGATGGCAATGATGGAGCCTATGACTAAGCCTGTATTTTGCTGCACATTCTCAGGTGTCTCTGGAAAATGGGCAAGCAGGTGAGGAAAGTTACCCAGCTTTCACGTTAGCCCCACATCTTTGAAATAATGCCCCAAATTCCCTGTGAGGAATCCCATCTCCCCCCACCCCACCCCAACCCACCCCCATCTACAGTGTCCAGGTGTTGACCATATTTTATGGTTATTACAGTAGGACGATTTCAGTTTTCTGTTTTGAGATATAGGTTGATGTAGCCCAGGCTGACCATAAACTTGTTATGTAGCCAAGGGTAACCCATTTCTCCCCTGCGTCTGTCTCCCAAGCACTATGATTACAGGCGTGTACCACAACACCTGTAGATAACATGCTAGGGTTTGAACCAGGGCCTCATGCCTGTTAAACAAACACTCTACCAAATACACCACATCCTTGGTCCTGGCCATTCAGGCTCTTGAACCTTCTGCATCAGCCTTCTGAGGTGTTGAGATAAAACCTCAACACCTGGCTTCAGAGATAAAAGATGTAAAGAAAATTCCTGGACTAGCACCCAGATCCAACCATACTTGAAGCTGCACTTTCAACAACTTATTTTTCCAAGTAATAATTACAATTATCCATGTGTGTGTGTTTGCAGATGTGAGCACATGTGCCTTGTCATATAAGTGGGGGCTGGAAGACAACTTGTGCAAATTGGGTCTCTCCTTCTGCTGAAGTCATTCTTTCTAGGAGTTTGGGGCTGAGAGGAAAGACATGCACTTAGAGAAAACTCCTTATTACATTCCTTGGTCAAAGGTTTCCCACACCTGCCCCAGCCTGGGCTGGTGAAGTCTGCGACCTGTGACTTGCTGTCATTTTTGGCCACTCTACCCAGATCCCACTGCTAAGGGCCACCCTCCTGTACCCTCCCCTCCTTGTCTGAGGCCTGCTCACCTTTAACAAGGATGGATTGTTGGCTCTGCCCAGACCCTAGGGCATTGGTGGCTTTGCACACAAAGATTGTGTTATTGAGACCTTCCAAGGTAGGGATTAGAAGCTGATTGCCCTGGCGCTTAGTGGAGGTGGGAAGGAAACCCATGGTCCTGGGGAAGACAGGATAGTGAGCAGGCAGCCTCTGGGATGTGACACAAATGGTGTGGCAGGAACACTGACCCGCACTGGCCACATTACCTGCTTGGCTTTGTTTCAAGTCCTTGCCTCCGGCTGTCCCCCACACGGCCACCAGAGGGCACATGGACCCAGATCCATTTCCAGGGCTCTCAGGGCAGGGACTCACTCAGGCAGAGCAAACCCCAGACTCCATATGAGCCCCCCACTCCTCTACTTGTGCACATTAACATGGACCTTCTGCTCCGTGCACCAACACCTCACTTAGGCCTTGGCAGAAGCAGGGGCTGATGGTGGCAGAAAAGCATTTGCAAATGCCATTCTCTCTACCCACAATGCCTTTCCTCCAGCTGAGCTCTGCCTGGCCTCCAGGCTTTTGCTCTCAGGCACAGCCTTGGCAACAGGATCCCAGCCCACTATTTCTACTGCAGCACAACCCTCCTTCCCTTTTCCCCACCCCTTGTTTTATCTATCCCAGATACTTATCTTTCCCAGATATTTTTTACAACTTTATCTTTTGCTTGGCGGGGCAGAAAGCTCAGAAACATAGAGACTTTGGCCAACCTTATGCACCAAGCTGGGTGGGTGCAAGCCATAAGAAAGCACCCAAGCAGGGATGGAGCAGGTGTGGAAGTGTGGAGTTCCAGGCCCTGAAATAACTCAGAGGTGCTCTACCACTGAGTCAGGCTCCCAGGCCTTAGACACCAAATGTTGATGTCATTTCCTTCCACTAAAAAGTGATAATGTGGTGTGGTCACTAACCAGCATGGCACGCATGGTTGCACAGCTAAAGTATAAAATATAAAGTGACCTTATTCCACAATACAGATGGGTTTGTTCTATTTTTAGACAGAGTCTCACCATGTAGCTCTGACTGGCTAGAATCTGCTCTGTAGACCAGGCTGGCCTTGAACTCATGGAGATTGGCTTGCCTCTGCCTCTCAAATACTGGCATTAAGGCTTGCTCCACCATACCTAGCCCTAAGGACTGGTAAAATAATTGATGTTATAAAGATTGTAGAATCTAACAACATAAAAGCAACATGAAAATATGGGCAGGGTCAGGAATTCTAGCAAGCAGGAGGCTGAGGCATCAGGGTCGTCAATCAATGGACCGTGCCTGTGGTACCAGAACCTGGGAACCTGAGGCAGGATTGCACAAGTTCTAGGCCAGCCATGCTGAGGTCTATATAAGGAAACTATCTCATAAAAACAAAAAATGGGGCCAGTAAGATGACTCAACAGGTGGAAAGTGCTTGCCAACAAGCCTGGCGATCTGAGTTCGATCTTCAGGACATGCATGGTGGAAGGAGAAAAATGGATTCCTGCCTTCTTTTTTTTTTTTTTTTTTT
>NW_022196904.1:17165263-17174948 GCF_008632895.1 Mastomys coucha
CTCAGAAATCCGCCTGCCTCTGCCTCCCAAGTGCTGAGATTAAAGGTGTGCGCCACCACCGCCCGGCCAGATTCCTGCCTTCTGGCTTCCTCATGTGCACAGTGGCATTGGCTGCTTGCTCCCCACAAAATAGATGAATAAATGTATTAATTTTTTTAAAATGCCAAATTAGGGGCAGTGAAATATCAGTCAGAAACTCCTCGGCCTGGAAAATTCCTATGACTGTGCATATTTGGAAATTTCCCTACCAAGATGTTGGAGGACACAGGGTTGTGAAATTATGAGCTTGATAAGTTTATAAGGTGGAAGAGAAGATGTGCAAACTGCCTCTATGACAAGATTACAACTGCCGGGGACCAGAGTGTGTTTATGTCCATGTGCATGCATGCATATGTGTGTGTCTGTGTGTACAGGCACAAGTATGGTGTATGTGTGTGTGACTAACCAAAGGCTTTCAGGAGGTGGGTGGCTATGCTTGAGTACACGCACTAATGGGTATGTTTGAAAGTTCTAGAATGGTTCATCCAAAGTATTTTTGAAATAAAGAAATAAGCCTAATAAAAATTATGTTAAATTATTTATACATTTGGTAGGTGCCAGAGAATTTGCCTAGAATCCCTCAGTGAGGAGTTGAGGGTGTGGCTCAATGGTAGAGCCCCTGCTTAGAATCCCCCAGTGAGGGGCTGGGGGCATGGCTCAGTGGTAGAGCCCCTGCCTAGAATCCCTCAGTGAGGGGCTGGGGGCGTGGCTCAGTGGTAGAGCCCCTGCCTAGAATCCCCCAGTGAGGGGTTAGGGGCGTGGCTCAGTGGTAGAGCCCCTGCTTAGAGTCCCCCAGTGAGGGGCTGGGGGCGTGGCTCAGTGGTAGAGCCCCTGCCTAGAGTCCCCCAGTGAGGGGCTCCAGGATGAGGTCTTTATCTATGAGGGTGCTGGAGATCAGCCTCAGATTCTTGTGTTTGTACATACAGGAAGCACTTTCTCAACTGAGCCATCTTCCTTTCCCTTCCATATAACCTCCACCCCAAAGGTATCTGGAGCTTCTGACAGCAGGCACAGACAGATCTGTGAGTTCTGTGTCCACTAAGGTATCTTTCTTATCTGTGCACTGGAATGACTGGTGGCTTCAGGTACAGAGGAGGCAGGCAGGCAGGAATCAAAAGGATCTGGATGAAGGCCGACATCTTTGATTTGTTTTATATCCTGGGTGACTCACTTAAGGACTAAACCATTGTCCCAGCTTTGTGACCTTTAACCTGCACAGAGAAGGGGATTCCAGAGGGGTGTGAAGGAAAAAAAAGAAACCTTGGGCAGCTGGTGTGACCATGGCTGGAATCCAAGCACCCTGAAAATTCCAGTCACAATCACAAGACTATAATTCTACCGATTTTGATTTGGGGGAAGGAGATGCAGTGTAGCCCTGGCTGTCCTGGAACTTGTGCTGTAGACCAGGCTAGCTTCCACCTCACAGAGTTCTGTCTGCCTGCCACTGCTTCCTGCATGTTGGGATTAAAGGTGTGTGCCACCATGCCCAATTCTTTTTTTTTTTTTTTTTCAAGACAGGGTTTCTCTGTGTAGCCTTGGCTGTCCTGGAACTCACTCTGTAGACCAGGCTGGCCTCGAACTCAGAAATCCGCCTGCCTCTGCCTCCCAAGTGCTGGAGTTAAAGGCGAGCACCACCACCGCCCTGCCCCAATTCTATTTTAATTGCTCCTGCGCTCGCCCTTCTCTCTCAGACCTCTGGGTCTTGACCCCAGCTCCCCTCCCACAGACACTGTTCCAGGTCCCCATCACTCACGTGTTCCAGTCATAGCTGTGGGGCGCTGGTTTGCTATGAGCATCACAGGTCAGGGACAAGTTAGTGAGGCCAACATGCCAGTTGTCGTCATAGCCAGAGATGGACACTACAGGTGGATCTGGAGTGGATGGAGATGAGGCTGAGTTCTGGGCAGTACCTGAGGGGCCCTCTCCTGAGCTGGAAGCAACTTGGCAGCTTTGGGGATCAACCCATGATGGTTAGGTCTGGGCTTCCTTAGTTAGGGGACACAACAGGGACTTCTCAGGTTTTCCCTTTAACTGAAATTTCCTGCAACAGGGCCTGGCTTGTCTTGGGTGTCATGTGAGTAAAGGCCTCTTTGGACATGCCAAACACACAGGAGGACATTCATGACTCTGACAAGAGAGCCCAATCTAGGCAGTGATGGCAAGGAAGGTAAGCAGAATGTCTCGAGCTTGTATAGGAGCCAGGCATTGATCTCAGCACCTGGGAGGCAGAGGCAGGAGGACCATGAGTTTGAGAGCGGCCTGGGTTCAATTGAAAGACCTTATCTCAACTCAGTCCCTGAAAAGCAAGATTGTGTTGACACTGTCGACAGGCACCCCAGAGATGAGACAGTGTAGACAGCGTCGGGCAGTTTGGACTATGGAGGATCCAGGATTCAGTGTCAAACTGTGGGGCGGGGTCCACATAGCCTGCCATGGTTGGGAAGTGGAATACAGATGGGTTAATTGGCATAGACAATAAGAGATAGGGGTACCATATTGGGGAAACAGTGGGTGCCATAGAGAACAAGGGTAGAAAAAATAAGGGAGAGGGCGGGTTTATGTAGCACAGACAGTGACAGTGCCCCACAGCCAGTCTAAGAAGTGAGTATGGATGATGGACCGTGGGTTAGTGAAGAGAGGGAGGTTGCCTTGGGTTAGTGAAGAGGAGGAGGTTGCCTAGGGTTAGGGTCCTACGCATGCGCAAACACACTCACAGGGAAGGGAAAGGGTCAATGGCAGCCGGTCCGGCTCCCGGGAGCTTTCATGCTCCACGATGCAGGTGATGTTCTTGCCGTCTGCCTGGCGAGAAGGCACCATAGAGTAATAGCTGGTAACTGTGGTGGTGCCCGGCTGGGACCCCGGTTCCTCCATTTCACGGTGGCTTCCATTCACATTCGAGGACCAAGTGATTCGTCCAGGAGGGTGACCATCAGCAGAGATGCATTTAGCCACATCCTGCAGCGTCAAACTGGGAGAGGGCTCCAGGACCTCTGCAGTGTTGTTAGGTCGAGCTGCAAGAACCATTAAGGACACATTCCACAGGCCATTCAACAGCAGATGCAGCAGAAGCAAGAAAGCTCTACCCTTGATTTTATTTTATTTTTGAGAAAAGATCTCACTATGCAGCCCAGGTTGGCCTCGAGCTCATGAGCTTCAGGCTCCTTGGTGGTGGAATACAGGCCTGTGCCACTATGCTTGGTGTTAGAGGGACAGTTTAAGGGTATGAGATGGCCAATTTGAAATCCTAGCATTGGACCGACAAGATGGCTCAGTGGATATAGATGTTTGCCGCCAAGCTTGATAGCCTGAGTTCAATCCCCCAGACTCACTGGGTAGAAGGACAATTCCTCTACCTTTGTCCTTTGACTGCCTCATGTACAGACACACAAATACATAAAATACAATGAAAAGTATAAAATAAAATCTGAACTCTATTGCTGAAGACCCAGACAGATGCAGGTTATATGTCAGGGGGGAGAGAATAAAAATACACAGGTAAAGCGACCAGAATGGGTTTTAGGAGGGAACTAGAGAAGAGGCTCAATAGTGATGAATTCAGGCTGATCTTACAGAGGACCCAGGTTCAAGTCCTAGCACCTGTACGGCAGCTCACAATAATCTGTAACTCCAATTCCAGGGGATCCAACACCCTTTTCCACACGTCACGAATATTATCATATTATCATATTTATGTGTATTTTTCTGATTTATATATATTATATATATACACACATACATATAAAATGCTCCTAGGTACATAGCTCTATAAGTATTATTTGACCAAAGAAGGGAGGAGGAATACTCTCTGGTCTCTCTCTCTCCCTTCCTCTCCATCTCTCTCACTGTCCTCTCTCTGCCTCCATGTGTTCCCTGCTGGCCCCTTCTCTTCTTTCTCTCTCTTTTTGTTGTTCTCTGTCCCCTTTCTTTCTCTGCCTCTACTCCCTTCCCTATACTCCTTTCCTATGCCCCTAAATAAACTTCATTTTATATTTAAGAAAGAAAGAAAGAAAGAAAGAAAGGAAGGAAGGAAGGAAGAAAGGAAGAAGGAAGGAAGGAAGGAAGAAAGGAAGAAAGAAAGAAAGAAAGAAAGAAAGAAAGAAAGAAAGAAAGAAAGAAAGAAAGAAAGAAAAAGACTAGCCAGGTATAATGATGTATCCACTTAATCCCAGCACTCAGAAGGCAGAAGCAGGAGGATCGCTGTGAGTTTGAGGCCAGCCTAGTTTACATATTAAGTTCCAGGTCAGCTAGTGTTAGAGAGAACTTATATCAAAAAGGTGGAGCCAGGGAACAGGGGTGCAATGTCTGTAAGCTCAGGAGGACGAGGTCATCTTCAGCTACACAGCAAGTTGGAAGCTAGCCTGGGCTCCATGAGATCTTGCCTAGATCTTCTGACTTCCCCACATCCGGTCTGAACAAACGGAGGACATGTCATTCCCAAGGGCATCTTGCCTTCTTGCTGTGGCTAGCTCCCTGCTCCTCTGGCCTGGGGTCCCTTCTCCTCACCCCAACACTTACCAAGCACGTTCAGCCAGACACTGGCGCTCCTAGTGCCTCTGGGGAATGTGGCAATCTGACATTCATAGGTGCCTTCATCTTCTACACTCACGTTCGAGATGGCCAGAGATGCATTCCTCAGACCATTGCCCTGCTTGTCAGCCAAGAATTTCACCCTGTCAGGCTCAGCAAAGTAGGGCTCATTCTTGGGGTGGAAGACAGCCACGCGAGTGTGGGATCCATCTGAATTCCTCTTCCTCCAGGTAAACCCAGTGATTGTCACATTTTCTTTAGAAGCCAGACTACAGTGCAAGTTGGTAGAGCCTCCCAAGAGGCTGGTCGAGTTGGAGATCACCTGCACAGCAATATCCCCACCTGGGAAACCAGAGCCGTTAATTAATCCATTTAAATTAATTTATTTTAAAGATGTATTTATGTTTAGTTTATGTGTGTTAGTGTTTGCTAGCATGTATGTACATATAAAAATAATTTTTAAATCAATTTTTTCTCCAGCCCCTTCCCATCAATAACAACTCTGAGACTAATTAGTTATTAAATGCCTAGGCCAAAGCCAGGCAGTGGTGGCGCACGCCTTTAATCCCAGCACTTGGGAGGCAGAGGAGGGCAGATTTCTGAGTCGAGGCCAGTCTGGTCTACTGTATCTCAAATTCTGTGGAGACTGAGTTCCAGGAAAGCCAGGGCTATACAGAGAAACCCTGTCTCGAAAAACAAACAAGCAAAACAACCCAACAACAATAAAAATGCCTAGGCCATAAGCTTTGGTTCATTCCCTGAAAAGTTAGTAACTTATTTAACCCACTCAGACTATTTTATGTCTACCATGCATGTGGTCAGTCGCTTCTCCTTCAGTGTCGGCCTGTTTCTTCCTCAGCGTCTCACTGCTGGTTTACGTTTATCTCCCACCTCCCTCCATCTCTCTTTTCTCTCTTACTATTTCCCAGAATCCTTTCTTCCTGCCAGTGTCCCGCCCTCCCCTTATTTCCTGCCCCAGCTCATTGGTCATTGGCTTTTTTATTGACAGGTAATGTTTATAAGAGATTTTTCTCCATACGTGTGTGCACTCCATGTGTGCAGTACCCATAGAGGCCAAAAGGGAGACATGAAATTCCCCTGAATTTGAGATACAGAGGACAGTGAATCACTATGTGGGAGCTGAGAACTGAATCCAGGTTCTCTACAAGAGCAGCCAGTGCTCTCTCCAGCACCTTATCTTACTATAATAATGATAACAACAATAATAATAACAATGTATTCTCACTATATTTAAATATTTATACATTATAATATACTTAAGTATATTATATTTAAATATTATTAATGTAATTAAATATTTATATTACAGAATCTATTATAATGTACAATAATAAATTTGCCTTATAATAATCATAGAGTATTCATATTATTATTATTATTATTGTTATTATTATTATTACTAGAGACAGGGTCTCAGTATAAGCTGGTCTGGAACTCAGAGATCTGCTTGCCTCTGCCTCCCAAATTCTGGGATTAAAGGCCTGCACTATCACACTGGGCTTCGGGAACCACTTACAAATGCAAAAATGGAGGCATAGAAGAATTTGCTAGGGGATCACACAGGCTTAAGATGATAAGGTGGGGTTTGAATCTGGGCCATTCATAGTCACTCTGCTAGACCCTGTGAGACGCTCTGTGTTTAGCCCAACATTCTGAATACTTGAGGAGTCTGATAATGACTTCAGAGTCAAGTTCTGGGAACCCAGGAGCCACTATGGTGACCGTAGGGTACCCCTGTACAGGACTCCACCTGCCTCCGCCTCCTCTATTGGGACAAAAGGCATGAGCCACCACCTCCCTGTTTTGATTTGGTTTGGTTTGGGTTTTTGGTTGCAGCCATGAAGTCAGCATGCTGTTCCCCTCACTCTGAGCTCACTTTGATTGCCCAGCCTGACTCGCTGCTGCTCCATCACTGAAACAATGGGACTTAGCACAGAGCTCCTAATTAGGTTGTGTGAGGACCAAGGGTCTATCCTGAGCTCTCTGCGTGCTCAGGGATAGACTCCTGCGCTAGAATCCCCCAGTGAGGGGCTGGCTTCAGTTTCCAACTCAGCAAAAGGAAAAATGAATGAACTAATAAATCAACTCAGAGTCAGTCACGACGAACTTGCTGGAGAGGGTGTGGTCGCCAAAGTTAAGGTTCTTGGCGTGAGTCACCCAGGAACTCGGAGCGGGGGCTGGGGGCGGGGGGTTGCGCGCGCGCAGTGGGGCAAATCAGGGTCTCATTCCCGAGCCTAGGCTACTCTGGAACTTCTGGCAACCCTCCTACCTCATCCTCCTCCGTACTAGGGTGGCCGGTGTGAGCCACCATGCCCGATTTTTCTCGAATCTCTGCTCCGGAATCCAGACCTAGGTCTTTGGGCCGGGAAGAAGGGATCCGGTGGTCTGGGAGGGCCTCTCGAGGTGCTCACAGGCGGGGAGCAGGGGCGGGCGCGGGGCTACTTACCCACTTCCCGGAGCGCATAGCAGAACAGCGGCAGCAGCAGCAGCCGCCGCCAGGACATCCGCCACACCGGGGGGCGGGAGGCATCGGCGAGTTGGGCCCTGCCGTTCATGTGGTTCGGGTCCGATCCTGCTTTTTGTAGTCCACGCGTATCCCAGTGAGTAAGCGCCTTATCTAAGCGCCTTACCTAAGCGCCTTATCTCTCTGAAGGACTGGTGCTAACTGAGAGAATCTCAGCTGTGCTGGTGACGCCTAAGGGACTGCCCATTTAGAGCTTGCCCTCTGCGCAGGCGCACACAACCAAATTAGTCGGCCAGGCTAGTTGTACCACTTGCTGGGCAGTGGTGGAGCCCACGCCTTCAATCCCTGCACTTCAGAGACAGGAGGCAGGTGGATTTCTGAGTTCGAGGCCAGCCTGGTCTACAGAGTGAGTTCCAGGATAGCCAGGGCTATACAGAGAAACCTTGTCTCGAAAAAAAAAAAAAAAATCTAATTAAAAATAATGGGGGTGGAGCTAGGCTTGAAATATCTTTAATCACATCACTCTGTGAGTTCTGTGTTCACAGATCTGTGAGTTCTGTAGACACGTAGACAAATCCAGCCTAGCCTGGGTTACACAGTGAAACTGTTTAAAAAAGAAATAGGGTCTCATGAAGCACAGGCTGGCCTCAGACTGGCTATTCTAGGTCAGTGGTTCTCAACCTTCCCACTGTGTGATTCTTCAATACAGTTCTTCATGCTATGGTGATCCCTAAGCATAAAATCATTTTCATTGCTACTTATAACTCTAATTTTGCAACTGTTACAAATCATAATGTAAATATCTGACATGTGAGATATCTGATATGCTTCCCCAAAGGGGTTGAACCTCACAGGTTGAGAACAAGGTTCTGGGCTACTTTAACTCCTGCTCTTCCTCCCAGCTCCTTGGAATGCAGGAATGGCAGGCGTGTGCTCCCCCTACCCCATTCCTGCTCTCGGTTAGTTTCTGAATGGGAATCTGAGAGGCAGGCCATCTGGAAACATCTGGATTTTCTTAAGTCCTGTGGCATTTCCACACTGAGAGCCTGTGGCCACTCTGTTCCTTCTCTGACCATGCTGTCACGACTGTGGGATTCCCCTTCTCCCAGATCTCCCCATTGCTGTGGCATCAACTGGCAGGTCACTAAACCACCTCCCTCACACACCCGAAAAAGGAAAAAAGTTCCTTTCCCTTCTCCCTCCCCCTTTCTGCCCTGTGAATATGGTGTCTCTAGTCCTTTCCCACACAAAGGCTGTTCTGACACAGAGTCTCTGCTCCCATGTCTTTCTTTCTGTGCACAGGCTCCAGTGCATGTATACACACACACACACACACACACACACACACACACACACACACACACGGAGCTTGTTAGCTTCTTGAAGTGAAGGAAAATGGTGGAAAAGTCAGATTTCCTGGGAAAGCTGACACCAACCTTCATATTTTTCTTATTAACTTTTATTTTTCCTGTTCTTTCATGTCTGCCTCCAATTTTGATAGATTCTAAACTGCTTCTCTATGTATGTATGTATGTATGTGTGTAGTATATAGTATGTGTATGTCTGGGTGTGTATGTATGAGTTAGTGTATTTATATAGTGTGTGTTTTTAGTGTGTGTAAGTGCGCATATGTATGCAATGTGCATGTATTATGTAGTGTGCATATGTAGTGTGTGAGTGTGCTTATGTATGTAATGTGTATATGAGTATATACACATTAGGTCAGGGGACAAACCTTAGGAGTCCATTCTTCCCGCCACAATGTGGGCACTGAGAATCTGTCTCAAGATTGTCTGAAGTTCATAAGCAAAATGCCTGAGGTGCCACGAAGCCCCTGCTTCCCTAATTCACAGTGTTACCTTCTAAATGAGGAATTCCAACATTTCCTTATTTAGATATCCTTTCACTTGAGAGTCCACCAGTGAATGGTGGCTCTTCAGTTGCTGCCTAGGCCTAGGTGGGCTTGGCCAACCAAGATGGTGGCATTAGGGGGTGGGAGATGAGCGCAGATGGATAGTTACAAAGCAGTTAGCACACAAATGAATAAGTACAACTGACTGGCAATACTGTTTACTGCAGAGGGGAACAAAACCAGGGTGATTCTGATTTCCTCTTTCCCTCAAATACTTCTAAATCAAATTAAAGTCACCACAAAACGTGAAATTGTCTGAGGTGCAGAATGCTACTCCCCTGCCCCTATTTCTTTCCCGCACCCCCCGCCGCCCCTATTTCTTTTCCTGAGTCTCTGGTTCCTTTTTCTCCTGAGCCATGCCAGCCCTTCTCTCTAAGCTAGTGAGAGAGTCTGGGCTTTGGTTAGGTGTCTGCCTCTGTTGGCAGCCATTCTCAGGGCTCCTCCCTGGAGAGAGGGGTCAGGAACAATTATGAGCAATGCCGCGAGGGGGTACCTGGCGGGCCCATGCCAAGATGTCCCCTGAGTAATTACACTAAGCAACAGATCTGGTGTGAAACCTAACAGAGTTGGTATAAGGGGGGTTTATTGGGGGAAGGTAGGGGAGTGAGGACCTGGGCAGGGTAGAGGCAAATGAGTGAGCTTGTAGACAGGCAGATGGGAGCAGAGCTGTGAGGGAAAGCAGCAGAGGCTCAGAGGACAGGAAGGTTGGGGGGGGAAGCGGG
>NW_022196904.1:17180112-17194493 GCF_008632895.1 Mastomys coucha
CTCCCCTCCCTCCTAAAGTTGTGCATGCTCTTCTCTCTTGCTCCTGGGCTCTGTGGCTAGGCAAATGGGAATCTCCCCTTATGCTCTTGTTGGTTAGATGTTGGTTGTAGTGGTCGAGGCTCTTCCTCCAGAAAGCTCTCCTCCAAGACTCCAGGCTGGTGTCAAGAACCCCTGGGCTTCTCCATTCTACCTCTTCCTGAGGCAGGATGGGAGGCAGGGAGAAGTTACAGGGCACGAGGAGACCTATTTTAAGGATCTTTCCAGAAACTCCATTTACAGGAAAAGGCTTGTATTAAACCTACGCAGTCCATGGCTCCTGTGCTTATTTTTATCGGACTAGGTTCCATCCGGGGCATCTTCCGAGCAGTAGGACGCGAAAAAGAGAATTTCAAGCAGAGGCTGAGGATGTGGCTTGGCTGTAGAGTGCTTGCCTAGCCTGCATGGTGCCTTCCGGTCCCCTTCCCCCATGTCATTGTCCCCTGTCCCTCCCCCCAGCTCCTGCCACCTGCCCTCCACTCCTGCCACCCCTCCCTCACCCCAAAAACTAGAGGTGGTGACTCATGCCTTAAATTCCCAGTACTTGGTGGTGAGGGTGGTGGAGGCAAGTTCAAGAATTCAAGATCACTCTTTGGTGACCCAGCAAGTTCAAGGCTGGTTGAGGCTACCTGGGAACCTGACTCACTCTCTGTCCCTGCCTCTGCCTCTGCCTCTGCCTCTGTCCCTGTCTCTCTCTCTCTCTCTCTCTCTCTCTCTCTCTCTCTCTCTCTCTCTCTCTCTCTCTCTCTCTCTCTCTCTCTCTTTCTTTCTCTCTCTCTCTTAAACACACACACACACACACACACACACACAAAGGGGATGGGGGTTGGGAGAGGGTGGCTGAGAATCTGAACACACCTGAAAAGGCAACTCAAGCCCTTAAGAACACTTCCAGGAGTTCAGTCCCCAGCACCAAGTCAAGTGGCTCACAACCCCCTGAAATAAACTTCAGGAGGATCTGACACCCTCTTCTGGCCTTCCAGAAGTGCAAGGCACTCAAGTGTCATACAGACACCCATTGATACAAATAACAAGTAACTTAAAGCAAAATTTAAAAAAGAGTACAATTTAGAGAAAAAATTCTACTGATGAAAAGAGAAAACCTTGAGGAAGAGGTGTTGGATAAGTGAGAAGGGGAAGCCGGGCGATGGTGGTGCATGCCTTTAATCCTAGCACTTGGGAGGCAGAGGCAGGCGGATTTCTGAGTTCGAGGCCAGCCTAGTCCACAGAGTGAGTTCCAGGACAGCCAGGGTTACACAGAGAAACCCTGTCTGGGGGGTGGGGAGGAGTAAGAAGAGGGGTGGATATGTAGATGGGGCTGGTCTGCCAGACAGATAGGGCTGGGTAAAGTCCTGTGTGAGTGGAGACCACGCCCATTTCAGTCAATAGTCTGTAACACAGTCCCTTACTTAGAAGGTGAGTCACTGTTGGAATGACTCCAGATTGTGAGATCAGGCTCTAAATCTCACAGTCAGGCCTGCCCCGAACTTGCCAGAGTTCTGACCTCCTTAGGTGTAGCAGAATTTTAGAAAAGCCATCGTACCCTGCATTTGCTCACACTGCTGAGGATTAGGGAACAAAGGCAGATTTATAGTCTTCAGGTTTAAACCTCCAGCAGATGTCACTAACAATAAAAGTGCTCCCTTTCAGCATTCACCATTGCAGACATCACTGCCTGATGATGTCAGAACACCCAGGAAGCATAGCCAATTTCTGAGATTTTTTTTTTCTTTTTTCTTCAAGACAGGGTTTCTCTGTGTAGCCCTGGCTGTTCTGGAATCCACTCTGTAGACCAGGCTGGCCTTGAACTCAGAAATCTGACTGCCTCTGCCTCCCAAGTGCTGGGAATAAAGGTGTGTGCCATCACTGCCTGGGCCCAGAATTCTTAATATAGTAAGCACTCTTAAATACTTACTACCAGTCTATTAAGGCTAGTAGCTGGGGGTTGGAGAGACAGCTTAGGGGTTGAGAGCTTGAGCTGGTCTTACGGAGGACCCAAGTTTAATTCCTGGTACCCCATTTGGTGGCTCAAAACTGCCTGTAATTCCAGCTGCCAGGGATCCAACATGTCCTCTGCATTTGCATGAGCACGGTACACACACACACACACACACACACACACACACACACACACACACATGACTGAAAGTAAAATATTTTTTTTTAAAAGTAGTTGAGAAGAAATACCTTTGTTTCCCCTAGCACAAAAGTACATGTGAAAACAGACTGAGGAGAGACTCTGGGTAGGAGTCTGAGTAGAAAGGGCCTGGCAAAAGGAAGGGTGTAAGTGCGGACATACGTTGGCTCCTTCATCCTCTCACCTGCCATTAATTAGACCTCCTTTCCTGAGGAGATGATGGCAAACATCTAGTCACCCCACTAAGGGGGCTGATGACAGTCCAGCATGTGGGGACCACCATGGTCGGTCTCTGTGAACCAATGAGTTGTATTGGGGTTACTTACAGGAATATGCACGGGTGAATGGTCACTTATAGGAGCAGAAATAACACAATGACAGCTTCATCACCAAGCTCACCCCAGCATGACTGACAGGCCACAAGGCTGAGAACCTGAGCACAGTGCACAGCCTCTAGGCAGCCCGTGTGGGGGAGAGTGGCTCAGGCTCAGCTGCTCTGAGAGTGAAGGAGCCTTTGGTAGGCATACATTGTTTGTAACCTACTTTAAAAAAAGAAAAGATTTATTGGTTTATTTTATGTATATGGCTACACTGTAGCTATCTTCAGACACACCAGAAGGGGGCGTCAGATTCCATTACAGATGGTAATAAGCCACCATGTGGTTGCTGGGAATTGAAACTCAGGACCTCTGGAAGAGCAGCTAGTGCCCTTAACCACTGAGCCATCTTTCCAGTCCTGTAACCTACTTTTAATACGGGTTCAACCTCTCCTCTAGCCCACCACCCAGCAGAGGTAGTGGAAGAGAAAAGTTATTAGATGAGAAAAGTGGAATTGTTCAGCAATAGTACTTTGGAAGTGAGCTTGATTTTCTTTGGCAGCAGTTCAGTCCGGTAGCAAACACCAAATATGACTCAGACAAGGCAGTCCTGTAGGCAGGCAGAAAACACACAGGAGTTGACAGCTGCAGACCAGACCTTTAGGCAGAATGGCACTAGGCAGACTGACACCAGGCAGTCTGATCCTAGGCATGAGCCAGCAGCTGTCCTCCCCCCATCCCCCACCCACTGAAGGAACCATTATACTCGCCAACTGCCCTGCCTTTGAACTGGCAAACTGACAAAGGAAACTCATGAGCAGTTCTTGGGTGAGCTTCTCTTCATGGTAGCATCGCGAAGAATAGCAAGGCGGAGCAAACCAAATCAATGCTCAGTGCTCCTCCCACTGTCTGTGGGGTCATATCTATACACCACCATCACACTTCCTTTCACGTGTCTGCTTTAAGCATGTGTGCCCCAGCAAAATACCATTTGACATAACTAACTTTCCAGAGACACCAGAAGTTTCCACTTCAGAACTCAGGAAGGGCCTCACAGATCT
The DNA here is from genome assembly GCF_008632895.1 of Mastomys coucha. NCBI lineage: Eukaryota > Metazoa > Chordata > Mammalia > Rodentia > Muridae > Mastomys > Mastomys coucha. The sequence goes on from NW_022196904.1 coordinate 17,183,664, forward strand.
GTCCATTTCAGGGGCTTCCTCTGCTTACTTCCTGAGCTTACAGAGATCCTGGCAGGACGGGAGGGTTCTTACTTCCCTTTGGCCTAAGGAGCCTCTCTTCAGACCCCTGCTTCTGTCCAGGGGACTCAGAATCAACCAGACAGGACTGACACCACGGAGCTGTCACTCAAATACTGACTGACACAACAATGCTTTTGATAGTTATGAAGGAAGGGGGTCTCTAGGTGTGATAGGCATTCTCTCTCCCCAGGTGGGGCAGATATAGACCAGATTGGACCTAATTAAAAGTAGATAGAGTGAGGTTTATTAGGCATTGCTCCTGGATAGGCTCATCAGTCCGGAAGAACAAACAGGGCTGAGAAAGTCCCGCACCCTGGCTAGAGCGGGGAAGTTTTACAGACTGTAGGCAAAGGGTGATGATGTGTCAGCCTTAAGTGGGGCTTGTGCCCAAGTATGGTCAAGAGCTGAGCACCTAGACCGGGATTTGGTTGGCTGGCAGCATCAAGGAAGCAGGTTTCAAGAGCTGCCAAGAATGCAGAACTGGGCTGTTAGAGCCATTCCTTTGTTTGGAGTTTTTCAGTGCAGGTGGCTTTTGGGGAAGGAGGGCAGACTGGAATTCGAAGCTTGTGCAGGGCTGAGCAGGGGTCCCAGACTAACAGTGTAGGTAGACATAAGGAAGTGTAGCCAAAGAAGGGGTGACCGTGCTAGGATATCAATTTTTTTTCTTTTTTTTTTTGTTTTTGTTTTTTTTTTCGAGACAGGGTTTCTCTGAGTAGCCCTGGCCATCCTGGAACTCACTCTGTAGACCAGGCTGGCCTTGAACTCAGAAATCCGCCTGCCTCTGCCTCCCAAGTGCTGGGATTAAAGGCATGCGCCACCACCGCCCGGCTGGATATCAATTTTTTTTAAAAAAATATTTTATTTATTTTTGGTTCAGGGTCCTCCTCTTCCTCGTCCTCCTCCTAAGACTGGATCTTGGGGGCTGGAGAGATGGATCAGCTGTTAAGAGCATTAATTGCTCTTCCAGAGGTTCTGAGTTCAAATCCTAGCAACCACATGGTGGCTCACAACCATCTGTAATGAGATCTGATGCCCTCTTCCAGTGCATCTGAAGACAGCTACTGCGTACTTATATATAATAAATAAATAAATCTTAAAAAAAAAAAAAAAGACTGGATCTCATGTAGCCCAGGCTGGCCTCAAACTCACTGTGCAGCATGTATACTGGTTGTGAGTTAGACACTAGCCTGGGTTACAAAGTTAGATTGGGTCTCAAAAACCCAAACCTGAGAGCCCCTCACAAAATGCCATCCACAAGAGCACTGTGGACTTCTGGGGGCCTGCCGTGAGCTCCCCTTTTCTAGGCATACCAGCAATCTAGATTTTTATTTAGAAAATGAGCAAGAACAACCTGTACACTCAGAAGAAAGTCTGTGCCCTGCTCACCTTACAAGGCAGGGCAATATGTTTTCTGCTGCCCCAGGACCTGTGATGGCATCCTGTATCTCTGTGCCCATCCCAGCAGGAAACCAGGGGTGTCTGTAGTCATTCTGGCTTGTCTATGCCTGCCCCAGCTCCCAAACAGAATAATGACACATAGGCTGCGTTTACTAATAAATACCTAGACCTTATTCTAGGCTTGCTCCCCAGTTAGCTCCAAACTTACATCAACCCGCTTTATTACTCTACGTCTGCTGCATGGCTGGTTATAGAGCCTCAGTTTCATACATCCAACTTCCTCTCAGTCTGGGTGGCAAATCCCTCTCTTCCCCAGATTTCCCCTCTCTGCTGGATGTCCCTTCTTACTATTGTGCCTTTTGCTACAGGCAATAGGCTTTTTATTTTAACCAGTCAGAAGGTGCCTTGGGCAGGCAACGAAGGACAAAGACACATCTTTATATACTGTACAAAAAACATCAATCCAACAGACGTTACACATCATAAGCAAGCTGGCTGAGTCGGTCAACTCCCAGGGACAGAAATTTTGGGATAATGCAATGAAAGAGAAAGGAGAAAAGAGGGAGGGGCTGTGAAGAAGACACAGCACATGAATTTCTGGAGAGCAAGACTGTAAGAAAGAGAAAGTGGGCTCAGAGTGAAAGACTGAATTTAGAAATTTGGAAAAAGCATGTTAATAGAAATGCATTAATGTATAACCTTTACTTAAAGAAGGCATAGGAAGTCTCTGTAACGAGCCAGGAATGTGGACTGGTCAGTTCCAGGAACAGGATAGCGGTCAGCCATTAAGAAGATAGCATTGACCAAACCACATTCCTCTAGACAGTGAGTGTCCAGGACAACTTCCTTGTAACCTGATTCAACCAGGGGTTGGGTCCCTTTGGAATTTTCCACTGTTTTTATGTTATGTTTCCTTGGTAACCCTCTCACCTCCCCCCCCCCCCCCCCCCCCCCCCCCCCCCCCAGTTTGTGGTCTTTCCCCTTTAAATACCCCTCACTTCTTGTCGAACTCCTCTGGCCAGCATGGTCACGAGGTTGACTCCAGTACTGGCCTATCCCAAATAAACCTCATGTGATTGCAACAAGTTCGTTCTCTTGTGAGTTATTGGGTGGTTGCATCATCCTGAGACTTGAGTAAGGATCTTCCCAGTTCTAAGGGTCTTTCAAGAGCAGGAAGAGGCAGAGCTAAGTCCTCCACCTCTTGAGCTGGGCCAACCATGTGATTTCCTCCAACCAATGGGATGGCAAGGATGGTGTTCTGTTCTGAGCCAGAGGCCTTGTAATTGGTTGGGGTTTACCTTTCTGAGTATGAAGGAGGATACCAAGGAATGCCTGCTGTCCCCACTGATGTCCATACAGCCACTGGACCACAGATGTTGCAGTAAGCCCCTACCTGCTGAGCCCAACCTACAGCCCAAGGCACAGAATTGCAATCTGCACAAATGGCTGTTGTTTCAAGCTGCTAAATTCTAGAGGCAATTCATTACCTTGCTGATGCTGACAGATACACCCTTGGATTCTGGGAAATCTTCAGGACTTCTGTTAAATTCTTCCTCCTGCTATTCCTCTCCTCCCTTCATCTAAGCCAGGGAGTTTCTTGTTTGCCATCCATGAAGCAGAAGAATAGAGACAGTGTTCCCAGAGTGGGTGGACTGGGAAGATGGAGCGTTGGTGGCCGTCAGGAGGACAGAAAAGGCTTTATTTAGCTGGGGACATCTTGGAGACAAATGGGAAGGAGGAGGAGCTCGACAAGGGCCATGTTGTCCTGTCCTGAGACCTATGTCCTGGGATTGGCTTTAGGTAGAGATTCATGTGCTCATGGCTTCGCTGCACATTCCTTATTTATGTGGATAAAGATTGGAAGGGGATGGAGGAGGGAGGGAGGGAGAAGGGAAGGAGAGAGGGGGAGGGAGAGAGAGGACATCACTGTTACGTATTGCTCTGTGATCCCTTCAAATTCATATATAGAGGCCCCATCCCTCATTTTATAATTTTCAGGTGTGTACATGCTCTGGCATCATCTCCTTCCACCATGTTGGTTCCTGGAGATCAAACTTAGACCCTCAGGCTTGACAGCAGGTGAATTTGCCAACTGGACCCTCTCTGCTGCCCAAGACTTTGTGTAGCTGTCTTTCTCTCTGCAAGATGGGTTCTCCCTGTCTGATTTCACTGGCATCCCTCTCTGATGCCTCCCTTCCCCCTCCGCCATGCTCCCCATTCCCCTTCCTGACTGCCCATCCTTGAAACTCATTTTTGTTGATCATGTTTGCCTCCCTCATAGGACACAAGGGGGAAGGGATGAGGCATTCACAAAGCCCACCACTGCTTAAAGGTGGTTCAGACTCATGTTGTTCTGTGGGCTGGGTGTGGTTATGACCATCCCCATTTTGCAGATGGGCACACTGAGTCCCAAAGGGACTCCACTTCTCCACAGCTTCTCTAAACAGGGATGTGTGCCACAGTAGCCAAACAAGCACTCATAGCTTCTCTTGTCACTTTGGGTATTAGTGAGTGAGATGGGTACCTCTGGGGGTCAGTCTTTCTTTAGCCATGGGTCGGTTGGGTTGGTGGGTTTTTTTTTTTTTTTTGGTCAGAGTTTAAATTGTTGCTGTTTCCTGGTTGTGTGACTTGGACAATGTCTTGACTTGCGTGTGCCTCATCTATAAAGCTGGGAATAGAATTGAGCTTATTCCACTAGTAGAGTGACTCAAATTGAGCTCAAGTGGGCTAGAGTAGATGTCTTCTGGTGGACCAATGGGAGGGACAGAATTACCTTAACTCCCAGCACTAAACCGAAGCAGACAGCTCCCATCAGGGCTAGGCCTCCCAGGGTGGCCATAACGACGAGGGCTATGGCAGATCCTCCTGAGAGTGACATGTAGTCATCCGGCTTCATGGGATAGGCGAATGTGGGAACTGGTTTCGTGGGAGCCACGGTGGCTTCTGGGAATCAAGGGGAGACAAGACTGAAGGAGCCACCTTCTACCTCTACACCCCCATTCCTGTCAACTTAGAACTCAGGCTCCTCTGCACACTGTGGTCTCCACACATCTGCCTCTTCCTCCAGTTTCCAAGTTCATCCATGTCTCTCTCCTCTTCCTCTCCCCACCCCTGTGGGGCAGTGGACTGTGCCGCCAGACAGAAAATTTGGTAAGGTCTAGCAGATTCAGAAACCCCGGTAATTCTCATATCTGAGAATGGTAGGTGTTTAATCTATTCCCCACTATGTTCCTGTCCTGGAACACATGACCACCACATCCTGCGCAGAGGACTATGACAATCGGTCAAGTAGGGACAACACCTGAAGTTCCTCCACATGCAGGTGAAGCATCCCTAACATCTCAGACTAAGCCAATAGAAAACATCTGCCTTTAGACCTCAACCCACCCCAAAATGGATATAAGGTCCAGTCCACAAGGAATAAAGTACATGAGTTATTTCACCAAAGACTGTCTGGGAGTGTCTGTCTTGTAGAGCTGAAACACCTTGGGGAAGAGAATTCTCTCCGAAGCTTGCGTTGCTGGAAGCTGCTCTAGCCTATTGCACCACTTCCTGCTAGGTGCCCCCACCCCCCACCTTGGCTCCTAGCCACCTGCTGTGTCTGGTCTGCCAGTTGCACCCCATAGGCTTGGCAACCTGCCTTGTTCCAGCTTCCCCTCCCCCTTGGAGAGCTGCTGGGCCAGAGCCCTGCAGACACCACCCCCCCTTCCCCCCCCCCCGCGGCTAGCGCTGACTATCACACCCCACCTCTCCATGTCTGTCCCTTTCTGCGTAATCTTTATATATGTTAGAACCAGCTCAGATGGCACCTCCTCCAGAAGGCCCTCCTTGGTTCCCTCATCCCAGTTCTGCCTACTATGATCTCTGGGGTGGGAGTGGTCTGTGGATATTCCCCCTTAGTTCCCCAGATGGAGTAGTCCTAGTCACCCGGGTGGCCGCAGCTTTGCCTGCAGTGGCCTGGGCACACTATAGCTTCCCAGTAGCTCCAGTGTTGAGGTTGGGGAGGGGCCAGAACCTGACAGGTCAATCCCTGAAGCTCACTGGCCAGCGGCTCTAGTTGAATCCATGAACCCTAGACCCTGTCCCCAAAAAGTAAAGTTGGATTTGGGGGTGGTAGGCTGCGGTGTTCCGATGGGTGGTGGAACACCTGTGCGCTAATCGAAGAGGAGGAGTTGGGGGAGGGGAAAAGCTAAGAAGGGAGCTGCGGGAGGATATGATAAAATGCATTGCATGCAGTATGGAATTCACAAAAGTATAAATTAAAAAGTGTTTTTTAATGGAGAACAGTCAAAAGATGCCCAATGTCAACCTCTGGGTTTATTGTGTTAGAGTTTCCCTGGAGATTATAACTTTCCATTTTAGAGGGAAACGCCTTCTATTGTTGTTGTTGTTGTTATTATTATTGTTATTTTAAATTTTTTGGTTTTTGAGACAGGTTCTCTGTGCAGCTCTGGCTGGTCTGGAATTCAGTCTGAGGACCAGGCTGGTCTTGACCTCAGAGATCCACCTGCCTCTACCTCCCACAGTATGCTGTGATTAAAGGTGTACGCGACCACCTCCTGCCTAGGAAACGTCTTCAGACACAGGATGTAAAAGCAAAGCTTAAGAACAGGAAGTCGTGGGGGAGGGCGGGTGTGAAAGCCTCCATCCTGGAGATAAAGGTCCTAGAGACAGGACAAGCCCTCAAGACAGCTTCAGGAAGTCTGCGGAACGCCTGAAGGCTCTTGGGAAGCTTGTGTAAGTAATGGCTGCTGACAACCTTCGCAGACAAGCCCAGCTGGCAAGACACCCTCAGGATGACACCTGTCTGCCAGGCCTCGTCCTTCCTCCTAATCCCTCTGCCTTGCTAAAAATTGTTAGATTACATTCTTAAAGCTAGCCACCAAAGTCTACAACCTTATTTGGCCACTTCCCCTGAAGCTGACTATCTAGATCCAGCTATCAAAGTATGAAGTCCAGCAATCAAAAGCTCCCTTTGGCTGCCCTAATTAACATGCCCAAATAAAATTAAACACCTCATCCTAATGCAGGGCTTCCCCTTGTCCCTTTATAAATAGCCATTTTCCCATGGGTCACCTCTGTTTTCTTTCTATCCAGAGGCAGTCCTTTGTTTCTCTGAGACACATACCAGAGCTCAATGAGACAGTCACCGACTCAGATACCAGCTCTTGTACTCCGTTCCTGGCTATGCACAGGTATGTGCCCAGCTGATTTGGGGACAGTCGCCGGATAAACAGCCTCTCCCCACTTCCGCATGGCTTCCCATTAAAGGTCCAGGTCAGCACAGGCTCTGGGTCCATGCCCGCCGTGAACCGCAGGATCACAGAGTAGTTAAGGTCACTGTAGATTATGCCCTTGACAGAATTCGGGAAGGTCAGCAGTGGGATCAGGTTGGGGTTGTCTGTGGGAACAGAAAGCAAGACCTCCAGGTGACCTCCCAAAGACATTGGCATCTCTTCTGCCCCACACATGCATACATTCACTCACCCCCCCATTCATTCACTCTCATTCATTCATTCACTCACATTCATTCACTCATGCATTCATTCACCCTCTGTCACTCATGCATTCCTTAGTATGGCCCTACTGGGGCTCAGAAGCTCCTGTGTTCCATTGCATATGGCCATCACAGTGTCAGTAGTCATAGAATTAATTATACTAGTAATAATAATACCAGGTTACTAAGTATTCAGTAAAGTTAGGCTCACTTATATTAAACTATTTCTATTATAACTGAGACTTTTTTTTGCTTTATTTGTTTTGTTTTTATACTGAGTCTCACTATATAGCTCTGGCTATCCTGGAACTTGCTACATAGACCAGGCTACCTTCAAATGCACAGAGATTTACCTGCCTCTGCCTCCTGAGTGTTGGGATTAAAGGCATATGCCACATTTACCAAACATAACAGAGCGTTTTAAGATTTCTTTATTATATTTCTTTAAAACTTATTTTTATTTTATGCATGTTTGTGGGGGTGTGGGAGATGTATAAAGATGTCAGCTGGTTCCCTCCTTCTACCATGTGGGCCCTGGGGATTAAACTAAGTTCATCAGGCTTAGTGACAAGTGCTTTTTACCCATTGAATCTCATCCTTGGGGGATTCTAGGCAGGGGCTCTACCACTGAGCCACACCCCCAACCCCCTCACTGGGGGATTCTAGGCAGGGGCTCTACCACTGAGCCACACTCCCAGCCCCTCACTGAGGGATTCTAGGCAGGGACTCCAACACTGAGCCACACCCCCAGCCCTTCCTTGGGGGATTCTAGGCAGGGGCTCTACCACTGAGCCACACCCCCAACCCCCTCACTGGGGAAGTCTAGGCAGGAGCTCTACCACTGAGCCACACCCCCAGCCCCCTCACTGGGGGATTCTAGGCAGGGGCTCTACCACTGAGCCATACCCCCCAGCCCTTCCTTGGGGGATTCTAGGCAAGGGCTCTACCACTGAGCTCTATTGTAGTTTTGCTTCTGCTCTTTATTTTAAGACAGTCTCACTGAATTGCTCAGGTGGGTGACCACTGCCTCTCCCTCTTGCTGTATATTGCTGAATGAAACCATCGACCAGGTCACAACTAATACAGGCCCCTCACCAAGTGATAGCTAGCTCTTAACCTCTAGAACCTTCTTCCACACAAATGTCATTTTTAAAATATAGGATGTGTGTTTGAGACAGAATCCCATGCATCTCAGGATGGCCTCAAACACACGATTTAGCCCTGGACTTTGATCTTCCTGCTTTGGCTTCCTAAATGCTGAGACTACAGGCCCATGTTCCCATTCCCATGTTCCCATTCCCATCTTACCATTCCTGTTACCATTCCCACTGTCCTGATTAATTTTTTTTTCTGTTACCTTGACTCAAGCTAAAGTTTTCTCAATTTAGAAAATGCCTCTATAAGATTGGCCCATAGGCAAATATGTGGGGCCAGTTTTTCTTTTTTTTGTTTTCTTCTCTTTTCTTCCTTCCTTCTTCCCTCCCTCTCTTTCTTTCTTTCTTTCTTTTTCTTTTTTTTTTTTTTTTTTTTTTTTTTTTTTTTTTTTTGGTTTTTTTGAGACAGGGTTTCTCTATATAGCCCTGGTTGTCCTTGAACTCACTCTGTAGACCAGGCTAGCCTCGAACTCAGATACACCTAACTCTGCCTCCCAAGTATGGGGATTTTTTTTTTTTAAGATTTATTATGTATATGAGTACACTGTAGCTGTACAGATGGTTGTGAGCCATCATGTGGTTGCTGGGAATTGAACTCAGGACTTTTGCTCACTCTGGCACAAAGATTTATTATTATTATTATTATTATTTTTAATTTTTTTTATTTTTTTTACGAGACAGGGTTTCTCTGTGTGGCCCCGGCTGTCCTGGAACTCACTCTGTAGACCAGGCTGGCCTCGAACTCAGAAATCCACCTGCCTCTGCCTCCCAAGTGCTGGGATTAAAGGCGTGCGCCACCACTGCCCGGCAAGATTTATTATTATTAGATGTAAGTACACTGTAGCTGTCTTCAGACACACCAGAAGAGGGCATCAGATCCCATTACAGATGGTTGTAAGCCACCATGTGGTTGCTGGGGTTTGAACTCAGAACCTTCTAAAGAGCAGTCAGTGCTCTTAACCACCATCTCTTAAGTATGGGGATTAAAAGGGTGTGCTACCATCACCCAGCATCCTTTTCTTGATTAATGATTGAAATAGGAGAGGCCAGCTCACAGGAGAAGTGCTACCCATGAGAGGGTGGTCCTTAGTTAAGCTGAAAGCAGGTGAGCATGGAGAACAAGCCAGTAAGCATTGTCCCTCCATGGTCTCTGCCTCAGGTCCTGCCTCCAGGTGCCTGCTCTGACTTCTGTTTGTCATGAACTGTTGCCTGGATGAACCTTCTCTTCCCTAGATTGCATCTGGTGATTGATTGGGTTTCCTCACAGCAGTAGAAACCCTAACTACAGGACTTGACTTTAAACCTCCATTCTTTATAAATTATCCAGTCTTAGTTAGTCTGTGACAGCAAGAGAAAACAGTAACACGGGTGACTAACAACACCTGAGAGATGCCCTGTTGGGCTCTGAGGGGTGTGGTGAGTCTAATTTCTGAAAACTGGGCCCTTCTCCATGGGCTCCACTCACACTTGACTTGAATGTGTTCTGTCAGATTCCTTTGGGACCCGATGGCGTCTGGAACCTCGGCGTGGCCGTCTGAGTTTTGAGCTGACACATCCTTGATGACCGAGCTACCATCAGTGTGCAGCACCTCATGGCTAGTACGAGGAAGTCCTGGGAGGCCCTCAGGAGAGGATGTAGCTGCCGGCTGGGCTTCAAACTCTCGGAAGAAAGAAGTGCTGAGATCTCCCTCAAGGGTTCTGGGTACAGGCAGGTGGGTGCCAGCTCCTTCCATTTGGGGCAGCTTGGAGATGGCTGAGCAGGTGCAGGAGAAGAACAGGGCACCTTGGAGGAGGCAGGAAGGAGGAGGGGACATTGAGAGACAAGTGAGACCACAGATGACATACTACCCACGAATGGCCTGCCGGCAAGTGAACCAAGGCTACAGATGCTGGAGGAAGTGTTATCGTGAAGGAGCTGTGTTGGAAGAGCTGGTCCCTGAGGAGGTGCTGTCTGGGAGAGGTTATCGAACCTCTCGGAGAGTGACTTCCAACCTGTGGGTTGTGACCCTCTGGGTCAAACGACCCCTTCACAGGGATCACAGATATCCTGCATATCAGATATTCACATTACGATTCATAACAGTAGCAAAAATTACAGTCATGAAGTAGCAAAGAAAATAATTTTATGATTGGGGGTCACCACAACATGAAGAACTATATTAAAAGGTGGCAGTATTAGGAAGAGTCTTGCAAGAGGAAGCGCATCACTGGGGGTGAGCCTTCAGTGTTTATAGCATGGCTTCACTTCCTCTATTCCTCCCCTTCTTGTGTGTGACAGAAAATGTGACCAACCAGCTTCCTGATCCTATGGCCATGATTTCCCTGACTGGTTGCCAGCCTTCCCTACTACGTTAGACCCTATCCCTCATAAACCCTTTTATGTTCCTAACTTGCTTGTTGGGATATTTTACCACAGCAACAGAAAAGTATTAATACAAGTGATAGAGAGGCTGGGTGTGGTGGTTCCAGCTGAGATTCCATCTCTTGGTGGTTAGAGACAGTAGGATCAGGAGTTCAAAGGCAACCACATATCAGACTGAGGGCAAGCCCAGGCTACTTGAGGCTCTGTCTCTAACAAAAGTGCACTGGTTCTTTTTGTTGTTATTGTTGTTTTATTAGATAGGACTTCACTGTGTAGTCCAGGCTATCCAGGCTGACCTGGACCTCACTTGTGGCAATCCTCCAGACAGCCGTGTGTGTGTGTGTGTGTGTGTGTGTGTG
>NW_022196904.1:17194504-17195472 GCF_008632895.1 Mastomys coucha
TAGGCAGGGGCTCTACCACTGAGCCACATCCCCAGCCCCTCACTGGGGGATTCTAGGCAGGGGCTCTATCCCTGAGCCACGTCCTCAGCCACTCCTTGGAGGATTCTAGGCAGGGGCTCTACCACTGAGCTCTATTGTAGCTTTGCTTCTGCTCTTTATTTTAAGAGTCTCACTGAATTGCTCAGGTGGGTGACCCCTGCCTCTCCCTCTTGCTGTATATTGCTGAATGAAACCATCGACCAGGTCACAGCCAATATAGGCTCCTCACCAAGTGCTAGCTAGCTCTTAACCTCTAGAACCTTCTTCCACACAAATGTCATTTTTAAAACATAGGATGTGTGTTTGAGACAGAATCCCATGCATCTCAGGTTGGCCTTAAACACATGATTTAGCCCTGGACTTTGATCTTCCTGCTTTGGCTTTGTAAGTGCTGAGACTACAGGCCTATGTTCCCATTCCCATGTTCCCATTCCCATGTTCCCATTCCCATGTTCCCATTCCCATGTTCCCATTCCCATGTTCCCATTCCCATGTTACCATTCCCATTCCCATGTTACCATTCCCATGTTCTCATTCCCATGTTACCATTCCCATGTTCCCATTCCCATGTTCCCATTCCCATGTTACCATTCCCATGTTCTCATTCCCATGTTACCATTCCCATGTTCCCATTCCCATGTTACCATTCCCATGTTCCCATTCCCATGTTACCATTCCCATGTTCCCATTCCCATGTTCCCATTCCCATTTCCCATTCCCATGTTCCCATTCCAATGTTACTATTCCCATGTTACCATTCCTATGTTACCATTCCTGTGTTACCATTCCCATATTCCCATTCCCATGTTCCCATTCCTATGTTACCATTCCTATGTTACCATTCCCAAAGTACTGATTAATTTTTTTTTCTGTCACCTTGACTCAAAGCTAAAGTTTTCAGGAAAGCAGGAACCTCAATTTAGAAAATG
>NW_022196904.1:17197014-17198149 GCF_008632895.1 Mastomys coucha
AGGCTGGGTGTGGTGGTTCCAGCTGAGATTCCATCCCTTGGTGGTTAGAGACAGTAGGATCAGGAGTTCAATGGCAACCACATATCAGACTGAGGGAAAGTCTGGGCTACTTGAGGCTCTATCTCAAACAAAAGAGCACTGGTTCTTTTTGTTGTTATTGTTGTTTTATTAGATAGGGCTTCACTGTGTAGTCCAGGCTATCCAGGCTGACCTGGACCTCACTTGTGGCAATCCTCCTGACAGCCATGTGTGTGTGTGTGTGTGTGTGTGTGTGTGTGTGTGTGTGTGTGTGTGTGCGTGTACACACATGCAGGTGTGTGCTGGTGCTCGGCTCATCAAGGCCAGAAGAGAGTATCAGATGCCCTAGAGCTGGATTTACAGGTGTTAGGTCTCAGGCAGTGCAAATCTCCAAAAATGATCTCAGGAACTTGTGAAACCAGTTTCCACCTGCTGTAGGGAGTTATTTCCTATACCTCTGGCAGAAGGAATGTATGGGCCACCTGGGGCGTCTGTTAGTATACCAGAGTGCATGCTGGCCTCCAGGCTTACTCAGTATCACAGATGTCTTATTACATATTTCAAAGCCGCAGTATCTGCCACTTCCCTCCCCTAAGCATTCAAGATCCTTCTCTTAGAGCCTCTACTGAAGTGGCTGGGCCTGACACCGTTTCTCTGCCGTCCTCCGTAGATCTTGGTCATGGAACCAACTCCTGCACCACCGCGGAGATACAGGTGCCATGCTGTGGAAGCAGCTCGTGTGTAGAACCAGTTCTCATCATAAGGGGCAAGCTCTTTATGTTTGGCCAGCTTGACTGTGTCCACCCATTCGGGGACTTTCAGCTTCCCGGACTTTTTGAGGAAGGCTGCCAGAGCTCTGACGACGTCGGGTCCTCCAAGCCCTGGAGGGGCTGAAAATGGTGGAAAAGGACCAAGATGGGGGCCATAAGCTAACACCTCAGGGACAGAGAGATCTGGACAGGATCGCTGGACAGGTGGCAGCTGCCAACAAGAAGCATTAGAACAAATATGCTGGGTTAATAAATTGCCTCATTCATAAAAAAAAAAAAATCCTTCTCACCTGTTATTTCCTACTCTTCTGCACTTACTCTCGATTCCCACTGTTCCTTCTTACAGC
>NW_022196904.1:17198160-17208798 GCF_008632895.1 Mastomys coucha
CCTTTTCTCTCCCTCCCCCTCTCTCTTTCTCTCTCTCTCTTTCTTGGCAGTTTCTTTCCCGTGCCCCTCACACAGCAGGCAGTTCTGGGTCACTGCTGTAACTTCCGGAGCTCCTGCCTTTCAGGGAATCGGCAGCAGCAGCAGTGGTTTACACCATCACCCACTGCAGCAGCTATGAGTTGAGTAGAGACACAAACTTCCTTTAAAAGGCTCTGGCCACCTCAGATCATTCTGTCATGTTCATTCTCTCCGTCTCTTGGTCGGTCTGTCTGTCTGCAACTTTCTTCCATGTCCACTCTCTGAAATGGTCCTTCGGTTCCTCCCCCTTTCCCCCAATAAAACTCTTGTGCTATCTCTTTTGTGTGGTACAATCTCTTTACTGCACACCTTGTCTATGACTTGCTAAGACACCACTTGTGATGGTTTGTATATGCTTGCTTCAGGGAGTGTCACTAGCAGAAGGTGTGGCCTTGTTGGAGTAGGTGTGTCACTGTGGGTGTGGGCTTAAGACCCTCATCCTAGCTGCCTGGAAGTCAGTCTTCTGCCAACAGCCTTCAGATGAAGATGTAGAACTTTCAGCTCCTCCTGCACCATGCCTGCCTGGATGCTGCCTTGTTCCCACCTTGATGATAATGAACCTCTGAACCTGCAAGCCAGCCTTATAACAGTTGCCTTGGTCATGGTGTCTGTTTACAGCAGTAAAACCCTCACTAAGACACACTGCTGCTTCATCCTATAAGTCATACTGAGAACTGAACTCAGGTCCTCAGGAAGAGCAACCATGCTGTGAACTCTCAGATAACCCGAAATCCAAAGAAAAGTGGAAGAAGAGAACTGACTCTGCCTAGTTGTTCTTCTGCCAACCTCTGCATACACCATTGCACACAACGCATATGCATGCTAATTATAAAGGTTGTGAGCCTCTATGTGGATGCTGGGAACTGAACTTAGGTCCTTTGCAAGGACAGCTAGTGATCTTTTGAGTCATCTCTTCAGTCCCAACCCCTGACCTTTTTAAAGGTCTGGAACAAAATGGATGTCAAAAAACCAAATTCCCTACCAAGACCTAACACAAGAGAGATACTCCCCACCCCCACCCTCACCCAGCTGATTCCTCCAGCTCCTTGGGCTCAGAGAAGGAGTTCTGGAGCTGTAGGGGGGTGGCTGAGTTAGGGCTATCTGAGGCTTCTTTGGTCAGGACTTGAAATGGGGCTGGGGTGTTGGCTTGGTGGAAGACTTTTGGAAGTATCTTCTGGAGTTTGGGAAATGAGGTGTTTTAGACTTGTATGAGGGCCACTGGATTGCAGTGGTGGGGAACAGGCATGCCTATGGAAGGAGGGGGCTTAGGAAATGACCCAGACTGCCAGCATTCAGAAGGACATGAACAGCCAAGGACTGTGGAGGGAGGTAGAGGCTCTCTGCGGTCAGGCCCAGTGGGAGAAAGGGCTCCGTCTGACCTTGGCAGAGAGACATAGGGATGATGGGAGATGATGCTGAGCATCCAGCAAGGTTCTAAGTAGGCCTCAGCCAGACAGATCCATGAGCACATACGCTCTCTCTCCCCCACAACTACAGCAGTCAGGTGCAAGCACTCTGGGGCCTGTTTTTCTTTCCTCCCCTTTCTCTGTTCATGCCCTGAGAGCAGCTCTGAGGGGATGAAGCACTCCCAGAGAGAGTAGGAGAGAGGTCAGAGGGTCTCCATCCCCCTTGCAGCGCAAGCCCCGACCTGGGGACCAGGAAAGCTTTAAGCTGGATGGAGTTTGGGGCTCTATTATGCTTTGCTGGTTTGGGAGACAAAGTCTTACTATGTAGCCCTGGTTGGCCTAGAACTTGCCATCTAGACCAGGCTGGCCTCCAGATTTCTGTGGCCCCCTGCCTTTGCCTGCCCTGTACTGGGATTACAGGTGGGCACCGACACGCCTACCTCAGGCGGTTTTAGAATGGACAGAACTGGACCTTTTTGTTGTTTTCTTTTTGAGATCAGGTCTCATTATGGAGCCTAGACTGGATCCAAACTTATCATCCTCCTGCTTCAGTCTTCCAAGGGCTGGCATCCCAGGCCTGGGCCACAACCCCTGGCTCAGAACTTTGGATCAGGAGGGGCAGTTCGTTATGAGAGGCCCTCTCGGACTGTACTTCAAAGCTTCCTTCTCTCCTCCAAGCTGTGTGACCTGGGGAAGCTATGTAACCTCTCTGAGCTACAGTCCTCCCCCCACCATCCCATACCCTCACACCTTGTGAAATGCAGACCCACAGGTGTGGAAGGTAAATGTCACTGTCTGAAAGCATGTAAGTCTGAGTGGGCAAAGGTTGGTTTCAGCTTACAACTCTCAGGTCACAGTCCTCACTGAGGGACCATGCACTGCGATGGCTGAAGTTCTCCTATTGTGATGTTTTTATTAGTGTGTGTGTGATGTGAAGGACACACACACACACACACACACACACGTCAGAAAACAATTGTGTGAACACATGAGTTTTGGGGATCAAACTCAGGTGTTAGGCTTTCATAGCCATTAAGCTATCTCACTGACTACCCCTAAATCCCCATTTTTTTTTCTTTTTGAGACAAGCTCTCATGTATCCCAGGCTAGCCTTAAGCTCGAAATGTAACCAGGGATGACTTGAACTCCTGGCCCTTCCTGTCTCTTCCCTAATGCTGGGACTCCTGTATATACCACCGCACCCCATTTATCTGGTGATGGAACCCAGGGCCACCTCCTAAGCTAGGTGAGCACTGGACCGACTGAAACCGGTCCTCAGGATCCTGGAATATGAATGCTCATATTGTTAGTTTGTTTGAGACTAGTGTGGCCTTCACTGAGAAGCATAGATTGGCCTCGAATTCACAGCAATCCTCCTGTCTTTGTCTTCCAGGCTCTGAGAGAGTGTTGGACTGTGATAATTTTATTAGGGTCTGGATAGCTGAAGCCCAGTGCTGCTCTGGCAGAAAGGGACAGGGCTCTGGAATTCTAATTCTGATCTTTGCCAGACCTGAGTGGTTAGCAAGTGAAGGTCCCTCTCTGATCTTCTAATTCTTTTTTGTAAAAAGAACTAGAACCTCCCCCGAAGCAGGAAGGATGTGACCTCTGGTAAAGAGCCAGGCTGTGTAGGCACACACCAGTGATGGCAGTGGTGGGAGGAGGGGAGGAGCTGAAGCGGGAGGATCTCAGGAAATTCTGGGCTATGCAGCCAAGTGGGCCTACCTAGCAAGACTATTTTAAAAAGCTCCCACTCCACAACAAGAACATTGCTGGTGAATTTGGGGAGCCCCGGTTTCATAAGCAGGAGTTCTGTGTTATGAGCTATGTGGTTTCTCTGAGGGTGTCCCTTCTTTGTCCCCAGCCCGAGGTGAAGCCACGTTCTCTCACACACCTGTTAGTAGAAGCGTCTCCCAGGCAGGAGTGAGGCCTCGGACTGTGTCCTGAAGACAGTTCATGTCGTCCTCTCTCCTTGGACTTCTCAGGAAATTCTGGGTAGAAGAACCTCGAGGACCCGCAGGGTCTTTTATGGGGCCCCAGCCACACTCTTCCTCAGCAGACCGGGTCTCTGCCCTGGCCCCACCTCCTGCTCAGAGTCTCGCCTCAGCCTCTTCCTCCAGCACCCCTATTAGTAGTGGTGGGAGGGGGGCGGCTAATCTACGCTTTCAGCATAGGGAATTCTAGAGTCCTCCATCCTCCATAACCAGTGCAGACTGAATACTCAGGTAGAAGGGTGTGGCATTATATAGAGCTCCACGTCAGAGGGCCCTGAGGCCAAAGGTCAACTCAATAGCAGGCAGCTAGGGCCTACCCCTTGGCTTCACTGCCAGGTTCTCTAAGTCAGCTCTGAGTCCAGCTCTTCTCTAGAAAAGGACAGTGTGCCAACAGTCAGAGAGACATGGCCCAAAGGCCAGAGCATTCCAGGCATTTGGTTAGGTGATTGGTGAATGGCAGTGGCTGCTAAAATTGAGCTATTTTGTTTGGGATTGTCTTTAGTGGTGTGTGTGTGTGTGTGTGTGTGTGTGTGTGTGTGTGTGTGTTTAAGTTAGAGTATGCTTATTATTTGTCAACTTGACAAAAACCTAGACACATCTGGGAATAAAGAATCTCAATTGGGGACTTGCCTCTATTAGACTGGCCTTTGAGCATATCTATAGGCACTTGCCCTCTCTCTTTCTCTCTCTCTTCCTCTCTCCCTCCCTCCCTTCCTCCCTCCCTCTCCCCCTCTCTCCCTCTCTCCCTCCCTCCCTTCCTCCCTCTCTCTCCCCCTCTCTCCCTCCCTCCCTTCCTTCCTTTCTTTTGTTTTTCTTCAAGACAGGGTTTCTCTGTGTAACCCTGGTTGTCATAGAACCCTCTCTGTAAATCAGGATGGCCTTGAACTCAGAGATCTGCCTGCCTCTGCCTCCCTAGTGCTCGGACTACAGGTGTGCACCACTACCACCTGGCTTGGCATTTTCTTGATTAATGACTGATATAGGAGGACCCAGCCCACCTGGCAGGTGCCACCCCCAGGCAGGTGGTCCTAAAGTATATAAGAAGCCAGGCTGAGCAAGCTGTAAGGAGCAAGCTAGGGAGTAGTGTTCCTCCATGGCTCCTGCTTCAGTTTCTCCCTCCAGGGTCTTACCTTGAGTTCTTGCCCCGACTTCCCTCGGTGAAGGATTGTGATCTGAGAGTTGTAAGCTGAAACAAATCCTTGCCCACTCAAGTGGCTTTTGGTCACAATGTTTTGTCACAGCAACAGAAATCCTAACTAAGACATGAGGTATCACCATGTAGCCCTAGCTTGTCTGGAATTTGCTATGTAGACCAGGCTGGCCTTAAACTCACAAAGATCCACCTGCCTCTGCTTCTCAAGTGCTGGGATTTAAGGCCTTCGCCACCACAATGGGCCTATGTTTTTGTTGTCTTTGAACAGGCTCTCATGTGGCCTAAGCTGGCCTCAACTTCACATATGCAGCCAAGACTGATCATGAATGCCTGACCATCCTGCCTCCATGTCTGCAGGGATGGAATCCAGACAGTTAGTGAATAAGAGAATGAAGGAGTGATTTCGTCAGGTAGGAGCGCCAGGATTTTAACTCAAATCCCTGTGACTCACAAGCTCATGCTTTCTTTCCCAGACACAGGTCCACCCTGGGGCAAACGTCACCCAGGACTCTAATAATAACCATTATCGGATGACGCGGCTATTTATTGCCATTTATACCTGGCAGGCTCAGAGGTTTCTCTGTAGTTGTTTGAGCTGGTTGGTTTTGTTTAATCAACTTGACACAAGCTAGGACTGTTGAGGTCTGCCCTCCACTCCAGCACAGCTGCAGTCATTTTGTTCCACGCTCCCCCCCAGCTTGTTGTCCCATAAAGCAGGGGGGGCCTGGGCTGGTGGCCCGCCTGGCTGGCTGAGGCTCTCTCTCTCTCCCGGTGGTAGGGGGCCTGCTGCTGAGGCCCAGGTCTCTCCCCCACCCCTCTCCCAGGCTGGCCTGTTTGCTGTACGGTGCCTTAATTAAAAGGGAGCAGTGTATGAATGAGTTATTTTATTGTAGGAAGGAGAAATATGCTAGTTAAGTAAAGAGAAAGAAAGGAGAGGAAGGAGAGAGAAAGAAAAGAAGGAGGGGGAGAAAGGTAGAGAAGAGAACAAAGAGCAGAGGGGAGAGAGAGAGAGCACGAGGGCAAGAGTTAGAGAGGAAGGTTAAGGGTAAGAGAGCGAGAGAATGAGGAGGGGGCAAACCATCCCTTTTATTGCATGGGGCATGGCATGCCTGGCTTGTGGTCAGATGACTGTGTGTAATGTCCAGCTAGAATGCTGGAAGTTTGAGGCAGTGTCTGCCTGATAGAGCACACATCAACTGCAGGGGCAGCTGTGAGGGGTCTGGGCTGAAATCTGAGCCATTGGTGTCAGGAACGTCACTGACCGGCTACCGTCCCTTCGGAGCAGATGCTCAGTGGGTCTCTGGGGTTCCGAGGTGGCTGTTCTCCTAGACTCCAGCTGTCAGAACTGCTCACTGCCCCACACCAGCTATTTCATACTGTTGCTGTAATATGCCTGTCAGTCATTGACACAGAAAAATAGCTTGGCTCAGAGCAGGGTCATGCTGACCTCATACCCTGTTATGTTCCGTGTTATGAGGTTTGTTAATCTTAAGATTAAGAAATTCCACAACCATAAACTTCACTTAGAACCCATCAAATTAAATATGAACTGTTATGTCTAAAATGGCTTGAACCAGGGCCAACCATCCGGCAGGCAGGGCTTCCATTGAAGCTATCAGCTCAGGGCATTTGGAAAATTCCATCAGACCCCTCCCCTCCTGGAAGAGAAAGGTCATGAAGCACTTAGGCTCCCCTCCCCTCCAGAAGGGAGAGGCTTAATTACATTCCTTAGACCACTGTGTGTGTGTGTTGGGGGACAGTCATCAGCCACCTGTGGGTGGGGAAGGCCCAGAGCACATTCAGAGACAATTGGCCACCTAGAGACAAAAGAAGTCCTTCCCACTTCATTCCCTAAAGACTATTCAGTTTAAAAGTCATACTGTTCTGCCAATCACATTGTGCCTAATGGCTGCTGCTGCTCTGAAAACTGTAGCAGAACAAACTGTGCTCAGGAGAGGAGAAGGGAGGTGTGGACACCTCTCTTTTGGTGTAGGACGACCCCCACTGCTCTGCGTGGTTCACTCACAGGGTCCCCAGTAAGCTAAGGCATGACAGACTCTTATACCATCACCTGCTTGTGAGCTAATTGTGGTTTTAGCCTTTATAAGCTGGCCCTGAGAAATGTCCAGTGCACAGCTTTCAGCCTCCGAGCCTGAAGCTGTCACCCTGGTCGGTCAGTCTTTATGTGTGTGTTCAATAAATCATCTCTGTCTGAGTGAGATGGATGTTTGTGCGGTTTGTGGGGTGACTTCTGAACCCTAATAGGGTCATCTAAGAAGAGGGAAGTAGAGCAGAGAAAAAAAACTGTCTCCATCAGATTGGCCTCTGGGGGCTGGTTTTTTGTTTTTGTTTTTTGGTTTTTGGTTTTTCTTGTTTTTGTTTTTTTGGGTTTTTTTTAATTGATGATTGACAGGATGTAGGCTATGCCACCTCTGGTCAAGTAGTCCTGGGTTTTTCAAGGTTTTGTTTTGTTTTGTTTTGTTTATTATACATAAGTACACTGTAGCTGTCTTCAGACATACCAGAAGAGGGCATCAGATCTCATTACAGATGGCTGTGAGCCACCAATGTGGTTGCTGGGATTTGAACTCAGGACCTTCGGAAGAGCTGTCAGTGCTCTTAACAGCTGAGCCATCTTTGCAGCCCTGGTTTTTGGTTTTGAGACAGAGTCTCACTATGTCACCTTGGCTGTCCTGGAACTCATTATGCAGACCAGGCAGGCCTTGAACTCACAGAGATCTGCCTCCCAAGCGCTGGGATTAAAGGTGTGCAATTAACCTTAAAAAAATTTTTTTTTGAGTTTCATGTGGTAGTGCACACTTTTAACCCCAGCACAGGGGAGGCAGAGGCAAGTAGGTCTCTGCATGCTGAACTTTGGAAAATGTGCAAGACCCAAAGTTAACCTGCAGATCCTACCTGCCCAAGGACTAGGTAACTTCCTGGAATCCTGGGAGTTGTAGTTCATGAAAATAACAAAACCACATGGGAAAACTCAGTGACCATCTGGTTTTGTTCTTGAAAGTACCTAAAATAGGTATCTCATTACTACCTGCTAGGAAGCCAGGGGTGGTCCTGGCCAAAGCCCACCCTTGTCAGTATCAATTAAACTTGCTTCAGATTTGGCTCAAATGTGCGGAATTGGTTTTCTCTTGTGAATCTCAGGATTACCATGGAACTATGAAAAGTCACCACATGGACACACAGGGATCTTTCAGTGTACTTGGTTTCCCCCCAGGTAAGAAAATCTGAATTCTGAGGCTGGAGAGATGCCTTAGCCATTAAGAGCACTGACTGCTCTTCCAGAGGTCCCGAGTTCAAATCCCAGCAACCACATGGTGGCTCACAACCATCTGTAATCGGATCTGATGCCCTCTTATGGGGTGTCTGAAGACAGCTACAGTGTACTCATATAAAATAAAAATAAATAAATCTTTAAAAAATGTTTTAAAAAAAGAAAATCTGAATTGTATACAAAATATTTCCCTTAGGCCAGAGAGCAGCCTCCATAGGTAAAATGCTGCCGAGCAAGTCTGGCAACCTGAGCTTAATCCTTGGAACCCACATAAGGGGAAGTAGAGAACTTACTTTTCAAAGTTGTCCTCTGGTCTTCACAACGGCTCTCATGCTCAAACTCTGCATCTCACAAACACGCACACGCACACACACACACACATGCACACACACACACATCTGGAAACACAAGTCCATGTGTACATGCACAAAAGGAGGTAATGGGGGGGAAAAAACCAACATTTGTTTTAGCTGGGAGCGCTTGTGCTCACCGGTGATCCTAGCGCTTGGGAGCCCCACCCACACAGTATGTTGACACTAATGTGGGTGCTGGAGATCTGTGTGGCAAGGCCAGCCTGGGCTACGAAGTGAATTCCAGCCCAAACTAGCCTCCAAACAAAGGAAGAAAGTCGCGCCTGGTGGCACAGGCATGGAACTCGAGCTACCAGGGAGGCTAGGGTCACAAATCAAAGGCAGTTGGTCAGTTTAATGAGATCCTGTCTGAAAAACAAAAATAAATAAAAGGGCGGACCAGAGGCAGTGAGTGACACACGCCTGTAATCTCAGCGTTCTGCGGGCAGGAGAACCACTCTAAACCCAAGGGTAATCTGGCTCAAATGGAGAGTTTAATGCCAGCCGGAGCTACATAACAAGGTCTTGTTTCATGAAAACAAACACTTGGGCTTCCAGAGCACTTGCCTGGAGGGTGCTAGTCTCTGGCTTCATTCCTAGCCCTGGATTATTTTTTAATTCCTCGACCATCAGGGTTGGCAGACATTGCAACTAGGTTGGGAAATCGACTCTTCCAGAGGGTACGGTCAATTACCCTCTTTAGCAAAGGAAAACACGTGATAGACAACTGGATATCCAAATTGGATAGACAACGTTCGCAATGTTTGTGTTCAGTTGCTCGAACAAACGGGGCAATGGTGGTGGTGTAACGGAGAGCTGATAATTGCAGCGGCGCCACCTACTGTTGAAGAATGAAATTGTGTCTCGTGCACATGTTCAATGTCCAAGAAGTATTTTGTCGGTTTAAGAATATTTATTACAGGGGCTGGTGAGACGGCTCATCGGGTAAGAGCACCGACTGCTGTTCCGAAGGGCCCAGCAACCACATGGTGACTCACAACCACCTGTAAAGAGATCTGACGCCCTCTTCTGATGCGTCTGAAGACAACTACAGTGTACTTATTTATAATAATAAATAAATCTTTGGGCCGGAGGGAGCAGGGATTGAGCAAGCGGGGTCAACTGGAGCAAGCAGAGGTCCTAAAAGTCAATTCCCAACAACCAGATAAAGCCTCACAACTATCTGTACAGCTACCATGTGTACTCAGATACATAAAACAAATAAATAAATCTTTTTAAAAAAAGAATATTATTACATTTGATGATTGAATATGGAAAGGATTCCCAGGTGGAGCAGTCTTTGAATTGTCCTTCCTTCAGTCTCTGCTCCATAGTTAGCCTCTACAACTCCTTCCATGGGTATTTTGTTCCCCCTATTAAGAAGGAACGAAATATCCACACTTTGGTCTTCCTTCTTCTTGAGTTTCTTATGGTTTGTGGTTTGTACTTTGTGTATTCCGATCTTCTAGGCTAATATCCACTTATCAGAGAATGTATACCATGTGTGTTCTTTTGTGGTTGGGTTACCTCACTCAGGATGATATTCTCCAGGTCCATCCATTTCTCCAAGAATTTCATAACTTCATTGTTTTTAATAGCTGAGTAGTACTCCATTGTGTAGATGTACCACATTTTCTGTATCCATTCCTCTGTTGAGGGACATCTGGGTTGTTTCCAGTTTCTGGCTATTATAAATAAGGCTGCTATGAACATAGTGGAGCATGTGTCCTTATTACATGTTGGAGCATCTTCTGGGTATATGCTCAGGAGTGGTATAGCTGGGTCCTCTGGTAGTACTATGTCCAATTTCTGGAGGAATCACCAAACTGATTTCCAGAGTGGTTGTACCAGCTGATGCCAACTAGTGCTGGATGACAGGAGCCTGAGATAGCTGTCTCCTGAGAGACTCTGACCATAGTACCCTACTAATACAGAAGTAGAGGCTCAGAGCCATCCATTGAACTGAGTACAGGGTCCCTAGTGAAGGAGCTAGAGAAAGGACCCAAAGAGCTGAAGGGTTTGCAGTCCCTTAGGAGGAACAACAATATGAAGTAAATAGTACCCTCAGAGCTCCCAGGGACTACAATTCCAACCAAAGAGTACACATTGGGGGGTGGGGAACTCATGGCTCCAGCAGCATGCATATAGCAGAGGATGGCCAAGATGGTCATCAATGGGAGGAGAGGATCTTGGTCCTATGAAGGTTCTATGCCCCAGTGTAGGGGAATGCCAGGGCCAGTAAGCAGGAAGGGGGTGGGATGGTGAGCAGGGGGAGGAGGGAGGAGCAGAGAATTGTTTTAGTTTTAGTTTTTATTTTTTTCTTATTTTATTTTATTTTTTTTTATTTTTATTTTCTCCTCCTCCTCCT
>NW_022196904.1:17209091-17241160 GCF_008632895.1 Mastomys coucha
ATATTGTAAATAAGAAAACATCTAATAAAAAATTCTTTATTTAAAGAAAATAAAAAGAATATTATTACAGGCAGGGCCCTGAGGATCCGGCGCTCCTCGGCAGCAGGCCGCTTCCAGCACCGTGGGTTGTAGTGCCCGGGCCCGTGGCCCCTAGCAGAGGCAGCCAGACAGGAAGATCTCTGCCCTCTGGGGTTGAGAGACCCCAGCCTTTCCTCAAGCTGAAGCTAGAAGGCACTGAGGTACCAGCCAGATGTCTTCCCACAAAGGCTCTGCCTTGGCACAGGGCAATGGGCTCCTTCTAGTGACAGAGAGGCTGACACAGTGGAGCTGGCTGAGCAGGGACCCCTGCTGGAAGAGAAGGGCAAGCGGGCAGCCACCAGCCCAGCCGAGGCTGAAGAAAAACAACAAGCCCAGCGCCTCAGGAAGAGGAGGAAGAGGTGCGGGTACTGACCCTCCTTCTGCAAGTCCACCATGCCATGGAGAAGATGGAGGAGTTCGTATATAAGATCTGGGAGGGATGTTGGAGGGTCACTCCATACGATGTGCTTCCTGACCGGCTGAAAGACAATGACTACCTGCTACATGGCCACAGATCACCCATGCCCTCCTTTTAGGCTTGCTTCAAGAGCATCTTCTGCATTGGCAACATCTGGACACATCTGCTTGGTTTTGTGCTATTTCTTTCTGGGAATCTTGACCATGCTGAGACCAAATATGTACTTCATGGCTCCCCTACAGGAGAAGGTGGTCTTGGGATGTTCTTCCTTGGTGCAGTGCTCTGCCCTAGCTTCTCCTGGCTCTTCCACAATGTCTATTGTCATTGAGATAAGGTCTCTCGGACTTTTTCCAAACTGGACTATACAGGGATTGCTCTACTGATTATAGGGAGTTTCATCCCCTGGCTCTACTACTACTCCCCACAGCCAAGGCTCATCTACCTCTCCATCGTCTGTGTCCTAGGCATGTTTGTCGTCATTGTGGCACAATGGGACCAGTTTACCACTCCCAAGCACCGGCAGACAAGAGCAGGAGAGTTCTTGGGACTTGGCTTGAGTGGTGTTGCACCCACCATGCACTTTACTATCGCTGAGGGCTTTGTCAAGGCCACCACAGTGGGCCAGATGGGCTGGTTCTTCCTCATGGCTGTAATGTACATCGCCGGAGCTGGCCTTTATACTGCTCGGATTCCTGGAAAATTTGACATATGGTTTCAGTCTCATCAGATTTTCCACGTCCTGGTGGTGGCAGCAGCTTTCGTCCACTTCTATGGGGTGTCCAACCTTCAGGAATTCCGTTACAGCCTAGAAGGTGGCTGTACCGACAGATAACTCCCTTCTCTGAGCCTTCCCACCTGAGGGGAGGAGTAGGAACTTCCTAAGTGCTTTTAGAAATAACTTCTTTGCTGAAGTCTGAGGAAGAGTCTGAGTTGTCTGTTTCTAGAAGAAACTTCTTAGAGAAGTGAGTACCAGTGATGCTTCAGCTTACTGTCACAGCTTCCGGGCAGTCTACTTCCCATGTGCACTCCCAGCAGTCACCTCCCCAAGCCAGCTGCTGCCCCTTCACAGATAGGACATGGAAGCTCATGTTTAGATTTTAACAGTTCCTCCAGTCACCTCCCCAAGCCAGCTGCTGCCCCTTCACAGATAGGACATGGCAGCTCATGTTTAGATTTTACCGGTTCCTCCAGCCATTTTGGGAAAAGAATTATGAACTGGGGTTCTTCAGAAATTATGTTTTGTTTTTTCTTGAAGAAAATATCCCTCCCTTACCTACATCCTTACTTTGTAACCTGGCTGATAATGGGCCATCCATTTTTGTAGCACACTTTTCAGAAACAATTATAGCCTGGTCCCATCTTTCTAGGACAAACAAAGCCACGCCTTGATGTAGCCTACTTGAATCCAGGCTTCAAGTAACCTGAGTTTAAATCCTTTTTTTTTTCTTGGCAGGTTAATGTAAAATTAAAATGAGGAGGATATTTAATATTTAATAATAAGCTTTAAAAAGAAACCTGCTATCACTGCTATATATCTTGATGCAAAGACTATGATGATAATAAAAGAAAGTACAGACAACGCTTGGCATTCAAAGAGAAAAAAAGAATATTATTACATCACACATCCTTTACCTTTTCTCCACCCAATACCTCCTTGCTTTAAAAACATATTTAAATTTTTTTTTACCCATTTATTGTATGGGTGTTTTGTCTGAGTGTATTTCTGGACACCAAGTGCATGCAGGGTTTGAGAAGGGCAGACAAAGATAAGGTCTCTTGGGTTGCAAGTCACCATGTGAGCACTGGGAATGGAACTCAACTTCACTGAAAGAGGAATCAGTGGAGTCATCTCTCCACTGAGCCGTCTCTCCAGCTCCTACTGTGTGTTTTCTAAATTGGCATGCACGTACACTTCCTTTCTGACGTGCCACACACACAAAAGCATGCACATTTCATTCACAGGAGACTGAAGAGAGATTCAGGGGTAATTTGAACTACCCACAATTTCCACTTTATTGTGCCTTCGTGCCTGAATATTTGTTTTGTTTTGGTCTTGAGATTTTTTTGTGTAGCCCTGGCTGTCTTTAAATTAACTCTGTAGACCAGGCTGGTCTCCAACTCACAGAGATCCTCACAGCCTCTGCCTCCCGAGTGCTGGGATTAAAGGCTCCACCAATCATCACAGGCTATGAAGAATATTTTTGCCAGACCCAGAATTCTTTTCTTTTTCATGTGAATGCATGTGTGGAGCATTCGTGCATGTATGCATGTGCACATGGGTGTGAGGCACCTCAGGAGGGTGCAGGCATATATGCGTTTGTGAGTATGTGCGGAGGCCTGAGGCTGACTGAGAGCATGAATTGTTCTTGATGTTCTTATTCACTGAGCCAGAGTCTCTCCATTGAAACCCAGTTGCCAACCAGGTGGTAGCTGCCAGCTGTTTCTGGAGATCCCCTGTCTCTGCCTTCTGAGACTTGGATTTGGTGGCTCACAACCATCTGTAGTGGGATCTGATGCCTTCTTCTGGTGTGTCTGAAGACAGCTACAGTGTACTCATATATAGAAGATAAATAAATAAATAAATAAATAGTTAAAAAACAATTGCCATGGGAAAAAAATCCCTTACTATCCACAGGGTCAAGCTGTACTAAAATGACACCATCCAAGAGGATCCCTGAGTCAATGTATGTGACCAGGACACCCAGAGACCACCAGATAAATCTAAAGGCAGATGATACACCCATCAAAAGGAGGTGTCCCAAGAGGAGACATCTGGTAACTTGGGGAGACATCAGGAGACACTGTGTACTGACTGCAGTGCATTCTAACCTTTACTGGTGCAGAATCCAAATGTCTTTTGTCAAAGGGGACAAAGAACACGCCTCTGATCAGAGACCATATTATGTTGGTTTGTCATGCTAAGGATTGCTTATAAAGGCTTATGCAGAATAGGCTATATTGTACCTGTTTTGCTCAGAGCAAAAATGTTAACAGAAATGCAATAGATGCCTTATTCTAGCCTTTGTTATACTTGTTTTTGTTGTACTAACTTTACTGGCTTTAGAATGTATTCTGGCTCCTCTACATAAGACTGTAATACAACACAGTAGAGAAGAAGCTGTCTTCACTGTGTATCTGGATGACCCGCAACATAATTAAAATAGCACAAACAAAAGGGGGACTGTAGTAGGAAATCTAGTGGAGTCATTGTATTTAGGGACTGGCTGGGGCAGTCCAGGTGGGAGATGGCACCATGCTGGTGGAGATGTTCAATTGTCAGATGCAGGACTTGGTATTGTAAGCATGAAGCTGGTTCCTTGGTAAATATTCTTCCTTTCCCCCTTCCCTCCCTCCCTCTCTTCCTCCCTTACCCTCCTTCCCACCCTCCCTGCCACTCTAGACAGCCTTACAAATGCTAGCCTACAGCCGCCTGACAGGGAAGTCTCTGTCTTAGGGTTTCTATTGCTGTGACAAAATACCACAACCAAAAACCAAGTTGGAGAGAAAAGTGTTTTGTAACTTAAAATTTTCAAATCCTACTTTTAATAAGGGTTCTAAAATGCTTTAACCTCCCTTCTAGCCTACCACCCACCAGAGATAGTGGAAAAGAAAGGTTATTAGGATTTGGGGGAAGTGGACCTGTTATAAATTGTTCTTTGGAGCAAATCCAGTCTGCTCTGTCAGGAACTCAGCAGTTCAGCTCACAGGAGTCGGCAGCAGCAGCTCAATTCACTGGCAAACACTTCATGAATACACCAGCAGTCCAGTTCAGGAGTGTCAGGATCGCAAACATGAACCAGCAGCGGTGGCATGACCCAGCAGAGACAGCGAGGCCTCAAGCAAATTGGCACAAGTGTCAGCAGGAGCGACCAAGACCACAGGAACTTCAGAAGCTCTCTGCTGTGCCTCTCTCAATGGAGGGAAGACCAGCAAGGAGGCAGCAAACTCAAGACCAAGAAGTGTTACAAAGCAAGTTCTCATCACTGACCATCGAGTCCTAATAATACTCTCTTCAAATGCCACGTGTCCTCCATGGGTCTTGCCTCACCACATGTCTTGCCTCAGCCTGTGAATCTGTCTTAGCAAAACCCCATGGGAGTCTGTATCAGCTGACATCACTCTGCCAATCGGCCCCAGTCTGTGGAAGCAGCCAGAAGCCACTGATACCTCATGAGAAGTTCTTTGGTGAGTTTCTCTCTCTGGCATCACCATAAGTGGAGCTTGCAACACAATGTAAGGTGAATACAATGTAAGGTATATCATTAGTGAAGAATCCTTCATCATGTGTCTTTTCACATGCTTGCTTTAGCAAAACATCTTTTCACACCTCTGTTTGCTTCAGGGAGACACTTCTTCATGTGTCTGCTTTAGAAAAACATCCTTTGCGGCTGGAAAGATGGCTCAACGGTTAAGAGCACTGACTGCTCCTCCAAAAGTCCTGAGTTCAAATCCCAGCAACCACATGGTGGCTCACAACTATCTGTTATGAGATCTGATGCCCTCTTCTGGTGTGTCTGAAGACAGCTATGGTGTACTTACATATAATAAATAAGTCTTTTTAAAAAAATTTCTAAAAAAGAAAGAAAAACATCCTTTGACATAACTGACTTTCCAAAGAAATCAAAAGTTTCCACTCTCGTGTTTATTCAGCTTATACTTCCACATTGCTGTTCATCACCAAAGGAAGTCAGGACAGGACCTCAAACATGGCAGGAACCTGGAGGCTAGAGCTGATGCAGATGCCATGGAGGGATGCTTCTTACTGGCATGACTTGCTCAGACTGCCTTCTTACAGAACCCAGGACCACCAGCACAGGAGTGGCATAGTCCATAGTGAGCTAGTCCCTCCCACATCACTGACCAACCAAGAAAATGCACCGTAGGCCAATCTGGTGTGGGCATTCTCTCAGTTGAGGTTTCCACTTCTCAGATGAAGTCTAGCTCATGTCAACCTGACACAAAACAGCACAATGCCTCCATCAGACTGGCCTATGATGGATATGGGAGGACCCAGCCAACTATGGGCAGTGTCAACCCTTAGGAAGTTCTATAAGAGAGCAGATAGTGTTAGCAATCAGGCACCTCCAGGGCCAGCCTGAGGAGCCCTGTGATAGCAGGACACATCATCACTAGTTGCCAAGAGTTGACACATTCCACTGTTGCCTGGTGTTGCCTGGCCTCCTCAGGCACATGCACCACATTCCTGATAAAAGGCTCTGTTACTCCTTCTCTCTCCTGCTTTTTCCCTCCCCACCCCATAAGCAGCCTCTGTATCCCCTCCCTTTTCACTGAATAAACTGCCCCGTGAGACCTGTGGCAGGGTGTGACTTTATGGATCCTGCTGCTTAGATCCAACAGGTGGAACAACTGTCTTAGGGTTCTTGTTGCTGTGGAGAGACACCTTATAATGGAAAACATCTAATTTGGGGTGTCCTATGGATTTAGACTGAGAAACAAGACCAACTCCATCTTGGGTCCAGGCTCCATCTTAGAGAACCTGACCTAAGGTTGAACTCAAGTTAACCAACAAGCCTGCACCTATCACTAGTTTCCAAGTTACTCCCTAATAACCAACAATCAGGAAGAAAGCATAAGTTAACTTTATGGTTTGGCTCCCAGCACCAGCCAATCTTTTTTTTCTTATTTTTTATTAGATATTTTCTTTATTTACATTGGAAATTTTATCCCCTCTGAAAACCCCCAATCCCATCCCCCTTCCCTGCTCACTAATTCATCTGTTCCCACTTCCCTGTCCTGGAATTCCTCTACACTGGGGCATCAAGCCTTCACAAGATGAAGGGCTTCTCTTCTCATTGATGTCCTACAAGGCATTCTTCTGCTACATATGTGGCTGGAGCCATGGGTCCCTCCATGTGTACTCTTTGGTTGATGGTTTAGACCCTGGGAGCTCTGGGGGTACTGGTTGGTTCATATTGTTGTTCCTCCTGTGGGACTGCAAACCCCTTCAGCTCCTTCGGTCCTTTGTCTAGTTTCTCCATTGGGGACTCTGTACTCAGTCCAATGGATGGCTGTGAGCATCCACTTCTGTATTTGTCAGGCACTGGCAGAGCCTCTCAGGAGACAGCTATATCAGGTTCCTGTCAATAAGCACTTGTTGGCATTCACAATAGTGTCTGGGTTTGGTAACTGTATATGGGATGGATACCTAGGTGGGACAGTCACTGGATGGCCTTTCCTTCAGTTTCTGTCCCAACTTTTGTCTCTGTATTTCCTACCATGGATATTTTGATCCTCCTTCTAAGAAGGACCAAATTATCCACACTGTGGTCTTCCTTCTTCTTGAGCTTCATGTGGTCTGTGAATTGTACTTTGGGTATTCTGAGTTTCTGGGCTAATATCTTATCAGAGAGTGCATGCCATGTGTGTTCTTTTGTGATTGGGTTACCTCACTCAGGATGATATTTTCTAGTTCTATCCATTTGCCTAAGAACTTCATGAATTCATTGTTTTTAATAGCTGAGCAGTACTCCATTGTGTAAATGTACCACATTTTCTGTATCCATTCCTCTGTTGATGACATCTGGGTTGTTTCCAGCTTCTGCCTATTATAAATAAGCCTGCTATGAACACAGTGGAGCATGTGTCCTTATTACATGTTGGAGCATCTTCTGGGTATATGCCCAGGAGTAGTATTGCTGGACCCTCAGGTAGTACTATGTTCAACTTTCTGAGGAACCACCAAACTGATTTCCAGAGTGATTGTACCAGCTTGCAATCCCACCAGCAATGGAGGAGTGTTCCTCTTTCTCCACATTCTTACCAGCATGTACTGTCACCTGAGTTTCAGACCTTAACCATTCTGACTGGTGTAAGGCAGAATCTCAGGGTTGTTTTGATTTGCATTTCCCTGATGACTAAGGGTGCTGAACATTTCTTTAGGTGCTTCTCAGCCATTCGGTATTCCTCAGTTGAGAATTCTTTGTTTAGCTCTGTACCCCATTTTTAAATAAGGTTATTATTTTTTTGTTTTGTTTGTTTTGTTTTGTTTTGGAGACAGGGTTTCTCTGTGTATCCCTGACTGTCCTGGAACTCACTCTGTAGACCAGGCGGCCTCAAACTCAGAAATCCACCTGCCTCTGCCTCGCAAGTGCTGGGATTAAAGGCGTGTGCCACCACTGCCTGGCTTAAATAGGGTTATTAAAACCCTATTTGATTCTCTAGACTCTAACTTCTGGAGTCTTCCCAATCTGTTGGTTGCCATTTTGTCCTATTGACAGTGTCCTTTGTTTTACAACAAAGCTTTGCAACTTTATGAGGTCCCATTGTCTATTGTTGATCTTAGAGCATGAGCTATTGGTGTTCTGTTCAGGAAATTTTCTCCTCTGCTCATGTGCTTGAGGCTCTTCCCCACTTTTTTTCTTTTGGGTTCAGTGTATCTGGTTTGATGTGGAGGTCCTTGACCCACTTGGACTTGAGCTTTGTACAAGGAGATAAGCATGGATGGATTTGCATTCTTCTACATGCTAACCGCCAGTTGAACCAGCACTATTTGTTGGAAATGCTGTCTTTTTTCCACTGGGTGGTTATAGATCCTTTGTCAAAGATCAAGTGACTACAGGTATGTGGGTTCATTTCTGGGTCTTCAATTCTATTCCATTGATCTACCTTCCTGTTACTGTACTAATACTATGCAGCATTTATCACAATTGCTCTGTAGTACAGCTTAAGGTCCGGGATGGTGATTCCCTCAGAAGTTCTTTTATTGTTGAGAAGAGTTTTCGCTATCCTGGGTTTTTTGTTATTCCAGATGAACTTGGAAATTGCTCTTTCTAATTCTATGAAGAGTTGATTTGGAATTTTGATGGGGGTTGCATTGAATCTGTAGATTGCTTTCCCAGCCAATCATTTTAAAGGGCAATAATAGCCCCACAATCAGATGTGTGCCAAGCTGAAAACCCCCTTGCCTATTTGCTTGCCTCTATCAATGCTTGCTTGAAACTGGGCTCAGGGCTTCATCTTTCTGTCCTGCTGTGTCAGTATTGGTGGTGAGCCCAAGTTCAACCTTGAATAAAAAAGACCCCAGTGAGATTGCATGGGAATCAGCTCCTTGGTGGTCTTTTGGGGTTCATAATCCTGAACTGGCACAGCAAGGGGTTTAGTTATTATTGTCATTCCAGGAAGCATAGTGGCATGCAAGCAGAGGTGATGCTGATGAGGTGGCTGTGAGCTCTATCTGGATCTGAAGGCAGCAGAAAGAGACAGAGACACACACCAAGCACAGCTAGAGCATCTGAGACCTTAAAGCCAGCCCCCATGATGACATTCTTCCCACAACAAGGCCACACCTAGTCCAACAAGGCCACACTTCCTACTGAAACCACTCCCAATGGGCCAAGCATTCAAACACATGAGTCTATGGAGCCATTCCTATTCAAACCACCATGGAAACTCATGAGGAAGAAGCCAGTAAGCACTGCTCCTCCATGGCCTCCACTTTAGTTTCTACCTTGGCTTCCTTCCCTCAATGGACTATGACCCAAAATATATGAGCCAATGAAACCCAAGTTGCTTTGTTGATCTTTATGACAGCAATAGAATCCTGACTAGGACAGAGAGTGATTATCTTGAATATTAATTGATACAGGAAGGCGCAGCCCTCTCCTTTCCAGGCACTGCGCTGAATAAGGAAACTAGCTAAGCATGACCCTATACGTCTATAGTGCCTGCCTCAATTTCTTCCAGTGAATGAACTATGATCTGGAAGTGTAAGCTAAGAAAATCCTTTTATCCCCTAAGTTATTTCTTGTCACTGTGCTTGTCATAGTAGCAAAAGGAAACTATGACAATATATTAACTCTTTTTCTTCTCACTGTGACCAAATTCTAAATAAAAAGCAACTTTGTGAAGTGCTGTGGTGGCCCACACCTTTAATCCTCATACTCATGAGGCAGAGGTAGGCAGGGCTGTGAGTTCGAGGCCAGCCTGGCCTACAGAACAAATTCCAGGACATCCAGGGCAACACGCAGAGACCTTGTTTTGAAAACCAAACCAACCCGAACCAACAACAAACAAAAGAAACAACTTGGGCTAGGGATACAGCTCAGCGGGGGCTCTGCTTCTACCCCCAGCCTGCATCAGCCATAGGTGGGCAGTGCATGCCTGTGATCCCAGCACCTGTGAGATGGTTACAGAAGCATGAGGATTCCTCCTAAGCCATTCTCTGCCATGAAGTGAATATGAGATCAGAGGTCAGAGGTCAGAATGGGCTATACAACAGTATGTCTCCTTTTTTCTTCCTTCCTTCCTTTCTTCCTTTCTTTCTTCTTTCCTTCCTTCCTTCTTTTCTTCCTTCCTTTCTTCCTTCTTTTCTTCCTTCCTTCCTTCCTTCCTTCCTTCCTTCCTTCCTTCCTTCCTTCCTGCCTGCCTGCCTGCCTGCCTGCCTGCCTTTCTTTCTTCCTTTCTAAAGGCAACTTGACTGGAGAGAAGTTTATTTCTGGTTACAGTCCCTTGTGGTGGGAAGACATACATGGGACATGGAGGTGGGATGTTGTGGATGGCCCTGGTGATGCCTGTATTTTTTATGTTAATTCCACTTTCCCAGGAGGGGTTGTCTGGCACGAGGAATGAGTCCCATACTCAGATGACTTCTTGTGAACCTTCCCTTGAATGAATAAAAGGATCAATCATTGGGCGAGTAGGTGAGTAGGCGGGACCTCCGGGTTGGACAGAGGAAGAGGGGAAGAGGATAGAGTTAGGGGCTTTTTTGGATGGGGGTTAGTGAGAGGGTAAGATGTAGCTACTAGTGTCTCTTGGCTTATGGATTCACCACTAGAGGAGTTAGATTTAATATGGCTGACAAGATTAGGATTCTAGTTGTTGCGCCCAGCTACTGAGTTACCATTGTTTCTGTGTCGAGTTTTTCCTTCATGTGGCAGTTTGACTGGGTTCAAGAGAGAAAGGCTCAGTGGCATGGGTTTGTCAGATGTGCACCACAAAGGCCATGGGGGTTTTGAAGCATGGGGCTGGTGTAGCAATGACCCATCAGTGGGAACTTATCCAGCTGAGTGGAGAGATTTTGGGGTTCTGAGTCAGAGAGTCTCCATGAGATAAGAACTGGCCAGCAAGCCTGCTGGGGCTGAGAGTAGCTGGGAGAAGTGTGGGAACTTGGACTTCTTCTTCTCCTCCTCCTCCTCCTCCTCCTCCTCCTCCTCCTCCTCCTCCTCCTTCTTCTTCTTTCCGAGACAGGGTTTCTCTGTGTAGCCCTTGCTGTCTTGGAACTCACTTTGAAGACCAGGCTGGCCTCGAACTCAGAAATCCGCCTGCCTCTGCCTCGCAAGTGCTGGGATTAAAAGCGTGCACCACCACTGCCCGCCTGGAGTTCTTTTTAATATTTCCCGCAACTGTGGGAGCTTGCTGATCTGCTTTTACTGGCATCTCTGTGAGCCAAGGAGCAGAGCTTAGAACACAGAAGCTGTACCTCTGTGGTTCTATGTCATCAACTAGCTATGTATGCACCATGGCTGGAAGATCCTAGGACCTTCTAAAACAATGCTACCATTTGGGAACTGAGTGTCCAAACATACAAGCCTGTAGGGTACATTTCACAGATGGTAACACCTGGTAAAAATTATACTACTGAGTTAAATCCTCAACTTCTTGATAATAAGTAATAATAGTGATTAATAACAATTAACAATTATTGTTTTAGTTTTGTGTGTGCATATTTATGTGAGTGTATACAGTGTGTTTGTACAGATGTGTGTGAGTGCAGGTGTCACAGTGTGTGTGATGGTCCTGGGACAACCTCAAGTGTCTATCCTTGCTTTCCACGTCATTGGAAGTGAGGTCTCTCCTTCTTTGCTGCTGTCCACACCAGGCTAGCTTGCCCTTGGGTTCCAGGAACTCAGTCTCTTTTTTTTTTTTTTTTTTTTTTTTTTTTGCCTAGGATTGCTGGGGTTGCAGAAGAGAGTTCTCATGTCTAGCTTTACACAAGCTCAGGAGATCTTAATTCAGGTCTTCATCCTGCAAACTCTTCCCCAACCTAGCCAAACCCCATCTCTGGGTGTTTAGATCAGCTTATTTTATTTTATTTTATTTTATTTATGTGTATGGGCATTCTCCCTGCATGTATGTCTGTGCACTATGCATATGCAGTGATTGCAGAAGCCGGAAGCTAGAGACAGATTTCCAGGAACTGAAGTTACAGATGATTGTGAGCCACCCTGTAGGAGCTGGGAATTGAACCTAGGTCCTTTGAAAAAGCAGTCAGTGCTCTTGACCACTGAGCCATCTCTCCAGCTCTTAGTTTTTATTTCTGAGACAAAAAATAAAAAGAAAAGTCCCATTAAGTAACCCATGCTGGTCCCGAACTGCTGACCCTCCTGCCTCACAAGTACTGGGATAACAGGTGTGTACCACCTGATTCATGTTTTTTCTTTTCTTTCATGCCAAGGACTCTCTTATGCTCCTTCCCATATCCTCAGAGGGCTCTGCTTCCAGGAAGGCTCCTTGCCTTCTCAGTCACCTGACCCCAGTCTTCTTTTATTACCAGCATCCACCCCCACACACATGTTCACTCATTTAATTAATATTTCGTGGCTGCTCATGGCTAGCTTGGCAACTGGCTTAGCTTTCCTAAGTTCAGAGTAACTGGCTTTCATGGTCTTTATTAGCATTGCCGTGGGCCCTAACAATCTTAGTTCCTGGTCAGTGAGAGTCCAGGGATAGAGAAGGATGATACTACCTGGGGGGTGGAGATGGGATGGGGGAGGGCAGAGGAGGGGACAAAGTTCCTTCCCTGTTCCCAGCATAGCTGGCCTCATGCTCTGGCAGCTGTCCACACTGTGCACTGTGTGACAGGCTGTGTGCCAGTCAGGAGAGGGACTGCCCAGCACACTGAGGCCAGGCACCAGGACTCATGGGACCTGCTGGCTTCCACGGCTGCTCGTGGACAGTGATCCTCCTCTCAGGTGAATCTGTTCTGCACACAGACTTTGCTGGGTGGTTGGGTGGCTGGAGGGTGTGTGTGTGTAAAAGAGACATAAAGAGAGACAAGACAAATAAACCAGACATCAAAGACATTAAGAATAAGAAACAACAATGAAAAAGAAAAGATCTGAGAGAAATTATCTTTCTCTCTTGAAGAAATGATAAGGGAGAGAGGGAAAGATAGTGAGGGAGGAAAAGGATGGGAATAAGAGAAGGAGAGAGAGAGACAGACAGAGGGGGGGTAGGGAGGGAGAGTAAAAAGGGAGAGAGAAGGGGAGGGAGGGAGGAAGGGAGAGAGGAGAGGAGGAAGACAGGAGAGGAGGGAGAGAGAGGAGGGGGAGAGAGAAGAGGGAGAAGAAGAAAAGGAGGGAGAGAAGAGGAGAAAGAGAAGGAGGAGAGAGAGGGAGAAACAGAGTGCAGGGGAGGGAAGGAGACAGAGACAGAGATAGTAGAGCCTGAACCATAGACAAAACCAGGGAGAAACTGAGATAGATGAGGGGGCAGGGGAGACAAAGGACAAAGAGACAGCAAGAAAGCTGGAGAAAAACAGAGGGGAAAGAGAAGAAGATTAGATGGGGGTGGGGGAAGGAAGGACCCTGATAGACAGATGAATGGGCATGAGTAGGCAGGACTGTGACATCCCAGTGGTCCACACATCACTGTGGGGTGGATGTGAAATCCACATCTAATGAGCATCCGAGATGAAAGGGGCTGCAGAGATGGTTCTGGAGTTAAGAGCACTTGTGCAGCTTTGAAGACCTGAGTTCTGGTCCCAGCATTGTATAGCAAGCCAGACAAGGGCTCCTGCAAGCCTGTAACCTCAGCAGTGTGGGGTAAAACATGGAAGGGTCTCTGTGGTTCTTTGGCTGCCAAAAAAAAGTGACCTCCAGATTCAGTGAGAGACCTTGCTTTGAATAAATAAGGTCAAGAGAGAGACAGACAGAGAGAGAGAGAGAGAGAGAGAGAGAGAGAGAGAGAGAGAGAGAGAGAGAGAGAAATAGGTGGTGACCTTTGGCCTCTATGCAAGCACAGGCATGGGCACCCACATGTATGTGTGTGCATACACCACACATGCATTCGCTTGCACACACATGTTGGGGGTTACTAGAGTATTTTAATAAAGCAAGGCACTTGAAGGTGAAGGGATATTTTTGTGATTTTTTTTTGGTGGGTTGTCCACAGAGATAAGGGCTTAGCTC
The DNA here is from genome assembly GCF_008632895.1 of Mastomys coucha. Lineage (NCBI taxonomy): Eukaryota > Metazoa > Chordata > Mammalia > Rodentia > Muridae > Mastomys > Mastomys coucha. Next base: position 17,222,736 of record NW_022196904.1, read on the forward strand.
AGCCTTGCTGTGTGACCCTGACTCAGATGTGCCCCTCCCTGGGTCAGAGCTTCACGGCTGATGTGAAGGCTGGACAGACTCCAGGTCCTCCTGAGAGGCTGTTATTGGTTGTGTGCACAAATGTCACTGTGAAGTTTGCTTTCTTCCAGTGGGGACCCAAGTCAGCACAAAAGAAGGAAGCAGGAAGACAAGCTGGGGACTTTCTCTAGAGGAGGTTCTTTCCCAGCTAGGCAGGTTGGTGACAAGGTCCACTTTTGGTTCATTCATCCCTGTGGCTTCCTTCAGTCCTTAGGAGACTTAGGTGAGACTGGATTTGCCCTTAATCCCATTGACAAGAGGGGCAACTGGGACTCAGAGAGAATTACTAGGCCAACTAGGTAACAAAGCAAGGATGGAAACCCTCTGGACCTGTGGCCCTGACCTACAAATGCATTGGAGACAGAGTGGTACAGACATGAAAAGGGTCAGAACATCATTATGCTAAGTGCTAATAAGGAGTTACTGTGTTTGTGTCTTTAAGAATTAAACCTAGGGTATTATTCATGCTAAGAAAATGTTCCACTAACCTAGTCATGGCCCCAGCCCCTAGAATCCCAAGGGAGATTCTAGGCAGAGGCTCTACCACTGGGCCACGCCCCCAGCCCCTTACTGGGGGATTCTAGGCAGGGGTTCTACCACTGAGCAAACACCCCCAGCCCCTCACTGGGTTTGTTTACATATATATGTTTCTGGAAACACAGGGTTTCACTGTGTGTCCCTAGCTCTCCTGGAACTCACTCTGTAGACCAGGCTGGTCTTGAACTCATAGAGATCCACTTGTCTCTGTTTCCTGTGAGCTGGGATTAAAGACATGCACCATCACACTAGGCTTCATTTTTGTTGCTGTTTGTTTTATTTTTTGTTTCCAGACAGAGGCTTACTATGGGTGTCAGGCTGGCTTCAAACATGTGATTGATCCTCCTGCATCTGACACCAGAGTCCTGGGATTACAGACTGGCACTGCTGTGTGTGATCTTGTCTACTTGTGAAGACTACATAATCAATCATACTATTTCATTTCTCTTTCCCTCATTGTCTCTCCTCTCTTGCCTCCCAGCCTTACTTCTGACGACGTGGAGCCCCCCAGCTGCTGCTGCCCTGCATAGCAACACCCAGACGGAGAGAGGTATGGAGTCTTTGGGCTCTCGGTCATGACAAATCGAGTGATTTGTGAGCACAGAGATTGAGATCACTATGCATGTGATTGTCTTCACAGAGAGTAATAGTGAGGGTTTCAATTGCCTTGATAAAACTAGCTAGCACAATTAACCCCTTGGTAACTTGACACACAAACACGTCACTATTCGACTAGAACCTCTCCTTTTTGTTTTGTCCTCAAGATAGCATATTAATAGTAAGTCCGGCATTGACTTCTGGGCCTCATGACCTCCTAGGCTCCAGAGGGCTTAGCACAACACACATAGCACATCTCCTGCGCTCAGGCCAGCTCCACCCTGAGGCTGTTACTGTACTCGGCAGTCATCCCATGGTACTGGTGTCAGGGGACTTCAGCTCTCCTGCACAGTTGCCTCAAGTGTCATTATGCCTTTGAAACCAACACCATCCAGGTGGCTCTGACCAAGTTCAGCTGCCAGCCTGAGATGCAGCCTAAGGCTCCTCCAGACAACAGATCCAGTGTTCTGACCCTAAGGAAACACTTCCCAGAAGATTTCACCTTGACGATCCTGCTCTCTTCTTAATCACAGCAGATTCTTCATCCCCAGCTGACCAGCATCCATTGCCCCAGCAAAGCAAAGTTTCTTGTTTGTAGTTCTTGATTCCAAACGTGAAGTGACCCCGATAGAATCTTCCCTGTGAGACTTCACCAGTCACCAGTCAGACCTATAGTCTTCGCTGCTCTCAGAATCATCTAAGTTCCACAAGTGCTTATTCAGCTCTGAGAACTCAATGAGGTTTCTACCCCAAAGTTCCAGAGTCTTTTCACAATTCTCCACCAAAACATGGCTAGGTTTGTCACACCAATATCCCAAGACCTTGGGCTAGAGAGATGGCTCAGCAGTTAAGAGCACTGACTGCTCTGCCAGAGGTCCTGAGTTCAATTCCCAGCAACCACGTGGTGGCTCACAACCATCTGTAATGGGATCCGATGCCCTCTTCTGGTGTGTCTGAAGACAGCTGCAGTGTTCTCATATAAATAGTAAATAAATCTTAAAAAAAAAAATACCCTAAAGCCTGGCACTAATTCCTGTCTTAGTTAGGGTTTTTATTGCTGTGATAGAGCACCATGACCAAAAGAGCCCTAGGGAGTGTATTGGCCACTATTCTATTGCTGTGAAGAGACACCATGACTAACTCTTATATTAAAAAAAGATTTGTGACAACATCTGTCCCAACACTGGTAGTGACTGTGGGACCAAAGCATGCAGAAACTCTACCAGCCCAATGGCATGGGTTGCTTCCAGTCTGTCTGGGCCTGTGCTCTGAGCAGACCTTGGGAGCAAATTTTGTAGCCAGTTGCACAACACCCAAAGAAAGCTCCACTCCTGGGCACTCTAATGGGCCCAAGATCTCAGGATCCCTGAATCACAGGATCACAGGAACAGCTTGACTCTGAGCAGTTCTGACACAACCTGGATCACAGGTAGAACAGGCCCCAGTCAGATTTAGCCAGGGCAGGTAGCGCTAGAGATAACCAGATGGCCGGAGGCAAGTGTAAAAACAACAGAAACCAAGGTTACTTGGCATCATCAGAACCCAATTCTCCTACCACAGCAAGTCCTGGACACACCATCACACCAGAAAAGCAAGATTCAGATATAAAATCACTTATCATGGTGATGATACAGGACTTTAAGAAGGACATAAATAACTCCCTCAAAGAAATACAGGAAAACACAGGTAAACAGCTAGAACCCCTTAAAAAGGAAACACAAAAATCCCTTAAAGAACTACAGGAAAACACAATCAAACAGGCGAAGAAAATGAACAAAACCATCCAGGATCTAAAAATGGAAATAGAAACAATAAAGAAATCACAAGGCTGGGCATTGGTGGTGCATGCCTTTAATCCCAGCACTTGGGAGGCAGAGGCAGGCGGATTTCTGAGTTCGAGACCAGCCCGATCTACAGAGTGAGTTCCAGGATAGCCAGGGCTATACAGAGAAACTCTGTCTCAAAAAACAAAAAAGAAACAAACAAAAAAAGAAAGAAAAAAGAAAAAAATGCAAAAAGCAAAAAAGCTTCTAACCCAAAACATCCAGGAAATCCAGGACACAATGAGAAGACCAAACCTAAGGATAATAGGTATAGAGGAGAGTGAAAACTCCCAACTTAAAGGGCCAATAAATATCTTCCACAAAATTATAGAAGAAAACTTCCCTAACCTAAAGAAAGAGATGCACATGAACATACAAGAAGCATATAGAACTTCAAATAGATTGGGCCAGAAAAGAAATTCCTCCCGCCACATAATAGTTAAAACACCAAATGCACAAAACAAAGAGAGAATATTAAAAGCAGTAAGGGAAAAAGGTAAGTAACATATAAAGGCAGGCCTATCAGAATTACACCAGACTTCTCACCAGAGACTATGAAAGCTAGAAGATCCTGGGCAAATGTCATACAGACCCTACAAGAACACAAATGCTAGCCCAGGCTACTATACCCAGCAAAACTCTCAATTGCCATAGATGGAGAAAACAAGAGATTCCATGACAAAATGAAATTTACACAATATCTTTCCACAAATCCAGCCCTCAAAGGATAATAGAAGGAAAACATTAGCATAAGGTGCAAAACTACACCATAGAAGAAGCAAGAAAGTAATCTTTCAACAAACTCACACAAATCTAATTCTACCTCTAACAACAAAAATAACAGGAAATAACAATTATTTTTCTTAATATCTTAATATGAAAATTAATACTACCAACATATCCTAATTAATTGAAATCCAAAAACATGAGGAATTAGAAATTTGTTGGCTGTCATCTAGTGGTCTCTCTAATTTGGTAATTGGAGAAATAGGTCCAATATTGTATAATCCATATACACTTTCTGCTTGTTTGTACGTGACAGTGTCTTGCTGGGTACCACATAATGGTCTTGAAATCAGGCTTCTCCTATCTCAGCCTCTCTATTAGTAGGATTGTTTATTTCATATTTTTATACTATACTATGGTTTTCAGAACAGTTTACATATTTCAAAAGTATTTATACAGTCAAAAGAAATGGAAACAATTAACTTGGGAGATGGCTTATAACCACAAAGAGTTAGACTGAATGCTTTGCTTGATGTTTGTAACTATTGTATCAAATTTGAAGAAGAGGACTTTATAAGTTACTCTTTCTCTGAGATGAAGGCTTTTCAAAATCATCACAGCCAATAAACCAGATTCTTACCCTCACCTAATGTCTGTGCCACCCTCGAAGCAGACCCATTGTTCATTGAAACAGTTGGTGAATGAGTTCATGGATAGACCATCTTAATACACACACCATTTCTTTTTCGGGGGGGGGGTTTCGAGACAGGGTTTCTCTGTGTAGCCCTGGCTGTCCTGGAACTCACTCTGTAGACCAGGCTGACCTAGAACTCAGAAATCTGCCTGCCTCTGCCTCCCAAGTGCTGGGATTAAAGGCATGCACCACCACGCCCGTCCACATACCATTTCTTAAATGAATGTAACCTGTTCTCTGTGGTCTGAGAATGATGACAATCACTCCAGTCAAATAACTTTTGACTATAGCAGGAAGTCTGTATCCAAAAAGTCGTGCCTAAAATTCATTCCTTGGTGCAGCAGAACTATCAACTCTCAGCTTAGCTACTGTGGAGGTAAAATCCTTTGGTGATGTGAGGGTCATTGAAGTACACAGCCTTATTACAATGAACTCCAATGTCAAAAAAATTGTTCTTATTTTGGGCTTGTACCACAGTAAAAGCCAAGGTTTTAAGGTCTACTAAAAACAAAACAAACAAACAAAAAGACTTTATTTATGTTCATTTAAAAAAATACTAGTTGTCATGCATTAATTTAAAATATACAATTAATATATGTGGAGTTATTTTAAATTTATATTGAGAAAAACATGTATTTTCAGTATTGCTATAGGCAAGCATCTACATAAGACTGTTCAATTGATTGTTGTTTTATATCAAACAATTTTTTGTTTGTTTGTTTTTTGTGACAGGGTTTCTCTGTACAGCCCTGGCTGTCCTGGAACTCATTCTGTAGACCAGGCTGGCCTCAAACTCAGAAATCTGCCTGTCTCTGCCTCCCAAGTGCTAGGATTAAAGGTGTGTCCCACCACTTCTTGGCCAAATAATTTTTATAATACTCATTTTTATTCTTACAATATTTTATAAATTTTAAAGAATATGACAAAATTAAAAAATGAAAGTTATTGCAGGTACTGAAGTGGGGGTCTCTGGGAGAATTTGGGGTACAAAAGGGAAACAAGAATGTGATATAATTCTATTTACTTAAAATATGTTTTTAAATGTTAACAAATTCAGATAAATTAAAATCATGTATCTTTTCTCATCATAATGCAATAAAACTTAAATCAAGAAAAAAAGAAAAAAAGATTTATTTATTTACATATTTATTTATTTATTTATTTATTTATTTATTTATTTTTGAGACAGGGTTTCTCTGTAGTTCTGGCTGTCCTAGATTTGTTTTGTAGACCAGGCTAGCATCAAAGTCACAAAGGTCTGCCTGCCTCTGACTTCTGAGTGCTGGGATCAAAGGCATGCACCACCACACCCAGCTAAAATAAAGCATTTACTTGGAGCTTGATTATGTGTGTGTCCACCTGTGTCCAGAAGAGTGCATCAGAGCCCCTAGTGCTGGAGTTCCAGGTGGTTGCGAACTGCTCAATGTGGGTGCTGGGAACTGAACTCAGGTCCTCTGCAAGGGCAGCAGGTGCTCCTAACCACTGAGCTATCCCTTCAGTCTCAGTTACTTTCCTTGTGACCATACAATTGAGGGAAGGAAGGGTTTATCTTAGCTCATGATGTAGGGAGATCCAGACCATCAAGGTGAGCAGGAACGAATGTCAGGAGGCAGCTGCTTCTCACACCTTAGTAGAGCAGAGACAATTCTGGAAGGGAAGCCAAGCTACAATCCTTAAAATTACTCTCCCGAGGATTCACCTCCACCCATCCAGTCCCACAACCTCTCAGCTAGCACCAACAGCTGAGGACCAGGATCTATGGGAGATATCCTGATGTCCCCATCATGTTCCACACCTTCTGCATCACTTACACAGCCCCATTTGATGGTGCATGGAGATCAGAAGGAGGATGCAAACTTTTTCACCTAGGAGTGGGGAGATGGGTCAGCATTAGGAGCACCTGCTGCTCTTGCAGAGGACACGAATTCAGTTCCTAGCACCTGTACTTCTGCTGTTAACAACTTCTTCTCCTTCTCCTTCTCCTTCTCCTCCTCCTCCTCCTCCTTCTTCTTCTCCTTCTCCTTCTTCCCCTTCTCCTTCTTCTCCTTCTTCTTCTCCTTCTTCTCTTCCTTCTTCTCCTTCTTCTCCTTCTCCTTCTTCCCCTTCTCCTTCTTCTCCTTCTTCTTCTCCTTCTTCTCCTTCTTCTTCTCCTTTTCCTTCTTCTCCTCCTCCTTCTCCTTCTTCTCCTTCTCCTCCTCCTCCTCTTCCTCCTCCTCCTCCTCCTCCTCCTCCTTCTTCTTTTTGTTTTTTTTTGAGACAGGGTTTCTCTGTGTAGCCCTGGCTATCCTGGAACTCACGTTGTAGACTAGGCTGGTCTCGAACTCAGAAATCTGCCTGCCTCCCAAGTGTTGGGATTAAAGGCATGTGCCACCACTGCCTGGTGATAGTGTTAACTTCTGCTCCAAGGTAATCCAGTGCCCTCTCCTGGCCTCCATAGGTATTGCACACATGTGCTTATATTCAGAAAACTACACATGACAACTAACATACACTTCAAGCACACTGGATTTACATTGGATATGTAGTACTGAGCTCATTCTGGTCCTTTCCTGTCTCATCCTTTTTGTCACTGTCTTGTTCTTCTGTGTCTCTGCATGCCACCATGACTTTTTGCTCTCCCTCTCTGCAGCTCTACAGGCCAAGCCCTCCCTCACAGTCAGTCAGAGCGTTGTCACAGAGCAGAGGGATATGGCAGTCTTCTACTGTAACACTAGTACTGATAATGCCACCATCCACTGGGCCTCCAACAACTCTCCACTTGTGTGCAATGAGCGCATGAAGCTGTCTGCAGATAAAAAGACCCTCACCATCCTCATTGTCCAGCGGGAGGACTCAGGGTCTTACCTGTGTGAAGTACAGCACGGCTTTGAAGTTCAGAGAAGTGACATTGTCTCGCTGGAGGTGAACTGTGAGTCTTACAGGTTCCTTTACCTGTTGTGGACACCCGCTTCTCTGGCACTGCATTGTCTCAGGCTGTAAAATGCCAGCCCAGAGAGGATTTACAGGGTGAAAGTGAAATCGAGGATTAGAGTCCTTGTCTAGCACAAATGAGCCCTGGATTTGATCCCAAGCAAATCCCATAGGAAAGAAAACAAATGTAGACTTCAAACAGGAAACTGATATTCACATTAGGATTCCATCTGAAATAGCTACTTTAGTGAATTAAAACCTGAGGTTTTAAACAGTATGTCTATAACAAATCCACCTCCAACAGATTCCGACCTTCATCAGACCCCACCTTCATCAGACCCCACCTTCATCAGATCCCCACCTCCATCAGACCCCACCTCCATCAGACCCACCTCCATTAGACCCCTCCTCCATCAAACCCCACCTCCATCAAACCCCACCTCCATCAGACCCCACCTCCATCAAACCCCACCTCCATCAGACCCCACCTCCATCAGATCCATACCACCTTTGTAAGTACGTGGAGAAGAAAGCAGTACCTATAGTATGCCCCCATAAGTGATCTGCCGCTGATTCTCAGGCCTCTGCCATGCTTGTTCCCACCCTCTCAGATGGTCCTGACCCTGTGTCGATCAAGCTGGATTCAGGAGTAGCCACTGGGGATGTGGTTGAAGTGATGGAAGGCCACACCGTGAACTTCTGGGTGGAAGCACAGTCCTGTCCTGTCCCTGCCTATGCGTGGTATCTCCCCAGTGACTTTATCCAGCCCCCCACCACAGGAACATTCACCATCCATGCTGTGTCCAGGGAACACGAGGGCATATATAGGTGCCTGGTAGCCAACCCTGTCACCAACTTGTCCCGCCTAGGTGTTGTCAAAGTCCAAGTGCTTGGTGAGTGTTATTTCCTGGTTTCTCTTTTGCTTCTTTAAGGGATCAGAAGCTGAGGTTTTACATGGGCCCAGAGACTTAGTCTGGGATTTTAGGGGAACTCTTTGATTATCTGGGTGGGTAGAGTCTTGATGGTGTTTTGAAGAAACAGTCAGTGGCAATTGTTACACTCTCAAGTAAAAGCTGAAAACTCCAGTCCCACCTTAGTATTTGAGGAGGAAATAGAGGTTGGATGATTTTCCAAATAAAAGGTGTCAGAGCATGGTTCTGATCGCAGGGAAGGACACAACACCAGCTTGGCAAATATTCAAGACTTTCTTACCTCTCTGTGGGTACCCATGGTTTGACTCTTTGAATAGGAAGGAGTTGTGTGTCTATATAGGTAAACTAACACAACCCACACTCCATATACACTAGAAGACTGATTATAAGCACGGGCCACTCTCACACATACAACAGGCACATACAGCTTATATACAACACATACACATAGCAACACAACACATACATATACCTCATACAGTCATAGAAGACACAAATACATATAACACACACACACTCAATACAAAATACAGAGCAAGCATATCAAAGACATACTGAGCCATACCCACTGAGCCACCTCACCACCCAAATTAAAACAAATAGAACAAACAAACAAAAAACCTAAATAACTTCAAGGCTACATAGTGAGTTCAAGGCCAATGTGTGTAACCTAGTGAGGCCCTGTTCCAGAATACCACTGAGTTCAATGCTTCTTGGTAGAATGCCTGTTTACAATCCCCCAGTGAGGGTCTGGAGAGTGGCTCAGTGCAAAAGCACTTGTTTAGAATTTAGGAGTCTTTAGGTCGAGTCCCTGATACCACAAAGCAAACAACAAAAAATATATAGACCCAGGCAACATACATCTACACACCATAATACAGACTCCAATAAAACATGTAAGGAACACTCAATATGTACCATAACATATGCAATGTCACAGATATGGAACATACACTCAGATACAAGATGTGTGTGTGTGTGTGTGTGTGTGTGTGTGTGTGTAAACACAGTGCATGTGCATTCTGCTCATACAATTCATAGTCATAACACACACAACACAACATATAAAGCAGGCATAAAATCAACAGCCCCATAAACACACCCCAATCCCATAAAATCTTCTCCCACACAAAACACGTAACATTCTTTTTTCTTTTTATTTCTTTTTATTTTTTTTATCTTTTTGGTTTTTTGAGACAGGGTTTCTCTGTGTAGCCCTGGCTGTCCCGGAACTCACTCTGTAGACCAGGCTGGCCTTGAACTCAGAAATCCATCTGCCTCTGCCTCCCAAATGCTAGGATTAAAGGTGTGTACCACCACCACCCACATAACATTCTTATACTATTGTCATGCATACCTACTCATCCACAAAAGCCACCTGTGTTCTACACACAAGTTCTGTGGTCCAGTGCCCAACACACACATGCTCACACACACCCCTGGAAAACTCAGGGTTTTTTTGTTTTTGTTTGGTTTGACACATGGTTTCACTATATAGCCTAGCTGACCTGTAACTTGCTATGTAGATCAGGCTGGCCTTGAACTCACAGAGATGCGTCTGCTTCCCAAGTGCTGAGATTAAAGGCCTGTGCCATCTCTGGTAGTGTAGGAGTCTTAGGAATCAATCCTTCCTTGGTCTGAACTTGTATCTCCCTGTGTTTTCAGAAAAAGTGACTGTACCGTATATCGAGTTCCCAACCTCAGACCTTGTGGAGAACGCCACCTCTGTGAAGCTGACCTGCAAAACTAGTCATGAGAGGGTTGATGTCCATTGGTTTCTGAAGGGTCAGCCACTCAGGCCTAGTGAGCGTCTGACACTGTCATCCCAAAACAGAACCCTTACCATTCATGGCCTTCAGAGAGATGATACTGGACCCTATGAGTGTGAGGTGTGGAACTGGGGTAGCCAGGCACGCAGCGTCCCTCAGATGCTCATCATCAACTGTGAGTGGTGGGATCTGGATCTCTGCCTCCTCCCTCCCTCCCTTCATCTTTTCCATATCCCTGCCTCTTTAAGGAGTCAGATCTTTCTGGACGCAGTGGTACACACCTATAATCCCAACACATGGGAGGTTGAGACAGGAGGATTGCAAATTTGAGGTCAGCGATGATCTGAAAAGGCAGATGATGCATAAAAGCAACAACAAAGAAAAAAAGAGAAGAAAGGAAAAGAAAGGAAAAGAGAAAGCCATACCTTTTACCCAGTGATTCTCACCCTGTAGGGCTCTAGCCCTTTGGCAACCTTCTATCTCCAAAAATTTTCATTACTATTCATAACAGTAGCAAAATTACTGTTATGAAGTAGCAACAAAATAATTTTATGGTTGTGGTGATGGCGGTGTAGTGGGGTCACCATAACATGAGGAACTGTACGGGTTGCAGCATTCGGAAGGTTGAGAACCACTGAACTTCAAGCCCTTTTGCATTCAAGGCATGGATCTGGGGGCTGGACAGATCTGTCTCAGGCATTATGCAACTTGTAGTGTAGCAGATAGACCCTAGAGAGATAAACAAGGGCCAGCATGATGACTCAGGGTGTAAAGGTGGTTTCCCCAAAGCCTGATGACTCGAGTTCAATCCTCAGGAGCCCCAAAGTGGAAGGAGAGAACCAACTCCTGCAAGTCATCCTCTACATGCATATCATGCCACATGCATGTTCCTTGCCACAGAGATAAGAGGTATAGGCTGATAAACTAGATAAGGGAGACAACTGCACCAGCCCCCACACACTCATATGTGAACACATTGCACCCACAACTTCAAACAAAAGTCAAAGTTGGGCATGGTGGCACATGCTTACCCAGAACTCTGGAAGATGAGGCAGGTGGATCTCTGTGAGTTCAAGACCAGCATAGTCTACACAGTGAGTTCCAGGGCATCCAGGGCTACACAGAGAGACCTTGTAAATCAATCAATCAATCAATCAATCAATCAATCAATCATTTAAGACAAAACAAAATAATAGAACCCAGGAGAGCCTGTGTTTTCCAGGTGAAAGCTGGGATTCCTTTAGTTTAAACCAAGGAGGAAAGCTAAGCCACCTGTGATTGTACGTGGCTACAATCCCAGTATTCAAGACATGGAGGCTGGAGGATCGGGAGTTCAAGGTCATTCTTGGCTAAAGAGTGAGTTTGAGAACAGCCTTTGCTACTTGAGTCTGTCACAACAAATTAAAACCAACAAGAAACCAAAAGACAGTGGTGGTGCAACCCTTAATTCCAGCACTCAGCAGCCAGAGGCAGGCGGATTTCTGAGTTCGAGGCCAGCCTGGTCTACAGAGTGAGTTCCAGGACAGCTAGGGCTACACAGAGGAATCCTGCCCCCCCCCCAAAAAAACAAAGAAACAAACAACAAACAAACAAACAAACAAACAAATGAAACCCAAAAGTACCAAAATAACAACAGCCAAAATCCCCAAAGCAAAACACGAGCAAAAGAAACAAAGAAAAGCAGAAAAGAAAAGAAAAGAAAAGAAAAGAAAAGAAAAGAAAAGAAAAGAAAAAAATCTGGTAACTTTGCCTGTGGCATTGGAGACTCATGCTGTGTGACTTTGCAGATGGCCCTGACCGAGTGGACATCACCCAGGGGTCAGCGTCTGGAGTGGTCAGCACTGTTGAAGCAATGCTCAACACCAGCCTGACCCTGCACTGCCGGGCTGACTCCAAACCAGGTGCCAGGTATCACTGGACCCACGAGCACTCCTCTGAGGTGCTTGATGGGGAGCAGCTGAGCATCAAGGCACTGAGGCAGGAGCATCAGGGCACTTACACCTGTACGAGCTCCAACGATGTCACCGGCCTGGCCCGATCCGCCTCTGTCCTGGTCATGGTGGTGGGTGAGTTGCTCTATTTCCTTTCATCTGGAATGCACCTAGTTTCCCCCCACGTGGCTCTAGCCACCTGCCTCTCTTCTACCATGGCCTGTGGCGGTGACTTGCTAGATTTCCAGTCCAGAGTCACAGAATCCCGACATCTCACGCTCAGACAGCCTCTACTTTCTACTGTGTGTTCCAACAATGTCTTTGAGTTGTCTGAATCTTGTCTTTCTTACCTGTACATTGGTTTCTGCTGTTACTTAAAATGTTCTTTAACTATATGAATGCGTGTCTGTGTGGGTATGTGCACATGAATGCACGTGCTCTCAGTGGCGAGAAGAGGGTGTCAGATTTATTATATGTAAGTACACTGTAGCTGTCTTCAGACACTTCAGAAGAGGGAGTCAGATCTCATTATGGATGGTTGTGAGCCACCATGTTGTTGCTGGGATTTGAACTCAAACCACTGAACCAACACTCCAGCCCCATGATACTACTGTTTTGTGACAGGTTCTCTCTGTGTAGCTCAGGCTGGCCCTAGACCTTTCCTTTCCTTTCCTTTCCTTTCCTTTCCTTTCCTTTCCTTTCCTTTCCTTTCCTTTCCTTTCCTTTCTTTTCCTTTCCTTTCCCTTCCTTCCTTCCTTCCTTCCTTCCTTCCTTCCTTCCTTCCTTCCTTCCTTCCTTTCTTTTTTTGATGCAGGGTTGATTAAAGGCATATGCCACCATCCCTGGTGTATGGCTCCCAACCGTTGATCTTCCTGCCTCAGCCTCCTGAGTACTAAGAAAACATGCCTCACTAGCCCTGTCTATGATGGATGCATTCTAGAGTTGCTTAGAGATACACTGGATCTTGGATATAACCTGAGAAAAAAAGGAGAGAGTTCACAGTTAATGTACTAATTACAGTAAATATGTGTTATATATACATATAATATGCCTGGTAGAGAAACCTGGCCTGAGTTCTTTTATTATTTTATTTGTGTGTGTTTGTGTGTGTGTGTGTGTGTGTGTGTGTGTGTGTACTGCACGTGTGTGTAGGTTCATGAGTGTGCAGGTGCATGTGCCCATGTGTGGAGGTCAACCTCAGGTGCTGTTCTGCAGGGATCATTCACCTTGTTTTTTGAGACAGGGCCTTTCATTGGCCCAAAAGTAACCAAATAGGTTTGGATAGCTTATTTGAGCCTCAGGGCCACCTGGCTCTGCCTCCCTGGCTCTGATATTGTAAGCACACGCCACCAGGTTTTTTGTAATATGGGTTCTGGGGATTAAACACAGGTCCTTGTGCTGGGGAGGCAAGCTTGCTAACCAAAGCAACTCCACAGCTCATTCAGAACTTTTTTAAAAGTTAATTAATTTAATTATTTTATGTGTCCAGGTGTCTTAGTTACTGTTCTGTTGCTATGAAGAGACACCATGACCAAGGCAACTCTTACAGAGAAAGAAAGCATTCAATTGGGGGCTTGCTTACAATTTTGTAGGTTAGTCCATTATCATCATGGTAGAGAGCGTGGGAGTAGGCAGGCATGGTGCTGGAGAAGTCCAGCAGATCTGCAGGACTGGGCCCACCCCCAGTGACACACCTCCTCCAACAGGGCCATACCTTCTCCAGTAAGACCTAATTCTTCCCAATGAATACCACTAAGTGGGAACCAAGTATTGAAATTTATGAGCCTATGGTGGTCATTCTAATTTGAACCACCACAATGGGTATTTGCCTACATATATGTATATATGCCACATGTATGCATGATACCCATGGAGGTCAGGAAAGGACAATGGATCCCCTGGAACTGGATTCACAGACAGTCGTGAGCCACCATGTGAGTTCTGGGAATTGAACGCAGGTCCTCTGGAAGAGCAGCTTATAATCTTAGCCACTCTCTAGTCTCCTGTTTTGAGATCTTAACAGGAAAATACAGTGTCACTCACTAGAGTTCAAATCCCAGCTCCAGCTCTTATTAGAGTATCATTGAGAGCAATTTACTCAGTCTTTCAGGGTTTCTGAATAATTAATTGTCTTTTTTCTTTTATTGGATTTTTTAAATTTAAATTGCAAATGTTATCTCCCTTCCTAGTTTACCTCCCCAAAATTCCCTATCCCATCTCCCCTCCTCCTGCTTCTGCAAGGGTATTCCCCCAGCCACCTATCCACTCCTGCCTCCTTGCCCTGGCATTCCCATACACTGGGACATCAAGCCTTTACAGGACCAAGGGTCTCTCCTCCTATCGATGTCCAATAAGGCAATCCTCTGCTACATATGTGGCTGGAGCCATGGTTCCCTCCATGTGCATTCTTTGGTTAGTGGTTTAGTCCCTGGGAGCTCTGGGAGGTCTGTTTGGTTGATATTGTTCTTCAGCTCTTTCAGTCCTTTCTCTAACTCTTCCATTGGAGACTCCATACTCAGTCGAAAGGATGGCTGTGAGCATCCACCTCTGTATTTGTCAGGCTCGGCAGAGCCTCTAAGGAGACTTGGCTCCTTAGGATATTAGGCTCCTGTCAGCAAGCACTTCTTGGCTTCCACAATAGTGTCTATGTTTGATGATTGTATATGGGATGGATCCTCAGGTGGGGCAGTCTCTGGATGGCCTTTCCTTTAGTCTCTGCTCCAAACTTTGTCTTCATATTTCCTCCCATGAGTATTTTGTTCTCCCTTCTAAGAAAGACTGAAGCATCCACACTTTGGTCTTCCTTCTTCTTGAGCTTCATGTGGTCTGTGAATTCTATCTTGGATATTCCAAGCTTTTGGGCTAATATTCACTTATCAGTGAGTGCATACCATGTGTGTTCTTTTGTGACTGGATTACCTCACTCAGGATGATATTTTCTAGTTCTATCCATTTGTCTGCAAATTTCATGAAGTCATTGTTTTTAATAGCTGAGTAGTATTCCATTGTGTAAACGTACTGCATTTTCTGTATCCATTCTTCTATTGAAGGACATCTGGGTTCTTTCCAGCTTCTGGATATTATAAATAAGGCTGCTATGAACAGAGTGGGGCATGTGTCCTTGTTATATCTTAGAGCATCTTTTGGTGGTATAGCTAGGTCCTTGGGTAGTACTATGTTGAATTTTCTGAGGAACTGCCAGACTGATTTCCAGAGTGGTTGTACCAGTTTGCAATTCCAACAGCAATGAAGGAGTTTTCCTCTTTCTCCACATCCTCTCCAGCATCTTGTCACCTGAGTTTTTGATCTTAACCATTTTGGCTGGTGTAAGGTGGAATCTTAGGCTCATTTTGATTTGCATTTCCCTAATGACTCAGGATGTTGACCATTTCTTTAGGTGCTTCTTAGCCATTAGAGATTTTTCAGTTGAGAATTCTTTATTTACCTAGGTACCCCACTTTAATAGGGTTATTTGGTTCTCTGAAGACTTGAGTTCTTGAGTTCTTTGTATAATTGGATATTAGTCCCCTATTGTATATAGGATTGATAAAGATTTTTTCCAAACTGTTGGTTGCTGTTTTGTCCTATTGACAGTGTCCTTTGCCTTACAGAAGCTTTTCAATTTTATGAGATTCCATTTGTCTGTAGTTGATCTTAGAGACTGAGCCATTGGTGTTATGTTCAGGAAATTTTTGCCTGTGCCCATGTTTCCAAAGCTCTTTGCCACTTTCTCTTCTATTAGATTCCATGCATCTTGTCTTATGTGGAGGTCCTTGATCCACTTGGACTTGAGCTTTGTACAAGGATGTAAGAATGGATCAATTTGGACACACACAGGATCACAGGTGATGCCACAACATCTGCCCCAATGCCCAGTGTAACTGGGACCACTGGGATCCAGGGATGCAGGAACCCCCACACAGTCAGAGACAGGGGTTCCTCCCAGTTTGTATGGTTTGCACCAGTGTCCAGGCAGACCCCAGGCCGCTGGCTCCCCACCCACTCCTACAACACTTAGAAAAAGCTTGATTCCCTGGAGATCTGAAACATCCAGACTCACTGAAACTCTGACACACCCATGATCATAGTTGAGGCCACAACATCTGCCCCAACACCCCATGTAACTGGGACCCCCACAGGAACCAGGGAAGCATGAACCCCCAACCAGCCAGAGGCACCCTTTACTTCTAGCTTGCATCTGTGTCCAGAGCAGACTCAGGGCTCTGGCTGCCCACCCACTCCTGCAACACCCAGAGGCAGCTTGACTCCCAGGAGCTTTGTCACAACCAGCATCTTAGGATCCCAAAATCACCGGATCCCAGAATCACAGGATCACAGAGACAGCTGGACTCTGAGGAGTTCTGACACAACCAGGATCACAGGAGGGACAGGGTCCAGTCTGAGATAGCAAGGGGAGGTAGCACTAGAGATAACCAGATGGTGAGAGGCAAGCACAAGAGCATAAGCAACAGAAACCAATGCTACTTGACAACATCAGAACACATTTCTCCCACTACACCAAGTCCTGGATACCCCAATATACATGCAAAGCAAGATTCAGATCTAAAATCCCGTCTCATGAATAGGATAGAGGAATTTAAAAAGATCATAAATAACTCACTTAAAGAAATATAGAACACAAGTAAACAAGTAGAAGCCCTTTAAGAGGACACAAATAAATCTCTCTCTTTTTAAAAAAGATTTATTTTTTTAATTATATGTAAGTACACTGTAGCTGTCTTTAGACAGTTTTTCTTCTCTCTCTGGCCCTGCTCTCTCTGGCCATGCTTGCTCTGTCCCACTAGCTCCACTACAAAGCTTTATTTATTTATTTATTTATTTATTTATTTATTTATTTATTTACTATATGTAAGTACTGTGTGGCTGTCTTCAGACACCCCAGAAGAGGGCATCAGATCTCATTAAGGATAGTTGTGAGCCACCATGTGATTGCTGAGATTTGAACCAGGACCTTCAGAAAAGCAGTCAGTGCTGTTAACCATTGAGCCATTCTCCAGCCCCACAAATAGATCTCTTAAAGAAATACAGGAAAACACAATCAAAGGTAAATGAATTGAACAAAACTCTCTGGGATCTAAAAATGGAAATAGAAACATCAAAGAAAACACAAAGGGAGACAACTCTGGAGATGGAAAACCCAGGAAAGGGATCAGGAGTCACAAATGCAAACAAGCATCAGCAACAGAATACAACAGATAGAAGAGAGAATCTCAGGTGTAGAAGATACCATAGAAAACATTGACACAACAGTCAAAGAAAATACAAAAAGCAAAAAGGTCCTAACTCAAAACACTCAAGAAATCCAGGGCACAATGAAAATAAAGAAAGAATCCCAATTCAAAGGGCCAGCAAACATCATCAACAAAACTATAGGGAAAAACTTCCCTAACCTAAAGAGAGATATGTTCATAAACAGTCAAGAAGCCTAAAGAACACCAAACAGGTGGGACCAGAAAAGAAATTCCTCCTGTCACAAAATAATCAAAATAACAAATGCACAGAACAAAGAAAGAGTACTGAAAGCAGTAAAGGTCAAGTAACATATAAAGGCAGACCTACCAGATTTACACCAGACTTCTCACCAGAGACTATAAAAGCTAGAAGATCCTGGGCAGATGTGATACAGACCCTAAGAGAACACAAATGACATCCCAGGCTACTATGCCCAGAAAAACTCTCAATTACCATAGAGGGAGAAACAAATATATTCCATGACAAAGTCGAAAGTTTTTATTTTATTTTAGTTTTTTGTTTTTTATTTATTTATTTTTTTTGATTTTTCGAGACAAGGTTTCTCTGTATAGCCCTAGCTGTCCTGGAACTCACTCTGTAGACCAGGCTGGCCTCAAACTCAGAAATCGGCTTGCCTCTGCCTCCCAAGTGCTGGGATTAAAGGCGTGCACCACCACTGCCTGACAACAAAGCCAAATTTAAACAATATCTTTCCACTAAACCAGACCTACAGAGGAAAATAGAAGAAAAACTCCAACACAAGGGGGGAACTACACACAGGAAAAGGCAAAAAACTAATCATCTCACAACAGCCCCCCAAAAGGAGAACCACACAAGCATAATTCCACCTCTAGTAACAAAAATACAAGGAGCAACAATCATTGGTACTTAATATCTCTGAACAAAAATGGATTTTGCTACATACAAGAAACATACCTCATTAAGAAAGACAGAAGCTACCTCAAAGTAAAAGGCTGGGATTTTTTTCCAAGCAAATGGTCCCAAGAAACAAACAGGAGTAGCAATTATCAAAACCAAATTATCATAACCAAATTATCAAAATCAGAAATAAAAAGGGAGACATAAGCCGGGCATTGATGGCACACTCCTTTCATCCCAGCACTTGGGAGGCAGAGGCAGGCAGATTTCTGAGTTTGAGGCCAGCCTGGTCTACA
>NW_022196904.1:17241216-17256871 GCF_008632895.1 Mastomys coucha
GACAGATACCAGGTACCAAAGTTAAATCAGGATCAGATAAACCATCTAAACAGTCCCATAACCCCTAAGGAAATAAAAGTAGTCATGAAAAGTCTTCCAACCAAAAAATCCTCAGGACCAGAAGTTTTAGTGCAGGATTCTATCAGATCATCAAAGAAGACCTAATATCAATACCCTTCAAACCATTCCACAAATTAGAAACAGAAAGAACAATACCTAATTCATCCTATGAAGCCACAATTAAACTGATACATAAACCACACAATGACTCAACAAAGAAGGAGAGCTTCAGAGCATTTCTCTTATGAATATTGATGCAAAAATACTCGCCAGTATCTGCTGTCACCTGAGTTTTTGATTTTAGCCATTCTGATGGGTGTGAGGTGGAATC
The DNA here is from genome assembly GCF_008632895.1 of Mastomys coucha. Classification (NCBI taxonomy): domain Eukaryota; kingdom Metazoa; phylum Chordata; class Mammalia; order Rodentia; family Muridae; genus Mastomys; species Mastomys coucha. Next base: position 17,241,608 of record NW_022196904.1, read on the forward strand.
TCAGGGCCATTTTGATTTGCATTTCCCTGGTGACTAAGGATGTTGAATATTTCCTTAGGTGCTTCTCAGCCATTCAATATTCCTCAGTTGAGATTTCATTGTTTAGTTCTGTACCCCATTTTTACTTAGGGTTATTTGGTTCTATGGAGTATAACTTTAAAAAAAAATTTTTTTAAAAGATTTATCTATTTATTATACGCAAGTACACTGTAGCTGTCTTCAGACTCACCAGAAGAGGGCATCAGATCTCATTATGGGTGGTTGTGAGCCATCATGTGGTTGCTGAAGTCAGGACCTTCATAAGAGCAGTCGGTGCTCTTAACTGCTGAGCCATCTCTCCAGCTCTGGAGTCTAACTTTTTAAGTTCTTTGTATATATTGGATATTAGCCCTCTGTTGAATGTAGGATTGGTAAAAATCTTTTCCCAATCTGTTGGTTGCCATTTTGTCCTACTGACAGTGTCCTTTGCTTTACAGAAGCTTTGTAATTTCATGAGGTCCCACTTGTTGATTCTTGATCTTAGAGCATAAGCCACTGGTGTTCTGTTCAGAAAAACTTTTCCTGTGCCCATGTGTTCGAAGCCCTCCCCCACTTTCTCTTCTGTTAGATTCCGTGTATCTAGTTTTATATTGAGGTCCTTGATCCAGTTGGACTTGAGCTTTGAACAAGGAGATAAGAATGGATCAATTTGCATTCTTCTATGTGCTAACTGCCAGTTGAACCAGCACCATTTGTTGAAAATGCTGTCTTTCTTCCACTGGATGGTTATAGCTCCTTTGTCAAAGATCAAGTGACCATAGGTATGTGGGTTCATTTCTCGGTCTTCAATTCTATTCCATTGATCTACCTGCCTGTCTGTACCAATACCATATAATTTTTATCACTATTGCTCTGTAGTACAGCTTGAGGTCAGGGATGGTGATTCCCCCAGACATTCTTTTATTGTTGAGAATAGTTTTTGCTATCCTGGGTTTTTTTCTTATTCCAGATGAGTTTGCAAATTGATCTTTCTAACTCTATAAAGAATTTTATTTTATATTTATTTATTTATTTTGTTGTTGTTGTTTTTGTTTTGTTTTGTTTTGTTTTGTTTTTCGAGACAAGTTTTCTCTGAATAGCCCTGGCTGTCCTAGAACTCACTCTGTAGACTAGGCTGGCCTTGAACTCAGAAATCCACCTGTCTCTGCCTCCCAAGTGCTGAGATTAAAGGCATGAGCCATCACTGCCTGGCTATGAAGAATTGAATTAGAATTTTGATGGGGATTGCATGGAATCTGTAGAGTGCTTTTGGCAAGACAGCCATTTTTACTATATTAATCCTGCCAATCCTTGAGCATGGGAGATCTTTCCATCTTCTGAGATCTTCAATTTCTTTCTTCAGAGACTTGAAGTTCTTGTCATACAGATCTTTTTACTTGCTTGGTTAGAGTCACACCTAGGTATTTTATATTATTTGCGACTATTGTGAAGGGTGTTGTTTCCCTAATTTTTTCTCAGCCTGTTTATCCTTTGAATAGAGAAAGGCTACTGATTTGAGTTAATTTTACATCCAGCCACTTTGCTGAAGTTGTTTATCAGTTTTAAGAGTTCTCTGGTAGAATTTTTTGGGTCACTTAAGTATACTATCATATCATCTGCAAATAGTGATATTGTGACTTCTTCCTTTCCAATTTGTATCTTTTTGACCTCCTTTTGTTGTCTAATTGCTTTGGGTAGGAATTTGAGTACTATATTGAGTAGGTAGGGAGTGAGCAGCCTTGTCTAGTCCCTGATTTTAATGAGTTTGCTTCAAGTTTCTCTCCATTTAGTTTGATGTTGGCTACTGGGTTGCTGTATATTGCTTTTACTGTGTTTAAGTATGGGCCTTGAATTCCTGATCTTTCCAAGACTTTTATCATGAAGGGATGTTGGATTTTGTCAAATGCTTTCTCAGCATCTAATGAAATGATCATATGGTTTTTCCATCTATGGTAATTGAGAGTTTTGCTGGGTATAGTAGCCTAGGCTGGCATTTATGTTCTCTTAGGGTCTGTATGACATCAACCCAGGATCTTCTAGCTTTCATAGTCTCTAGTGAGAAGTCTGGTGTAATTCTGATAGGTCTGCCTTTAGATGGTACTTAACGTTTTTCCCGCACTGCTTTTAATATTCTTTCTTTGTTTTGTGAATTTGGTGTTTTGACTATTATGTGGCTGGAGAAACTTCTTTTCTGGTCCAGTCTATTTGGAGTTCTATAGGCTTCTTGTATGTTCATGGGCATTTCTTTCTTTAGATTAGGGAAGTTTTCTTCTATAATTTTGTTGAAGATATTTACTGACCCTTTAAGTTGGAGGTCTTCGCTCTCTTCTATACTTATTATCCTTAGGTTTGGTCTTCTCATTGTGTGCTGGATTTCCTGCATATTTTGGGTTAGGAGATTTTTCGCACTTTGCTTTTTTTGACTGTTGTTTCAATGTTTTCTATGGTGTCTTTTGCACCTGAGATTCTCTCTTCTATCTCTCGTATTCTGTTGGTGATGCTTGCATCTGTGACTCCTGATCTCTTGCCTAGGTTTTCTGTCTCCAGGATTATCTTCCTTTGTGTTTTCTTTATTGTTTCTATTTCCATTTTTAGGTCTTGGATGGTTTTGTTCAATTCCTTTACCTGTTTGGCTGTATTTTCTGTAATTCGCTAAGGGATTTTTGTGTTTCCTCTTTAAAGGCTCCTGTTTACCTGTGTTCTCCTGTACTTCTTTACGGGAATTATTTTGTCTTTCTTAAAGTCCTGTATTATCATCATGAGATATGATTTTAAATATGAATCTTGCTTCTCCAGTGTGATAGGGTATCCAGGACTTGCTTTAGTGGAAGAACTGGGTTCTGATGATGCCAAGTAGCCTTGGTTTCTATTGCTTATGGTCTTGTGCTTGCCTCTCACCATCCGGTTATCTCTAGTGCTACCTACCCTTGCTGCCTCTGACAGGTAGGGAGCCTGTTCCTTCTGTGATCCTGGTTGTGTCAGAGTCCTCAGAGTCCAGCTGCCTCTGGGATCCTGTGATTCTGGGCTTCTGGGATCCTGATATCCTGGGTATATCAGAGCTCCTGGGAGTCAAGCTGCCTCTAGGATCTTGAAATCATGGTGTGACCAAGCTCCTGAGATCCTGTTGTCTTAGAGCTCCTGGGAATCAAGCTTCCTCTGGGTGTTGCAGGGGTGAGTGGGGAGCCAGAGTCCTGGGTTTGCTCCAGGCACAGGTGCAAGCTAGAAGGAACCTGCCTCTGCCTGAGCAGGGGTTTGTATTTCCTGGTTCCTGTGGGGGTCCTAGTTACATGGGGTGTTGGGAAAGATATGGCCTTAGCTGTGATTTTTTTTTCTTTGTAGCCCTGGCTGTCCTGGAACTCACTCTATAGACTAGGCTGGCCTTAAACTCAGAAATCAGCCTGTCACTGCCTCCCAAGTGCTGGGATTAAAGGCATGTGCCACCACTGTCTGGCCTCAGCTTTGATCTTGAGTGTATCAGAGCTCCAGTGCTCCAGGGTATGTCCAATGTCCTGGGGATCGGGCTTGCTCTGTGATCCTGTGATCCTGGGCGTTTCAGAGCACTTCGGAGTCAAGCTCCCTCTGGGAATTTTAAGAGTGGGTGCAGAGCCAGCACCTCAGGTCTGCTCAGAGCGCAGGTTCAGACCGAAGGAACCCGTGCCACTGGTTGGGTTGGGGATTCCTGTGTCCCTGAATCCTCAGTTACCCAGGTACTCTGGGCATTGGGGCAAATGTTGTTGCCTCTCCTGTGATCTTGGGTATTTCAGAGCATCTGGGAATCGGGCTTCCTCTGGTTGTTGTAGGAGTGGGCGCAGAGCCACCGCCCCAGATCTACTCTGAGTACAGGTTCAAACTGTGATCCTGGGTGTGTTAGAGCACCTGGAAGTTGAGCTTTCTCTGGGTGTTATGGGACCAGGTGTGGAGCCAATGCTCAAGGCCTGCTCAGGGTACAGGCTCAGACAGGAAGGAAGTGCTGCAACTGGCTGGGCAGAAGTTCATGCATTCCTAGATATCAGGGGTCCCATTTACTCCTGGTGTTGGGGCAGATATTGTGGCCAAATAAATGTCTATGAAAGTATTTACATATATTGTTATAGTTCTTGAAGACTGATGAGCATTTGTAAAACTTACTGGCTTGTGCTTGGCGCAGTGTATTTGCTAAGCTAGATTTTGTATAATCAGGTTGTGCCACATGCCTGAACCACATGCTCTACTGCTGAGCCACATCTTTGATCCTCACTGGAGGATTCTAGGCAGGGGCTCTACCACTGAGCCACATCCCCAACTTCTCAGTGGGGGATCCTAGGCAGGGGCTCTATCACTGAGCCATGCCCCCAGCCCCTCACTGGGGGATTCTAGGCAGGGGCTCTATCACTGAGCCACGCCCCCAGCCTCTCACTGGGGGATTCTAGGAAGGTACTCTAGTGCTGAGCAAATACTTTATGAGCTTGTTACTATCTCCACCACACAAGAGAGATGAGACCTGGTGCTCAAGCCCTGTCGCTGGCGTCTGAAACCATTGTAACCACTCCACAGCACTGTTCTTGGTTGCTCTCTAAGCCAAAGACCCTCCAGCTTCCCAAACGACCCAGTTCAGTGTTCGGAACAAGCATCTGCTTTGGTGAAGACTGTTTTATAATTGGAGAAACTGAGGCTCAGAGAAGCGAATTGGTGAGCTTGATTGATGCTCATGAGAATTTAAATGAGACCTGTGCAAAGGCTGGGAGTTCTTAGTGTCTCCTAGACAACTGTTTCCTTCATCATCTTCCTTTCTGTCACCATCGTCATCGTATCTTGTTATGCTTCTATCACGTATGTCGAATGTTCTAGTAATGTCATGCATGATTCTCATTGATCTCCTCACAGATTTATAGAGTAAGTATATTGGTTATTTGTCTCATTGCAGCAACAGAATTCTGAGCAAAAACACCTCAATGGGCTGGAGAGCTGGCTCAGAAGTTAAGAGCCCTGGTCTCTGTAGTGGAGGACTTGAGCTTGGTTCCTAGCACCCACATTGGGAGGTTTACAACTGTCTTCAACTCCAGCTCCATGGAGGTTCAATTTATGTGTGCACATACATGCACATAAACTTTTAACATAGTAAAAACTAAACTGAGAAAATGGAGACAGTACAGGCATATAACCCCAGTTATTTGGGAGGCAAAGGCCCCTATATTTTAGAATATTTGGGGACTATAGAGTGCCTGCTTGGATTCTAGTGAGCTGGGTGCATGAATCAACAGCAATATGTTTGAAATAAAACTCTCTCTGTCTCTGTCTGTCTGTCTCTCTCTCACACACACACATACACACACACAAATACACACACAGACTAACAGGCAGACAGAAAGACAGACTGGCAAAGATTGCAGAAAGATCTATCTTAATACTCAACAAACCAGGGCCACTTCCTCAAACCCTGAGCTATCATCCCCCTGTGAAAGGCTTAGACAGAAATGTATGGCCAAGCATCAGGCCATTGTGGAATCAACTGCTCCATATCAGACATGACTAGGTGCAGTCTCTTCTTATCCCTGTAGCATCCTCTATAGTGGGTATCACTTTCCTCATTGTCAATAAGAAAATTTAGTTCTGGAGTGAATTTATCTGCTTAGAGTCACACTGCCCTAGAGAGTCAAGGGGTTTTATCTGAGGGACATCCAAGTTTCTGTTCTCAAAATCCTTTTCCTCACTCCTTGCCTTGACCCATCCAAATAACCAATTCTGCCAAACATATTTATATACTGACCAATTCTTGGTCCATCAACTGAGGACATATTTGATACACAGAGAGGTTGATTAGTGTGCCCAGTGTCACACAGAGGGGGATTCGAACAGAAACCAATATGCCTTGGGGAGGATACCACTCACACTATCAATTGCTGCGTCCCAATGGCTGGAAAACAAGTTCCTCAGTCAGTGAAGATAAAGAAGCCAGAAACTCTGGAATGGGGCTGGGGATAGGAAGAGAGTGTTCCCCGCTTAGTCTTGATTTTGCTCTCTTGGCCGAGGTCTCCAGTCATCCTCTATGTCTCCTGGAGCCATCGCTGGCATCGTTATCGGGATCCTGGTTGCCATTGCTTTGGTGATAGGACTGGGCTACTTCCTCTACAGCACAAAGGACAGATGGTAATAAGTGAGGGATCTGGAAGGGCTGGCAAGGGCAAGGAGGCATGGCTTCTGTCCATGGTGTTGAACTCTGTCTGTGCACCCTGGGAATTCAGGGTATTTTGGGTCATTGCCCAAGAGCAGACAGGTAAGGGGACAGGGTGGGTAAGAAACATGACAGCACTATGGAAACTGGCCAGAAACTGCCCCATGAGATTATGAGGGATATGTGTTTCAGGACCCACAGATCAGCCAGTGGTACAATGAGCTCAAATACCATACAACCCACCTCTGTGATGCAGAATGCCCCAGAGTCCAGACACAGTAAGTGACTCCACAGTCTGTGCTTTTGCAGTGGGTGAGGGCGAGGTGTGAGCTGCTATGGGAAGCCTAGTACTCTCCTCCTGGCTTAGCTCCAGGCACTGTCAGGTCCCAGGGAACCTTTGTCTTCCCTAAGATATACCACTGATCCCATTAACCATTAACCATTAACTCTCTCTCTCTCTCCCCCTCCCTTCCTCCCTCTCTCTCTCTCCCTCCCTCCCTCCCTCCCTCTCTCTCTCCCTCCCTTCCTCCCTCCCTCCTTCCCTCCCTCCCCCATTATCTCTTTTCCTCCTCTCCCCCACCTTTTCTTTTCTCTCTCCCTATCTCTCCCCTCCTTCTCCTATCTTTCTCCCCTCTCTCCACCCAGTCTCATACCCAGCCTGGTAAATTCTAGACATGCTCTGAGCTTTTTTCAAGTGTGAGTGTGTGTGTGTGTGTGTGTGTGTGTTTCTTCTCTTCCCAAATCCCCTCCCCTCTCTTTGAGATAAGTTCTCACTGTGTACGCTGGCTGTCCTGGAAGTCACCACGGTAGATGAAGCTGGCCTTGAACTCACAGAGACTCACTTGCCTCTATCTCCTGAGTGCAGGGATTACAGGCATTTGACACCCTGGCCAGCTCCATTCTTTGTCCACTTCAACATGGTGTCTTGTTGCCCTCTATTGACAGATGTAGTCAATGAAAAGCAACTTGGGACATCTACTATCTCTGAATCTAGGATTCTAAAAGGAGGAGCCCCAGAACTCAGAGGCTCTTTAGAAATTAGTGTCTAGAGGAGAACCAACTCTTTCTTTCCTTCCTTATTATTTTCTTTTATGGTGCTAGGATTGAATGAACCTGGTGTTGCAGAGAATTTCCAACCCCAATAAACTTGTGCAAGTAAAACACAACTCAATTAATATGAATTCAAGCTGCACAACTAGATTGGGCCGATATCCACTATACTACTATATTCCCTATCTATGAAATCCCTTGCTACTTGCAGTTCTATAGACCACGTGCTTCTGCTCCATCTTCCTTCCACCTCCTCTTTTTCAGTCTTCTTCTTTCTCCTTTCTTTTCTCGTCTCCCTTCTCCCCCCCCCCCAAACTTTCAGCTCACCTTTCCCTTTCACTGGCTATAGCTTTTATTTTAAAGTTAAAATGGGGAGAAGGTTCACATGAAGTCACCTGAGTACATCATTCACTCCTCTTCTCCCTTTTGAGGAAGCGGAATTAATATCAAAATATAAACAACACTAGGGCAATCCACAACATTCTGGGTCCCAAAATATGTAGGCAAGCCTTCTACAACTGAGCTATACCCCAGCCCTTCTATTAACCAAAAAATGTTTTTATAAATATTTGTGTGTGAGTATGTGCACAAAAGAGTGAAGGTTCTAGAAGAGTCTAGATGAGGGGATCAACTGTCCTGGAGCTAGAACCAACTGACATGAGTGCTGGGTACCAAATTCTGGTCCTTTGAAAGAGCAGCAGCAAGTGCTTTTAATCTCTGATTTTTTTAAACTTGTTTTTTCCAAGACAATTTTTCTCTGTGTAGCCCTGGCTGTCCTGGAACTCACTCTGTAGACCAGGCTGGCCTTGAACACAGAGAGATTCCCATGACTCTGCTTCCCCAGTGCTGGGATTAAAGATGTGTGCCTGGCTACTTTTTAATTTTAATTTTTTTCTTTTACTTTTTTCAGGATGGCGGTGGTGCACACTTTCTATCCCAGTACTCAGGAGGCAGAGATAGGTGGATCTATGTGAGCTTGAGGCCAGCCTGGGCTACAGAGCAAGTTCCAGGACAGCCAGGCTATACAGAGAAACCCTGTTTCAAAAAAATAAATAAAATAAAATAATAAAATAAAAAATTTACTCTTCATCTTGAAACAGGGTCTTTTAAGATGTCCATGTAGCCTTGAACTTGGTGTGGTAGCCCAGAAAGGATTTAAACTGTAACTTTTCTGTCTCAGTCTGCAGAGTGGCTAGGACTACAGGCCAGTAGCTACATGTCTGGGTCCCAGCTCCATTTCTCAGAGGAGAAACAGTTTCATGAAGGATAAGGAGTGAGGCCATGGCAGGCCACCCATAGCTCATGACCATGACTTGGCTCCACCTCTGTAGGCTAAATGGTCTGTCTCACCTGAGACATGATGGGAGGAAAGTCCTGAGGATGAGGGAACGTCTGGAAACACAGCACCCTGTCCTTATATCTCACCCTAACTTTTACTCTGGGATGTGGATTGCTTTCTCTAGACAAACCAAAGACTGTGCATGACAATACACCGAAGCCTGAAGGAGAGGCCAGAGGCAAAAAGGTGGGTGAACTCCTTAGACTGTCACTGCCCCCATACTTTCTGTCTGGTCCTTCCCCAGTCCAGCAGGATGTTTCTACCTCTTAGGATGAGAGGCTGCCATAGCCACTCATCTCCCCACTTTTCTATCTGTCCTTTCTCACTCTTCTCTGTATATATGTATGTGTATGTGTATGTGTATATGTATGTGTATGTGTATGTGTACGTGTATGTGTATGTGTATGTATTGCTAGGGATTGAACCCAGCCTTAAGCATGCTAGACTAGCTTTTACCACAGAGCCATGCCCCCAGGCCCTCACTAGGGGATTCTAGGCAAGGGCTCTACCACTGAGCTCCTCACTGGGGGATTCTAGGCAGGGGCTCTACCCCTAAGCTATGCCCCCAGCCCCTTGCTAGAGGATTCTAGGCAGGGCTCTACCACTGAGCCATGCCCCCAGCCCCTCACTAGGTTATTCTAGGCAGGGCTCTACCACTGGGCCACACCCCCAGCCCCTGACTGGGGAATTCTAGGCAGGGGCTCTACCACTGAGCAGCACTCCCAGCCCCTCACTGGGAGATTCTAGGCAGGGGCTCTCCCACTGAGCTATGTCCACAGCCTCTATGATTTTTTCCCTACTCATTTTTCCCCAGATGCAGCCATCGCCACGTGTCTCCCCAGAGCAGTTCTATGAGGTAGGTTGGACCTGCTGCATCTAGTTAAAGAAGCTGTGTAGGAAATGTGACCAGACAATTTTATGATCATAAAGGCTGAGAGCTGATTCAGTCTAAACCTTTCTCACTGCAGGGCAGTTACAAGGATGGGGAGATCATGGCCCAAGGCCACACAGGGATCCACATATCATTCAAGGATCTTGGCTGCTCTGTTGCTCCTTCCAGCAGGCCTTGGGGCTAGATTGCAGTGAAGTGGCACTGGCCAGGAATATGATGGTGGGAGGAAGTTAGGAAGGGAAGGTGCTGATCTAGGAGGAGATAATGACTGGGGTGGGGGGAAGGAGATGGGAGGATGAAGGAAGAGGGGGAGAGAGAAAGAGAAAAATTGAGGGAGGGAGGAAGGAGGGAGAGCGAGGGAGCAGGCATGTTATAGCAGAGTAGTGAGTTGAAGGGAGAGCGAGGGAGCAGGCATATTATAGCAGAGCAGTGAGTTGGAGGGAGGGTGAGGGAGCAGGCATGTTATAGCAGAGCAGTGAGTTGGGAGTTGTAGTTGTTCCTCCACTTGGGGTTCTTTGTAGAACCCTGAAATGGATATACTCTCCCCTTTTCTTTTCTGTCTCTCATGTAGCCCTGGTTGTCCTGGAACTCACTATGTACTCCAGGTTGGCCTCAAACTCATAGAGATCTACTTGCCCTGGCCTCCCAAGTACTGAAGTTAAAGGCATGAGCCACTACTGCCTGGCTTCTCTGTGTCCTTGAGGAGTATAGGTTGACATCTTCTGGTCCATCTTGACTATGGTCTCACTTGACTTCTTTCCTTACTTGCAGAGGAAACCACCTTCCACAGCTCCTGAGGGCCCCAGGAAGCCATTGCCCCAAATCCCGAAGCAGCCATTGGTCCCCCCGGGGCCAGGAAGAAATGAAGAGTCAAATTATGAGGTATTCTGATGCTGTGTATTCTGGTGTCACCCCATCTCTGCTAGTTAGAGACCTGCACCTTTTGTCCTCTGCTGAGGAGGCTGCAGGACAAATGCCCAACAGAGTTTTTCTTTAAGAACGTTCTCAATTGTAGGGACTGAGAAGATAGCTTAGTCCTAACCCTCACATAAGAGCTGAGCATAATGGCATGTGCTGGGGAGGCGAAGTCAGATGGAACCCTGAGCCTTGCTGGCCAGCCAGCCTTGCAGAATCACAGGCTGTAGGCCAGAGAGACTGTCTCAAAAACAAAACAAAGTAACAGCAATAACGCCAAAGCCAATCAAAACACTCAAGGTAGACGGTTCCTGAAGAATAACATCTGAGGTGAATGCTAGCTTCCATGCATATGCACCCACACATGCACAAACATGCACATATACATACAAATGTGTGCAAGTACACACATGTATTCACATGTACACATGTGCACTGCTCTCACAAGATTCTTTTCAATTCTGTTTAATTTCCTTTGTTATCTAGTTCATTTCCAAACCTGTCCACTCCCATTTACTCCGTCCCTTTTATGTTGAATCTCTCTCTCTGTTTCCCTCTCTCTCTCTCTCTCTCTCTCTCTCTTCCTCTCTCTCTCCCTCTCTCTCTCTCTCTCTCTTTCTCTCTCTCTCTCTCTCTTTCTCACCTCCTTCTCCCAAACTCCCTCCCTCCATCTCCCTGTTTCCCTCTCTCTTTCTCCGTTTCTTTCTATGGTCTCAATATGTGGTTCACCCTGGCCTTGAACTCATAATTCTCCTGCCTCAGCCTATCCAGTGCTAGATAGCACCTGTGTGCCCATCACATCTAGCTCCCGTTTCTATCTTTCCATTTTACTTTATCCCAGATATTTTATTTTCCATCCCACTTAGTTTTTTATGTGAATGTATGCACATGTGTGCCTGTGCATACACACACATGTACATGTATGCACATCTGTACACATGTGCATATGTGGGCATGTGTGGGTACATGTGTGCATGTGTATGTGCATGTGTCCATGTGTGCATGTGTGAATGCATGTGTACATGTGTGTATATTTGTGTGTGTGCATGTTTGTGTGTTTCTGCTCAGTTGCTCCATGTCACATCTCTTCCCCTTCCATTCTTTTGTTTCTCTTCTCACTCACTCCACTTTCCCATTTCCTTGATCTTGCTTTCCTGCTACAAGGTCTCAGTCTGTAGCCTAGGCTATTCTGCTACCCTCTAGATATATCAGGCTGGTCTAGAACTCATGGCAGTCCTCCTGCCTTGACCTTCCCAGCTCTAGGGTTGCAGATGTGCATCTCCATGGACACATAAGCTTCAGGATGTCTAAGTTCAAGTTCCCTAGGACAGAATCAGACTGGCTCATTCTGTTGTGTGTCTTTTGTTCAATTTGGTGAGCTCTCCAGTCAGCCGTGCCTTTCAAAGATGGAACTTTCTTGTTGCTATTGTTGTTTTGAGACAGGGTTTCTCTATGTAGTCCTGGCTATCCTAGAACTCACTCTATAGACTAGGCTGGTCTCAAATTCAGAAATCCACCTTCCTCTGCTTCCCAACTGCTGAGATTAAAGGTATCTGTCATTGCCACATGAGCTACAAACTCTGAAATCAATCCCCATCAGAGGTTAAGGAGGGGAACCATGGAATTTTCCTTTAACTGAGGGGAAAGCTCTTTCTGGAAATCTCCCATAGGAGGCTTTCCTCCCATCCTCTTGTAGAGAAAGTAGAGCCTTGTGCTACTTCTTGTTGTAAGGAAGGCTGTCAAAGTGAGGACTTGGACTTCCCAGGCTCTCTAACACGTGGGCAAGAAAGTCTATATAGCCCACCCAGGATCTGCTATACTCTGGAGGAATGAGAAGAGCAACCTAGGTCAAGGGCATGGGGTGGGCACGTCAAGTTGAAGGATGTCCAGGCCCTGCTGGGGTGCTTCCTGTATCAGGTTTTTTCCCAGTGGAATCACCATTGATTGCACAGCTCAGGATAACACACACTCATCATCTCCCAATCTCTGTGGGTCCAAGAGGTCAGCGTCATCCACATAAGCCTCCTGCAAGGCTGGAATGGAGGTACTGGTGATCACTGAGGTTTCACGTGGGGCTCCACTTGGGGAAGATCCATTTTCAAGCCTATGTGGTCCTAGTTTGTCAAGTGGCCTTCAACCTTTTTCTGTCCCTCTCTGCAACACTGATTCTCTCTCTCTCTCTCTCCCTCTCTCTCTCTCTCTCTCTCTCTCTCTCTCTCTCTCTCTCTCTCTCTCTCTTTCTCTCTCTGTCTCCTTGTTGTTGTTGTTTGGCTTTTCTTTTCTTTTTTTCTGTTTTCTTTCTCTCTCTCTTTTTTTTTTTTTTGGAGGCAGTGTCTCTCTGTGTAGCCTTGGCTGTCCTGGAACTCCCTATGTAGGTGAGGCTGGCCTCAAACTCAGAGATCCACCTGCTTCTGCCTCCTGAATGCTGGGATTAAAGATGTGCACTACCACCACCCAGCTTTCTTGTTTCATTCAAAGCCAAATAGAAGCAAAAATCTTATGGGATAAATTGCAGTTTCTTTGCAATCACCTACATCTGGGGTCTTTGTCCTATTCGTTAGATGGAAAATCCAGGCCTTTTCAGCAGGGCTGGGAACTATATAATGGCTCTAACGTCAGGAAGTGAGGCATTGCAAGACCACCTTAGAATCTGTCTGTCACAGTGGGCAGGGTCATAGGCCATTCTTAGAGATACTAGTATGACTGTAATGCAATGAAAAAGGAGGGATATCTGAGGGTAGGGATAAAAAGCCTCAGGCTATCTGGGCTGCAGACAGGAAGTCCCATAAACCAGGATGTACACTTAGTAGATGGAGCTTACTTTCTCCCTTTGTTTAACAGAAACTGCTGAATTCAAACCATAGTCTTTACTGCAAGATCAACCCATCAACCTGATGGATGCCAAGCTTCTTTCCCCAGAAGGTTTAGACATGCCATCCTGGGTCATTTACTCTATGACCTTGATACCTGCACTTTAGAATCCAGCCATTCCCTGCCACCTTTGTGGACCTCATGATGTCCTGCCTGGATCAGACTCTGGACAAACAGGTTCCACCAAATATCAGCTTCTGGCTCACGCTTCATTTATAGCAACAGAGCTGGTCTGGGGAGATGACTCAATCATTAAGATCACTTGCAGCTCTTCCAAATGACACAGGTTCAGTTCCCAGAACTCGTGTACGGAGACTTACCTACTCTAACTCCAGCTTCCAGGAATCCAATACCCTCCTCTGGCCTCTCAGAGACATGAATACATACAGATTAAAAAAAAAAAAAAAAAAGCAAATCTTTTTTTTTTTTTTTTTTGAGACAATGTTTCATTATGTAGCCCTGCCTGGCCTGGAACTTGCTATGTAGATCAGGATGGTCCTGAAGTCACAGAAATCCTTCTACCTTTGCTGGAGTTAAAGGCTTATGTCATCATACCCAAACTCAGTGGTTAAGTGGATTTCCTGACAGGCATTGAATCTGGGTCCAATCCCTGGCAGCACACATACAAAATGCAACCTCGGGGCTGGAGTGGCTTCCCAGTGCTTATGACGCACACTACTCTTCCCAGTGCCTAGGACGCACACTGCTCTTCCCGGTGCCTATGGCGCACACTGCTCTTCCCGGTGCCTATGGCGCACACTGCTCTTCCCGGTGCCTATGGCGCACACTGCTCTTCCCGGTGCCTATGACGCACACTGCTCTTCCCGGTGCCTATGGCGCACACTGCTCTTCCCAGTGCCTATGAGGCACACTGCTCTTCCCGGTGCCTATGAGGCACACTGCTCTTCCCGGTGCCTATGGCGCACACTGCTCTTCCCGGTGCCTATGGCGCACACTGCTCTTCCCAGTGCCTATGGCGCACACTGCTCTTCCCGGTGCTTAGGATGCACACTGCTCTTCCTGGTGCCTATGGCGCACACTGCTCTTCCCGGTGCCTATGACGCACACTGCTCTTCCCGGTGCCTATGACGCACACTGCTCTTCCCGGTGCCTATGGCGCACACTGCTCTTCCCGGTGCTTAGGACGCACACTGCTCTTCCTGGTGCCTATGGCGCACACTGCTCTTCCCTGTGCCTATGACGCACACTGCTCTTCCCGGTGCCTATGGCGCACACTGCTCTTCCCGGTGCCTATGACGCACACTGCTCTTCCCGGTGCCTATGACGCACACTGCTCTTCCTGGTGCCTATGGCGCACACTGCTCTTCCCAGTGCTTAGGACGCACACTGCTCTTCCCAGTGCCTATGGCGCACACTGCTCTTCCCAGTGCCTATGAGGCACACTGCTCTTCCCGGTGCCTATGGCGCACACTGCTCTTCCCAGTGCCTACGGCGCACACTGCTCTTCCCGGTGCTTATGATGCACCCTGTTCTTCAAGAGGATGCAAGTTCAGCTCCCAGGGCTCAGGTCAGCTCCTCACAACTTCCTGTTAGCTCCAGCTCCTGAGCTTCACATGCATACACATAAATAATGCATGTGTACACATAAAAAATTCTTCGTTTTTTAAAAAAAGCAGTGGCAGGCTGCATAATGGAGAGATGGTTCAGCAGTTAAGAGCTCTGGCTGTTCTTCCAGAGGGCCTACTTCAATTCCCAGCATCTATGTGGAAGCTCATAACTATCTATAACTCCAGCTCCAGTGAATCTGGCACCCTCACACCACTATATAGGCACATAAAAATGAAAATAAACTATTTAAAAAAAACAATGGTGACAGGTAATCCTCCCCCCCTTTTATGGTGTGTCTTAGTTAGATTTCTGTTGCTACAGTGCTAATAAAACACTACAACTGCAAGCAACTTGGGGAGGAAAGGGTTCATTTCAGCTTATAGTTTGGAGTCCAGCATCCAGAGAAGTCAGGACAGGACACGTGTGTGTGTGTGTGTGTGTGTGTGAGAGAGAGAGAGA
>NW_022196904.1:17256923-17257547 GCF_008632895.1 Mastomys coucha
GAGGGAGAGGGAGGGAGAGGGAGAAAGAGAGAAGGGGGGAGGTGGGACAGGATCTCCCCATGCTGAAAAGAAACTGTTACACTTTCACTGGTGCTGTGTTTTATAAAATTTGCTATGATGCAGCAGGAGCAGGTAGGTGCCTTAGTGATCCCGTGCTGATACATCCACCTGAGGTTATCATCCATACCACAGGCATAAAAGGAAGTTAATTTGGGACCTGGGAAAAGGTGTGGGGAAGGGAGTAGAGGCAGAGAAAGAAAGGGGGCAGAGAAGGACAGAAAGAGAGAGAGAGGAAGAGAGAAAGGGGGAAGAGGCTGGCCAGGGACACATGAGAAAAGAGAGAGAGGAAGAGAGGAAAGATGGAGAGGGAAAGGAATATGGGGAGAAGGGAAGAGGAGGAAAAGAGAGAGAGAGAGAGAGAGAGAGAGAGAGAGAGAGAGAGAGAGAGAGAGAGAGAGAGAGGCTAAGCAGTCTTTTTATAGTAAGGTTGGCTGTTTTACCTGGCTGTTGCTAGGTAACTGTTGGGCGGAGCCTTGAGGAAATGTTAACATTCCTCCATTTTGGTTTAATTAAAAAATGAGAAACTATCCTGAGAGGCTCTGACAGTACCTGACTAATACAGTT
>NW_022196904.1:17257905-17275938 GCF_008632895.1 Mastomys coucha
AATATCTAAAAAAAAAAAAAGAAATAAAAATCACATATGAAAAAAAATGAGAAACTAGAAAGAGGTGATACTGAGGCAGGAAAAGAATCATCGTGATCTTTAGCTCCTTCCTGCTGACTTTGGAGCAATGGATCAAGGTCAAGTCTCAAGAGAGAACTGTCTGTTTCAGTGCTGTTTAGGGTCTGTGGAACCATCTGTGAGTAGGAAGGTACAGGCCCAATAGAAGTGTCTGTGAGAGCAGACCAGATCATCTGTGGGCTGCGTATCTGGGATTGTTCTGGATATAGATTTTGAATAAATACCTGGACTTGGTAAGATGCTGCAATACATAGACATAGTAGAGGCAGAAAATAAAGTTAAGTACATTTAGGAAGAAAAAAAGTTTTTTTTTTTTTTTTGAATGTACATTTGAAATCCCTAGTTCTTGATGATTTCAGGGAGGGAACAGGGGAGGAATCCCACTCTCTGGATTATGAAACAGATCGAGGGGCTTAGGGTATTGAGGGGCTTAGGGTATTGATTGACAGGGGTGCTTACCCAGATTTGGTCCATGAGAAATGGATCTGAGTGGGCTTCCTGAGGCCTAGAAGAATCTTTGTAAGTTTACAGAAGAGATAAATTTGTTAACAGCATGAACACTCTTTAAGTTGAGCTCAGGAAAGAACAAAACCTTTTGTGGAGCAGAATGGGCAAGAGGGGCTTTCCCCTCTATCCAGAAGAATGAATGTACATAAATTTAGCAGAGTGAGAAACATTTTTAAATTTATAGTTAAAA
The DNA here is from genome assembly GCF_008632895.1 of Mastomys coucha. Classification (NCBI taxonomy): domain Eukaryota; kingdom Metazoa; phylum Chordata; class Mammalia; order Rodentia; family Muridae; genus Mastomys; species Mastomys coucha. Next base: position 17,258,681 of record NW_022196904.1, read on the forward strand.
TACAATAAAAAGAAACTTAACATTTATTTATTTATTTATTTATTTATTTATTTATTTATTTTCAAGACAGGGTTTCTCTGTGTAGCCCCGGCTGTCCTGGAACTCTGTACATCAGGCTGGCCTCAAACTCAGAAATCCGTCTGCCTCTGCCTCCTAAGTGCTGGGATTAAAGGCGTGCACCACCATTGCCCGGCTCCTTAAGCTCCTTCTTTATGACCTTTAGTTAAACCCCTTGGGATGTGCTTTAGGTTTTGATGGCTTTTATTAAATACTGTTCATGCTATTAACAAATTTATCTCAGAAGCAATTAGATTTATTAAGCCAGTTCTGCTGTAAAAGGACTTGAATGTCTTTATCTGTCATCACCATTCTGAAGCGGTGATGACTGGCATGCTGGTTATTTCTGCAGAATAAACGCTCTTTGTTCTTGCATATTGTCTGAATCTGGGATCTTCCTTCAGCAATTCTAGAATCCTAACAGCTTCATATTATGGATATGCCATTGACGTATTAAGACTTCAAGATTTCTGCCATTAATCAATAGAGTTCTGATAAACTACCCTAACTCAAAGAAAACATGCCATTATATGATCCACCTTTCATAATCACAAGTTCAAGATTTTAAGTTTCCTTTGATTGTCTTTTAACCATACACATAAGGTGTTTCTCATGCTAAATCTATATGTTCAACTATCATATTTACAGCAAATACTTAAGTCCTATTTACCCTGCTCAAGGCTGGGGGAAGGGCACAAATATTGACTGAGTTTATTTATACAAAACTTTGAAAATTTAGTTATGGTTTCTAACTCTCTGTGAATTTGTAAGCTAGTAACAAATGATGAGTATTTAGCCAGCTAATGACTCCTAGTGGGGTATGCATGTAGATATTCTCTATTATAAACCTCCTATTCAATTATGAACTGAATTTATGTGCAATCTTGTAGTTAACCTTTTACCATGTGATCATGCACTCTGAAAGTCATACAAGTGCTGAGAATAAAGAGCAGAGACAGGCCTCTCTCCCCCTTTTCTTCCTAATACTTCAACTTAAGGCCATTCCTGCAGAGATAGAACAAAGGCTACTTTACCCACTAGCCTCCCACTGTTTTACTATGAGGAGCTAATCAGGAGACTGCAGCTTCTAGCCTCAGAGCAACTAAGACAGGCAGATCAGCTTTGGAAGCAAAGTACCTTACACTTTCCATGGGTAGATGGATTATTATTGTATTGTTAGAGTTAGGTAATCTAAGACCTCACTAATGGGTGCTGGGATGCCCCATGAAGGCTGCATTCCTGTGTCCTGAATGATTAACCACAGAATGGGCTGCCCAGCACAGAGTATAGGAGCTCCACTGGAGTGGGGAATGGGCTAGGAGGGCTTAAGTAAGAGACAGAGCAGGCAGCTCCATGGGAGAGGCAAAGAAGACGGTGGCAGGCCCAAGAGGGCTTGAGGAAACTGCAGGATAACAGCTCCTAGGGATTGGTGAGGAGAGGAAGCCCTAGGAAGGAGATATGAACAAAGGCCTCACGGGGATAAATGTCAGTGGTGACAAGAATCCAGGGCATCCTCAAAGGGAATGAGAGACTTGCCCAAGAGAAATGTCCTGAATCAAAAAGGAGAGGCACCCCTTTCCACATGTCACACGCCCAGTCGGGCAAGAGGATCTTTCTGGTACACTGGGGTGGTTTTTGTAGTATTGTACACAAAGCAGGCAACTCTGGGGTGGCACTTGTCCTGTAGAGGAGGGGAGGAAAGAGCAGCTGAAGATAGACTTGGAAAAGGAATGACTTCAACAGGGAGGCAAGTGTCTTTAGTAGAGGGATGTGCCACGAGGATCCCTGGAGGGCTTACCAGGCTGCAGGAGCCAGAGAGACACTTGTGGAGTAGACAAGGAGGGACACATGGCTAGAAAGCAATTGAAGAGGCAGCTTTTAGAATTTGGAGTCAAATTTGGTGAGTGATAGGAGCCAGCAGAAATAAATGATCCATCCACATATTCCTTAGAAGAGCCAAATCTGCAATTTGGTTCAGAGTTTCTGAGTCCCTTGGAGGGAACTCATTTATGTCAATCCCGGGTTATGGGCATCAGATAATGAAAAAAGAAAGAAGTATGTTTGAACTGTGAGGCAGAGAACAGCCAGAGGCATGGAAAGGTCTAGACTGAAGGGAGCCATGAGCAGAGACTGCGTGTGGGATAGAGAGTAAAAGAGGAGAGGGGGTTTCATGACCAAGAAGGTAAATACATGTATTAAGTATAAAAGAAGTTATGTTTTATTATGCTGAGGGTCATCAAACAAAATTCAAACTCTGTGTTCCTAACTACTGTTCTAAGTCTATCTCCCCAATGCCGTTCACCTGTGTGATGTATGTAGCTGAATGTAAAAATGTTGGAGGTCCAGAACAGAAGTCTCTGATTCGATCTTCAGGATCCTAGGGGGAGAATCTCTATCCATAGGGCAGATCAAGGTGGTGTCTCTCCAGATGTGTAAACCATCACTCTAGGTCTCTGCTTACATTACTGCCCACTGGGCATCATGGGGTTCTAGGACTGTGTCTGGTTATCATGAGTGAGTGATGTCACTGAGTTCTGGTTATCAGGTGCAGCCTTGGGTGGAGCATAGCAAGACTGTTTCAGAACAAATAACTCCATCATCATTAATAATTTTCAGTGAATTCTTCATATATTTCTGATAGTAGCCATTTGTCAGGTTTAGCATTAGTGGAGATCTTTTCCAAATCTCTATGTTGCCATTTGGTTCTATTGACAGCATCCTTCGTCTTACAGAAGCTTTTCAGTTTTCAAACTAAATAACCTAATTAAAATGGAGTACAGAGATAAACAGAAAATTCTTAACAGAGGAACTGCAAATGGTCAAGAAGCATTTAAAGAAATGTTTAATATCCTTAGTCATCAGAGAAATGTAAATCAAAATGACCCTGAGATTTCACTTTTCACCAATCAGAATGGCTAACATTAATAACTCAAGGGACAGTACATGATGGCAAGAATGTGGAGCAAGGGGGACATCACTTCAGTGCTGGTGGGATCACAAACAGGTGCAGCCACTCTGGAAATCAGTATGTTGATTTCTTTAAAAATTTGAAATACTCCTACCTGAAGACCCAGCTATTCTACTCCTGGGTATATACGCAAAAGATGATCCACCATACCACAAGGACACATGATCTACTATGTTCATAGAAGCTTTATTTGTAATAGCTAGAAACTAGAAATAACCCTGATGTCCTTCAACCAAAGAATAGATACAGAAAATGTGGCTAATTTACACAATGGAACACTATTCAGCTATTAAAAACAAGGACATTATGAATTTTGCAGGCAAATGAATGAAACTAGAAAATATCATCCTGAGTGAGGGGTCCTAAGCTAATTTTTTTTACATGTCTAAAAGGTATTTTTCACTATACTCATTATAGGGAGCAAAGAGAGGAGCCGAAGATGGATAGACCAAAAGTGTGAGAACCAAGAGACCTCATAGCCAAAATGGATGAGTTTATATTGAAAAGAAAAGCTGGGGGGAGAGGTTTAGGATAGGGGATGGGATGTGGGAGAGTTAGCCAACATTTACTTGGATACGTTATCAGGCACCTTAGCCATTTGTCCTGGGTTTCTTTGAGACTTAACACTGACAACTATTAAATAAAAAATCAGTTTTTAAAAGATTACATTCATAAGATGGGTGTGGTAGTTAATATCTTTAATCCCAGTATTTGCTAAGCAGAGGCAGGTTGTTCTCTGTAAGTTCCAGGCCAGCCAGAGTTATATATATATATATATATATATATATATAGTGTGTGTGTGTGTGTGTGTGTGTGTGTGTGTGTGTGTGTGTGTGTTGGTGTTGGTGTTGGTGGTGGTGGTGATGGGATTAGATTTATATATTTACTGGGTTCTGGGAATCCAACTAGTGCCATCATAATTGGCCTTTATCTGCTGACCCGTTCTGCCCACATGGTTAGAACTTTTTGAACTGTACAACAGGGATATCACTAGACTTCCAGACTTGGGAGAGTCAAAGGCAGCTTCAGAAACTGTAAACAGCTCAGATGTCCCTCAACAGAAGAATGGATGCAGAAAATGTGGTTCATTTACACAATGGAGTACTACTCGGCTATTAAAAACAATGACTTCATGAAATTTTCAGGCAAATGGATGGAACTAGAAAATATCATCCTGAGTGAGGTAACCCAGTTACAAAAGAACACACATGGTATGTACTCACTCATAAGTGAATATTAGTAAAAAAGAAGCTTAGAGTACCCATGACACGACTCATAGACCATATGAAACCCAAGAAAAAAAGATCACACCAAGAAATGCAGGGACAAAGAATGGAGCAGAGACTGAAGGAAAGGACATCCAGAGACTGCACTACATAGGGATCCATCCTATTTGCAGACACCAAACCTAGACACTATTGCTAATGCCAAGAAATGCTTACTGACTGGAGCTGGGTATAGCTGTCCCCTGAGTGGCTCTACCAGAGCCTGACCAATACAGATGCAGATGTATGAAGTCAAATATCAGACTGAGTGCAGGGACCCCAATGGAGAAGTTAGGCCAGGGACTGTAAGAACTGAAGGGTTTGGTAACTTCATAGGAAGAAACATTATCTACCAACCTAATCCCCCAAAGCTCCCAGGAACTAAGCCACCAGCCAAAGAGTACACACATGGGGGGACCCATGGCTCCAGCTGTATATATATAGCACAGGACTACCTTATCAGGCATCACTGGGAGGGAAGTCCCTTCATCCTGTGGAGGGTCAATGACCCAGGGTAGGGGAGTGCTAGAGTGCTGAGGCAGGAGTGGGTTGCCTGGTGGGAGAGCACCCTCATAGAGGCAGGGGAAGGGGATAGAGGGTTTGTGGAGGGGAAACTGGGAAAGGGGATAACTTTTGAAATGTAAATAATAAAATAACCAATAAAAATGAATAAAAAAAAAGAATGGATCAATTTGCATTCTTCTACATGCTGACTGCCAGTTGAACCAGCACCATTTGTTGAAAATGCTGCCTTTTTCCCACTTGATGGTGTTTCTTTTTTTAGAGACATGAAGTTCTTGTTGTACAGATCTTTCACTTGCTTGGTTAGAGTCACACCAAGACAGTTTATATGATTTGTGACTATTGTGAAGGGTGTTGTTTCCCTAATTTCTTCTTAGCCCATTTATTCTTTGAGTAGAGGGAGGCTACTGATTTGTTTGAGTTAATTTTATATCCAGCCATTTTGCTGAAGTTGTTTATCAGGTTTAGGAGTTCTCTGGTGGAATTTTTGGGGTCACTATAAGTATTCTAATATATCATCTTCAAATAGTGATCTCTTGACTTCTTCCTTTCCAATTTGTATCCCTTTGACCTCCTTTTGTTGTCTAATTGATCTGGTTAGAAATTTGAGTACTATATTGAATAGATAGGGAGAGAGTGGGCAGCCTTGTCTAGTCCCTGATTTTAGTGGGATTGCTTAAAGTTTCTCTCTATGTTGACTACTGGTTTGCTGTATACTGCTTTTACTATGCTTAGGTATGGGCCTTGAATTCCTGATCTTTCCAAGACTTTTGACATGAAGGGATGTTGAATTTTGCCAAATGCTTTTTCAGCATCTATTGAGATGACCGTGTGTTTGTTTTCCTTTGAGTTTGTTTATATAGTGGATTACATTGATGGATTTCCGTATATTGAACTATCTCTGCATCCCTGGGATGAAGCCTCCTTGATCATAGTGAATGATCGTTTTGATGTGTTCTTGGATTTGGTTTTAAGAACTTTATTGAGTGTTTTTGGATCAATATTCATAAGGGAAATTGGTCTGAAGTTCTCTTTCTTTATTGGGTCATTGTGTAGTCTATGTATCAGTGTAACTGTGGCTTCATAGAATGAATTAGATAGTGTTCCTTCTGTTTCTTTTTTGTGGAATAGTTTAAAGAGTATTGATATTAGGTCTTCTTTGAAGATCTGATATAATTCTTCACTAAAACCTCTAGTCCTGGGGGTTTTTTGGTTAGGAGACTTTTCATGACTACTTTTATTTCTTTAGGGGATATGGGACTGTTTAGATCATTTATCTGATACTGATTTAAGTTTGGTACCTGGTATCTTGTCTAGAACATTGTCCATTTCATCTAGATTTTCCAGTTTTGTTGAGTATGCTTTTGTAGCAGGATCTGATGATTTTTTTGTATTTCTTTGGGTTTTGTTGTTCTGTCTCCCTTTTTATTTCTGATTTTGTTAATTAGGATACTATCTTTGTGCCCACTGGTTAGTCTGGCTAAAGGTTTATTTATCTTGTTGATTTTCTCAAGGAACCAGCTCCTGTTTTTGTTGATTCTTTGCATAGTTCTTTTTGTTTCTACTTGGTTGATTTTAGCTCTAAGTTTAATTATTTCCTGCCTTCTGCTCCTCTTGGGTGTATTTGCTTCTTTTTGTTCTAGAGTTTTCAGACGTGCTGTTAAGCTGCTAGTGTATGCTGTCTCTCCAGTTTCTTTATGTAAGCACTCAGAGCTATGAATTTTCCTCTTAGCAGTGCTTTCATTGTGTCCTATACGTTTGGGTATGTTCTGCCTTCATTTTCCTTAAATTCTTTAATTTCTTTATTTCTTCCCTGATCAAGTTATCAGTGATTAGATAGTTGTTCAGTTTCCATGTGCATGTGGGTTTTCTGTTGTTTTTGCTGTTATTGAAGACCAGCCTTAGTCCATGATAATTTGATAGGATGCATGGGATTGTTTCAATCTACTTGTGTTGGCTGAGGCTTGTTTTGTGACCTATTATATGGTCAATTTTGGAGAAAGTACCATGAAGTGCTTGAGAAGAAGGTATATTCTTTTGTTGTAGTATGAAGAGTTCTATAGATATCTGTTAAATCCATTTGGTTTATAACTTCTGTAAATTTCACTGTGTCTCGTTTAGTTTTTATTTCCATGATTTGTCTATTTGTGAGAGTGGGGTTTTAAAATCTCCCACTATTATTGTATGAGGTTCAATATGTGTTTTGAGCTTTAATAAAGTTGTTTGTTTGTTTGTTTGTTTTTTACAAATGTGGGTGCCCTTGCATTTGGGGCATAGATGTTTAGAGATGAGAGTTAATCTAGGTAGTTTTTTCCTTTGATGAGTATGAAGTGTCCTTCCTAATCTTTTGGTAACTTTTGTTTGAAAGTTGATTATATTGGATTTTAGAATAGCTACTCCAGTTTGTTTCTTGGGGCCATTGGTTTGGAAATTTTTTTCCAGCCTTTTCTCTGAGGTAATGTCTGTCTTTGTCTTTGAAAAAGGCTTGTACCTGACATTTCCTCATGTGTGTTCTTTCTCTTCATTCTCACTTACCTCTCCTCTTTATCTGAGCCATGTTTGAGAGGTCTTCCCAATTGACTCATAGAAACAGGTTCAACACCAACCCTATCCCATGCCTGTCCTCGATAAAAATTGTTCAATAGGGTTACCAGGTCTTCTTGGGAAGCATTCTCAAACTCAGTCCATGAGATTGAATTGAGGTTAAATTTCTCTGGCTCTTTCCTGAATAGCTGAAGTATATACACTGTATGTACAGTCATGTTAAATCTTCATATTTAGAAGAGCAAAACACATACTCACTTCCTTCATTATTATAAACATTATCATCCGTTATATCCCTGCCATCTTCAGCATCCTCTTCTCCATGGCCATATGTATAATCAACACCATTATTATTATTATTATTATTATTATTATTATTATTATTATTATTTAAAATATTCATTAACTACAGGAAGAAGTTCAGATATTGCATCTGGCCACAGGAATGACCAAGAATAGGACACAAGAGTAATCCACCTTTAATCTCTTCAGAATTTCATAGCACCTCTCAGTCACTACAGTTAATGAATTAACTATTTATTTATTTATTTATTTATTTATTTGCTATTGGGTAGATGCAGGTACCATGCAATGACACATACATGCAGGTTAGAGGACAGTTTGGGATGAGGTCTTCTCATCCACCTTTTATGACAGTTCTGGGGATTAAACTCAAGCTGTTAGCTTTTCACAGCAACTGTTCAACCCACTGAACTATCTTGACAGCTCATAAGTCACTACAATAAAAATGAAAGAAAAAAAACAAGGAACTAGTGAGATGACTCAAGGATGAAAGGGCTTACCACCAAGCATGACAACCTGAGTTCAATCCCTGGGATCACTATTGTGGATGAAGAGAACGGACTCCTCTTTAGTGTCCTCTCACTTCCACACATGTACCATTGTATCTGCATGACTACCAAGAAATAAATATAGCACCATACTTTAAAGAGGCATCAAGCACCTAGCCCTCAAGAGACTGGAGGCTCCAGGGAGTTTAGAGGTCAGGTGGGGTGGGGTGGGGACATCAATGAGGAGATGGGGATGGTGGTGGGGAGGAGGTATGAGATGTGGAAAAGTTGGAGGGTGGTTGGGGGGGATAAAATATGGAGTGTAAAAAATAAATTAATTTAAAAAAAGAGAGAAAACCCTCTAAAGTTAGATCTTTTTCTCTAGATATCTTTCTGGTTTTATTTGATAGTATTTTCATCTATATTGATTTATTTTTCTGGCAGGGTAAGATTGTGCCAAACATTTAATCTTTGTACAAGAGATACATAGAGTGTCAATATGTTCAGTCATTAAATGAAACATTGTATGGAATGTGTTTCTTTATGTGCAGTCACAAATGTGCATATTTGTACATCAATTATGTATGCTTTCATGAGGCATACATCCTCTACTCTTACCTCTCCCTTACATGTGTGCATTCTGTGTGTATGCATATGTATACACTTTTAAATAAATTATTCTCAAAACTTAAAAAAGTCATCAAGATATTTTTTTATAATTTGTTTTATAATTTGTTATCTGTGACACAGCTAAGCACCATTTAGAAATACAAAGTGAGGAAATCAGGTTAGAATTTCAAGGGAGGAGTAAGGAGTTTGATGGTGAAGAAGATCTTGGAAAGAAAGTGCTCAGAAGTATTTAAACTCCATTTCACTAGGTAAAACTGAGGCACACCTCAGTATTTGATGGGAAACTATTTGGGGGTTGAGTTACCCTTTCACAGGTCAGTCAAGACCACCAGTAAACATAGATGTTTGCATTATGACTCATAACAAAAGCAAACTTACAGTTATAAAAGTAGCCATGAAATAATTTTATGACTGGGGAATCACTACAACATAAGGAACCGTTTTAAAGAGTACTCAGCATTAGCAAGGTTGAGAACCACTGCTGTAGGGAAACATGGGAAAATTGCTAACATTTGTGTTGACCAGGCAGCTGTCTGCTCAACTCTAGCCTCCTCTCTGATGATGGCAAGGACTTTGAAGGCCAGAGATAGTAATGTTATTGCTAATGTAGGCTGATCAGATTGTGTGGTGCCTTTGTGAGAAGAACCTCACACACAACATCAGCTTTCCCCTGATGTTAAAGATGCAAGAGGAACTCAGGGAGCTCTTAGACACCCAAAGATGACAGCTCATGTGCTTGTAAGTGTAACCAGTCATTCAACAACCACCATCCATTTGACTCACCGATCAAGATCCTGCTCTTAAAATCCAGAGCTACAAAGTACTTTTCCTTGGAAAATGTCACAAAATGAAGGAAATCAGATATTCAAATTACAAGCAGAATTGATCACATGACCAGCCTCCCTCATTGGGAGCAGAAGGTTGTTCAGACAGGTCCTGGAATTGTACTCATGTCTCAGTGTCATGATAACAACAATAGAATTACTAGCATCGTGAGAGTTTCTAGCAGGCAGCCCAGTGGTGATCATTTACGCTTGGGACCTAAGAGCACAGGTGAAACATTTTGACAAAGCCTGCATCCAATGATAGAACCATAGCAGCCAATGAAAGGGAGAGAGTCTACAGCCAATCAAAAAGCTAGTGTGGCTTTTTCTTCATTTTTAGTTTTTCCCAGTGGTCCTTTGATAAGTAACAGCTCATGGGACCAGGTTCAGAATGAGTAAGGAACTCATTTCCTCTAGTGAAATGTCTTCTCTCTGTGTCTTTTTTCTCCATTCAATGTTTTACTGATGGTCTACAGAACTGTGAGTAAAGCTTTGTCCCTAATTCAGTATTTTATGTAAGCCCATACAATTAACTGAAGAATCAGAGTATAGTTTCTCTATGGAGGAGTGACAAGAAGTAGGGACTCCAGGAATAATGTTATCTTTCTTTTTGTTGTTGATGAGGAAGAGTTTTAATGAAAAGCATGCCAGTTTACCAAGATTGTGTACTCAATATGTCTTTCCTTTAAATGTCTATTCTAACTATGGGCTGATGAGATGGCTCAGCTAGTAGAAGTACTTGCTCCCAACTATGCTATCTGAGTTCTATCTGGGGGACCCATTTGGTGAAAGGACAAACAGAATTCACACAAGTTTTCCTCTGGACTTCACATGCATGCACCCACCTGCAAATAAAAAAAAAATGTAATAGGCTAGACATGGTGAAACACAACTTTGGACTACTTGAGGGGCAGAGGCAGGCAGATCTCTATGAGGTTTAGGCTAGCCTGGTCTCCATAGTTAGTTTCATGCTAGCTAAGGCTACACAGTGAAATCCTGTCTCAAAATAAATTAAGAAAAAATTAAACCTCTCTGTTTTTCAACTCTAAATTGGGCGAAAGAAAAAGAATTCATTCAAAAGGAGTTAATGCTATTTATTTATTTAAGTTCTTTTATTTACTTTATTTTTATTAGATTTTTTTATTTACATGTCATATGATATATCCTTTCCCAGTTTCCCCTCTGAAAAAAAGAAATAAAAAAAAACAACAGCAACAATAAAAACTCCTGTTCCTTCCCTCTCCCTCTACTCAAAACCCATCCTCTCCCACTTCCTGGCCCTGGCATTCCCCTACACTGGGGCATAGAACCTTCACAGGGTCAAGGGCCTCTCCTCCCATTGATGAACAACTTGGCCATCCTCTGCTACATATGCTGCTGGAACCATTAGTCCCACCATGTGTACTCTTTGGTTGGTGATTTAGTCCCTGGGAGCTCTGAGGGTACTAGTTACTTCATATTGTTGTTCGTCCTAAGGAGCTGCAAACCCTTCGGCTCCTTGGGTCCTTTCTCTAGTTCCTTCATTGGGGACTAGATTCATGGTCAAGCCTTCAAGCCTGACACACAGATTTCACTGGAGTGGGCATGGCAGACAGGGACTCTACAGGAAGCCCAACAGAGTCAACAAACCTGGATCTTTGGGGATTCCCAGAGACAAAACCAACTATCAAAGATTGAGCACAGGCTGGACCTAGGCCCCCTGCACATACATAGCAGATGAGCAGCTTGCTCTTCATGAGAGTCCCCCCAAAACTATAGCAAGGTCCTTCCCTGAACCTGTTGCCTTTTTGTCTATGGACACCTCTTCCTACTCTTGCTGCTCCTAAATGGACCATCTTGCCTGACCTCAGTGGGAGAGAATGTACCAAGTCCAGCAGTGATTTAATGTGTGGCTGGTTTGGGGTTCAGGTGGGTTATTGGGGGTTTGTGAGGCATGAGGAAGGTGCGTTGGCTGGGCCTCAGGAGGTGTGTCACCCAGAAGAGGGCTTCCACTTCTCAAGAGACAAAGAGAAGATAGATTGGTGGGAGAATTTGCATGAGGGGGTACTGAGAAGAGAGGATGGACTGATATTGGGTTGTAAAGTAAATAAATAAATAAAAATTTAAAAATGTTAGCTTTAGCCCCAACTTTCTCTAAATATCACCCAGTGGTTATTAATATCACATTTGATTGGAGAGGTTAACAGTGCATGTTTTTTTTCTCTTACATTCTTTCTGGACTCCTCCTCTTTAGAGTTTCCTGAGCTCTGAGAGGTGAGATTTGATGGAGACATTCCATTTATAGCTGTGTGCTCTGAGGACTCTCTTTCCACATGATGTCAAGCTGTGAGTCTCTACATCTGTTTCCATCTGCTGTAGGAGGAGTCTCCTCTGATGATAACTGAATAACACATTAATCTATGACTATAGCAAAATACAATTAGAAGTCATTTTATTGATGATTTTTTTAAACAGGTAGTATTTAGTCTTACTGTAGGTATGTTGACTATCTAATTTCTGGTTCTTGGTCACCTGACAGTGTTGTGTGTGGGTTCTGTCTATGGAGTGAGGCCTTATCCCACTCCATTGGTTGGCTACTCCCACAAGTTCCATGCCACTATTGCACCAATATATCTTGTATGTAGATTGTTATGGTTGAGTTGGTGTTTTTGTGTCTCTTTTGGTAGCCTGTAGACTAATTTTTCATACCAAAGACACTAGATATAGGAGTGAAGGCTCCATGTAGGTATCAGCTCAACTTCTCCATGTTGAAGGAGTATATGTTGTCCTAGATAAGGGTATCCCACTGTCAGTTTGCAGAGAGTAAACCAATGTCTTAACATCAGCCTGGGTTTTTTTCTTTTAAAGATTTATTCATTTCATTTATATGTGTTCACTGTAGCTGTCTTCAGACATACCAGAACAGGGCATCAGATCCCATTACAAATGGTTGTAAGCTACCACGTGGTTGCTGGGAATTGAACTCAGGACCTCTGGAAGAGCAAGCAGCCAGTGCTCTTAACCACTGAGCCATCTCTCCAGCCCTAGCCTGGGTTATGTAGGCATTTCCACAGGACATATTTGGGCAACAACTCAGTTGAATGCAATACAGTTCCTGTACTTGAAGACCCCTTAGTTGACAAGAGGTGGTCAGTTGGGACTCCATACCCTCAGTTATTAGGAAATTTCAGTAGGATTACTCTCATATATGTTAGTAAATTTTCACTGCCATAAGTTTTCCTAACATCTCTTATATGCCCCCCCCCAATTCCAGCTCTCTCTCACCACATTCTTCTCTTAACCCTATGTCCCCTTGCACTCCTGGTCCTGTTCTAATCCACCCACCCCAAGTCCACTCACAATAGCTAATCTATTTCCCCCTTCCATGAAATCCATGTATCCCTCACTAGACCATTTCTGTATACCAATCTTTGTAGCTTGATTATCATTTATTTAATGGCTAATATGTATGAATAAGTGAATACATTACCATATTTATGTTTCTCGGTCTGGGTTTCTTCACTCAAGATGAATTTTTTCTAGCTCCAGCCATTTGCCTATATACTTCATGATGCCCTTTTAAACAGCTGAGTAATGATTCACTGTGCTAACATACCATAATTTTTTATCCTTTCTTTTGTTGTGACTTCTAGGTTGTTTCTAGTTTCTGGTTATTATGAATAAAGAGAGCAGTAACAATAATGGTTGAGCACATGTCCTTGTAGTAGGATGAAGTGTCCTTCAGGTATATGTCCAAGAGTGGTGAGATAGATCTATTCCATATTCATGGGATACTGGAGATTAGGACTTTAACATAAGAATATTGACAGCATGTAGTTTAGTCCATAGCAGAATGAATCTCAAGGGTTCAAATAAAAAATTATCAAGGTGCTTGAAGTGTAGGCTCAGAGCTCAGCAACCCTTGTCCCCTTATTCACTGTAGTGTACACAGCGTGAGGTCCAATTTCATCCCATAGCATGAGGTCCAAGGGCTGGGACAGCAGGCCAGTAGTGGAACTATTAGTTCACCACAGACATGGATAGTGAGAACGAGCAATTGTGGTCACATCTGCCAATAAAGGGAAACTTTGGTATTAGGAACACAGGGCTTTTAAGAGCCTGTCCTCAAAGGCTATGGAGTGGGCATAGTCTAAATGACTAAGTCACCACCCACCCACATGCCTTCTCACCCTGACACAGAACTGTTCTCTTTTGTTGCAGATTGGAAGCCTGCACACTGACTGGTGCCTGTTGTGAGGACCTTGCTTCTACTTTTACATACTGTAACACCCTGTGGGGGATCAACCTGCTGGAGAACACCTTGGACCACAGTGAGTTGGTTGTACTGTTTGAGACTCTGAAACAGCAACAGTGTACCCTGCATGTACTTGGGTGAGCTGGCCTCTGTTCTCTTTGGGGGAAAGAGGCCTTGGGGATAAGAAGGGATAAACTGAGATCTGAAATTCGCTGCTAATCATATGATAATTTAAGGTAGAAATAAGAGTTGGGGATATGGCTCAGGCCATAGAGTTCTTACTGCACAAGTATAAGGGACCAGAGTTTGATCCCCAGAAACTACATGGGAAAAGTCAGGCATAGGGTTTGTATTTATAATCTCAGTAATGGAGAGAAAAAACAGGGAGAATCTTTAATACTCACTGGCCATCCAGTCTAGTCAAACTGGTGAATTCCAGGCCAAATGAGAGGACCCCATCTCAAATATAAAGGATTATACCTGAGGTTGGCCTCTGGCCTCTGGCCTCTGCCTTCTTATACACATACACCCAAAATGCAAGTAACTCAATAATAAGATGGTCACACCAATAATAATCCTGCCAGTGCTACACCAGTAAGCATATCCTGTCATGAAACCCCAGCTCTCACTGAGGGACTATGGGCAGGTAATTGGTATTTGGGGAAGGGACACCATAAAATACTTTTTTAAATTCAAATTAAAAATGAATTCAAGTAATGTTTTCTCTCTTGGGGATGCTGTTACAGGAATATTAGATTAAGTATAAAGTCCTTCCTTGTCCTAGGACTGGTCAGTGCCCATGTACTGGTGATACTTGGTACTATTGTAAGGATAAGGCATAAATATGCTTGTAAATATAACTTTATTTATGCAGACAGTCCTGACTTAAGATTGTTTGGATCTACACTATGAAGGCATACTCAGTCATTCACTTTTTTCTCCAACACAGTAGTCATTAGTTATATGAGATAACATTTTTAACATTTCAACATTTTAATATAATGTTGTCTTTATGTTAGGGGATTTGATTTTTGCCCACCTGGAGCCTAATGTGGGCAAAAATCTCTGAGAACATTTAAGATAGATTAAGTAAGCTAGGGTGGTCTGCTTGTAGATAAAGGTTTATATTGTACATTTGTCACATAAATATGTGATTCAGAGTACTTTATATAAGCATAAGATATTTTATAAGTATGAGATACAATATATAATATTACTTTTATAATCATTAGGATTTAACTCTGTTGTTTGCTTTTCCCCTTATGGTCTTCAAACCCGTATGAGAGCAAAGTGATTTTTGTGAAAGTATGTGAGTTCAGGTGCACATGTGTGTATGGATTGTGTACACAGTATGGAGGCCAGAAGACAACCTCTAATGGCCATCCATCATCAGATGCCATCCACCTCAGTTATTTTTGACATGAGACCTCTCACTGGAACCTGAGAGTAACAAATTCTGTAAGGCTGGTTAGCCATCAAGTGCTAGGAACCTGTCAGTCTCTGCCTTATTGGTTCTTGGACCACAGTCATATGCCACTCTTTCCAGCTTGTTAGGAAGGTGTTGGGAAGTAGCCTCAGGTCCTCATGGAGCAAACACTTCACTGGGAGAGCCATCTCTCCTGGCCCTCAAGATCAGGGTAATTTTAGGTAGTTATTTAAGATACTCATTTCTAGGAAACTGAAACTTTATAGAGGTGTCTAACCTTTTGACATTGCAACATGGCATATACAGAGTTCACACTGAAAAACTGTTCAGTTTGTTTACCAAAAAAATTATTTTGAGTAAACTTATACTCTTGTGCTAGGCCTTTTCATAGCTACCCTCCCTCATCTGTGTATGGCTCATGGGTGACGGGTTGAATATGCCTATGAGATGTTGGGTTAAAATGTCTATAATTCTAACTGTCTCTCCTGGAAGGAAGACGCAGGCTCACTTCCTTAAGATTTGCTCTTACAAATTGCCTGTCCCCCTCAAAGTGTTGAGTGCCTGTAAGATTTCTTTCTTACTTGGTGTTAGCTTGGAGGTTAAAAGGGTCCCAAGTGGGACTGGATGCAAAACAAAGCAGAAAGAGGTGAGTTATCTGTCATTTACTGAGCAACCCAGCTCTGCATCTGATTACAATTCAGCCATGTTTACCTGCAACCTGGAGCAAGGTATCCATTCTTCTAATATTGAATAGGTAGGGAGACAGTGGGCAGCCTTGTCTAGTCCCTGATTTTAGTGGGATTGTTTCAGTTTCTTTCCATTTAGTTTGATGTTGGCTACTGTTTTGTTGTATATTGCTTTTACTATGTTTAACTATGGGCCTTGAATTCCTGATCTCTCCAAGAGTTTTATCATGAAGGGATGTTCGATTTTGTCAAATGCTTTCTCAGCATCTAGGGATGTTGGATTTTGTCAAATGCTTTCTCAGCATCTAATGAGATGATCATATTGTTTTTTTCTTTGAGTTTGTTTATATAGTGAATTATTGTCACGACCACCCTCGAACCAGCAAGAATGACACAACACACACTCGAGCTCTTCTCATGCGCTTTACTCAGGAACCTTTGACAATCTTCTGACCCCGAGGAGAGCCAACCCACAGGTTAAATACTGTATGGTCAGCCACTCAGGTAAAGCCATGTGGTGCAATCTTACAGTCTCATACAGCGGAAGCAATAACTCAGCTCATAACCAAGTTAGGGCTGTTTACTTCGTGAGCACTCGCCGTCGGGCTGGCGGGGGTGGGGTGGGGGGGTGGAGGCCAGCGCCATCTTTGAGGTGTGGTGCTCCACAGCTCACCACAATTCCCCCTTTTTGTTTTTAGAAAGTGTTGGTAGGAGTTCCTGGAAAGGTTTCATAATCCCCAAATCTGGGGATCTCATGGCGGGTCTGAGCCTGTTGGAGGGCGGTGCTCAAACTCTTAGCCTCCCCACTCAGGGCTGCCCTGTCTTAGGTGGCCGAAACTTATCAGTCCGCTCCGTCACTGAATTACCAGACCTTACTATCCGTGGAACGAATACCTCAGTGGGCAGGGACCATGCATGGTGATGATTAAGGTTTCATGACAGTGATCCATGCCTGAAGGGACTGGCCCGCCTCAATGGCGGCAAAGGCTTGTACAATCATGGCTGCATTGCGCTTCTGTGTGGCTCTCATATTGTAAATACACCACAGGCAAACCAGTGAGGCTAGTACCATCAGTATCACCATAGAGCCTATGCCCGCCCATTCCTTAAGATGATCCATGGCTGTCTGTATCCAGGAAGTCAAACCATCGACCAGGCTCAGGTCCACCCGAGTGGAGTTAATGTGGATGACTGTCTCTCGCAGCTCTCTCATCTTATCTTCAAAGTTTGCCGACCAATCCTATAAGAGGAGCTTTGACAATTGCTTGGACAGATTAGCAGCCTTTGTAAAATTTTGATACTGCACTGAGG
>NW_022196904.1:17276170-17290232 GCF_008632895.1 Mastomys coucha
TGATTAACTATCATAAGGCCCCCTTTGAGATGGGAATTCACAGAGGCCTGAGTATCCAATGCCTGCGCAACATTGGCTGAGACGTTGTTCCGGGTGTTGGCAGTCTGTATAGAACTGGACAAGGCAATAGCTGAGGCAGTAGCCCCCACAGCAGCAACAGTGATGGCAGTAACAACAGCTGCAGTGATGCCAAAATCTCTTTTAGGCCTGAACAGCATCGTGGTATTAGAAGCCTCCACGGGAACTGGTACATACCGAGGCATTCTAGTCACCACAGCCACAGGAAAAACCATGGCATTCCAGCACAGGGCATAAAAGCATGTGTCCGGAGTGCATACTAACTTTTCTTCACCCATGGATGCACTCCCATTGCTTACTATCCACAGAAAAGGAGGCCAGAGGCACACTGGTGAGGCTGAAAAAGTCTTATTGCGGTAAGAATGAAAACTAGATGAAGAACCCCAAGTACCAGAGCTACTACTGCCAGATGAAAATATATTGGTAATTATATTGGTAGTAGACCCTAGGGAAAAACTACCCTTTTGATAAACTCCTCCCCCAAGCATAATCATGGGTCCTAAATCCATGCAGCTACCATTTGTTCCACACAGAAGACATAAATCAAAAGGATTGATGACAGTTTGTGGAGGATCCCTAGTAGATATATTAAGCATTCCTGTACAGGACTCATTCACTACGTTACTAATCATGGGGCTAAAAGAAAAATAATCTTGTCGAACCCAAACTGCTCTGCGCCCCTGACATCCAGTCCAGGGAAAAGGTCCTTCCTCTCCTGTGGATCCTTTACAAAAGGGTGCCCAGTGTGGCTGCCTGGGAGGATCCTGGTCAGAGACTCAGGTGGGCCACCACCTGACAAGATGAGAACCATTGTCCGAAAACAAACTACTACCCCCTAACCCCAAACTTCAGTTGTGGTAGAAAATCTGCTGGCTGCTGAGACAATTTAATGCATTTTGTATGATTTGACCTATTAAAGCTCATTAAGAAGCACAGGTTGCCTCCTACGCTGACATTTCTATTACCCTCTATCGCGCTCATCTGATTATCAAAGGGAAGGTAGGGTAAGCCTAAGCTCCTATTGCTACTAAATAAGTGTGGAAACATGGTTGCATCATGTCTGACCGGCATCGGCTTCGGGAACACCGACAGGATCCCCCATCTTGGCTTGGTCATTCCTGGCGTCATCATTGCCACCATCACTAGGATCCCCAGGAAGGTCTTCATGGTGAATTTTCCTCACAAGGCATTCAGGCACCCACACTGGATCTTGTTGATCCTGAGGAAAAACACAAACAGAACCTCATGCCCATGTCAGCACAGGATCAGGCCCTCGCCAAGAGCCTGTCAAAATATCCTTCCACTTCACCATGCTTTTAGATGGACCATGGGAATCCTGATGTCTATCCGCTGCTGAGCAGCCTTGAGCATCCAAATTTAAAAAATTTAAAGTAAATAAGGCTAGAGATATTCTCTCCTTGGGGGTATGGCCTTGGCCTATTCCCCCTTTTTGTTTTTGTAAGCACACTTTTAAGGTGCGATGAGTACGCTCCATGATTCCTTGTCCTTGAGGATTATATGGTAATCCGTGATTAAGCTGTACCTCCATCTGCTTGCAAAAGGAGGCAAAGGTCTGAGCTGGTCCATTGTCCGTTTTCAGTTGCTGTGGTTTTTCCCATGCAGCCCAGGCTTCTAAGCAATGCCCTATGACATTGCGAGCCTTTTCTCTACTCAAAGGTGTAGCATGTATAATACCTGAACAGGTATCTACAGACACATGAACATATTTTAAGGTTCCAAACTCAGAAATGTGGGTGACATCCATTTGCCAGATCTTAAGTGGCATCAACCCTCTAGGGTTCACTCCCACACTGGGAGGATGATGATGAATCACACACTGAGGACAATCTAAGACCACTTGTCTGGCATCTGCTCTAGACAAATGGAATTTCTGTTGTAAAGTTCTTGCATTTACATGAAATAATTGGTGAAACTGTCCTGGCTTGGTCTAGAGATGAGCTCAGAAAAATGCATTCCATCCTAGTCCATTGATCAACTTTATTATTACCCTCACTTAATGGTCTAGGCAATCCTGTATGTGCTCTGATATGTTTGATATAAAAGCGCCTTTTTCTTTGCCAGATTAAATCTTGCAGCTCATGTAATAGGGCACATACGGTACTACTATTCTTAATAGGACCTGCCAGTTCTAATAATTTTACTGCATTGACTACATAGGCCGAATCTGAGATTAAATTAAATGCGAACTGGCATCTTTTAAATACTTCCATTACTATTTTCAACTCCACAATTTGGGGGGGAGCCTGGTTGAAATTGGCATAGCACGGGCTCTTGTCCTTCTATCAGATAGGCTCCGCAGCCTGTCTTTGAGCCATCAGTAAACACATTTGATGACCCTTGAAGGGGTATTGCTGAAGTAACCCTGGGGAATATCACTGGGTGCTCCTTAAAAAATAACAGCAATGGATGCTTAGGATAATGGTCATCAATCACTCCATCAAAACTACATTGTAATATTGCCCAATCATCTATAGCACCACATAAAATCTTAATTTGATGACTGGAATAAGGCACAATTATGCTGGCAGGAGCAACTCCAAAAGACTGTAAACATTGCTGGACACCATTCAAAGCTAATGCAGCAATTGCCGCGGGATAATATTCAATAAACTTATTTGGAGAAACTTTTGAATAAATCCATAATAATGGTCCTTCTTGCCATAGCAATCCTGTAGGTTGACCATAGGTAGCAAATATGCACAATGCAATGGGCTGTCCTTCCTGCCATCTCTGTAGAAAGGCGCTCTGCAGCCTTTCCTCCACTTTACACAAGGCTTCTCTTGCTTCCTCTGTTAACTGCCTAGGAGAATCAAATGCTGAATCACCTATCAGAGTTTTATATAGAGGTCTTAATTCACAATTTGGTAACTTCAAACAGCCTCTTACCCAATTGATATCTCCTAACAACTTTTGAAAATCATTTAGAGTCCTCAAATTATCTTTCCTTATCTCAATCTTTTGAGGCACTATTTTTTCAGGTCCAAATTTTGCTCCTAAATAATTAACCACATTCTCCTTTTGAACCTTTTCAGGAGCAATAAACAACCTTTTCTTTTTTTAATAACTTAACTAATTCTTCATAGGCCTGATCTAATATTTGCTTACTCTTAGCTGAAAGCAGAATGTCATCCATGTAGTGAAGGCAACTCAAGTCTGGAAAATTCTTTCTCAAAGGAGCAATGGCTTCTCCCACATACAGTTGACACATGGTGAGGCTATTTGCCATGGCCTGAGGTAAGACTACCCATTCAAACTTCTGATCAGGTTCTTTATGATTACAGGATGGAATAGTAAATGCAAATTTCTCACTATCTTTGGCACACAGAGGAATGGAGAAAAAAACAATCTTTTATATCTATAACTATTATGGGCCATGAGGCTGGTAAAGATGATAAAAGCGGTAAGCCATGTTGCACTGGGCCCATGATCTGCATTTGTTGGTTAATGGCATGCAGGTCACACAACAATCTCCATTTTCCAGATTTCTTTTTAATGACAAAGATAGGAGTATTCCAGGGAGATACAGATGGTTTAATATGCTTTAAGGACATCTGTTCAGCCACCAATTCTTTGGCAGCATTTAACTTTTCAGAGGAAAGCGGCCACTGAGGAACCCATACTGAATCCTCTGTCTTCCAAGTTAAGGGAATGCCCTCCTCAGTGGCCCCTAGGAAAAACCCAGGTCCTGTCTCTTTTGTCTTTGCTGTGCCGGTATTGGACTCTTCCTCCCTTGCAAATACTTTCCTATTCCAAAGCCTGGAGCATATCCCATATCTTGCATCATGCGTTGGGCCGAATCAAAATATTCATTACTTAATTTAAATCCCATGTCCTTTAAAAGGTCTCTTCCCCAAAGGGAGATGGGTAGCTCAAGTACATATGGCTGCATATCTCCTGAGTGACCCTCTTGGTCCTGCCACTTCAATAGTCTTGCACTCACATCTGGTGTCTTAGCATACCCTAGGCCTTGGAGTGTTTGAGAAGAGGCTTTTACGGGCCATCCTGAAGGCCAGTCTTTCTTTGCTATAATACTCCTATCAGCCCCAGTATCCAAAAGGCCCAGGATCCTTTTGCCATCAACTTTTAACTCCAAGATGGGACGTTGGTCCAAATCCAGGGAAAGAAAAGTCAGATCTGTGCCCGTGGACCCAAAACCCTCTTTTCCTCTCTCTTGATCCCTTGATGCATAGCAATCATGTAAGCTCAGCAAGATGACCAACTGAGCAATTCTATCTCCAGGAGAGATAGTTGTTATTCCATGGGGGGAAGCTACCATGATCTTAACCATTCCTGTATAATCCGGATCTATGACTCCAGGGTGTACAATAAGTCCTCTTAAGGCTGCTGATGATCTCCCTAACAATAAACCCATTGTACCAGGTTCAAGGGGCCCTTTATAATCTGTCTCAATTAACTGGACCCCCATCTGGGGCATTAATATGAATCTGGTGGTGGAGCAGAGGTCCAGTCCTGCTGAGCCTGCAGTGACTCTCTGCGGTCTCTCGGATGGTGAAAGGTTGGCCACCTCTCCTGACTCTGTTCTTTGTCCTGACTCTCTACTGCCCCATATATTTGCGGGTCCTGGGGTCATGGGCCCCACTGTCCATTTTTTGGACGAGCACCACCATAACCTTGAGTCAAGGGCTGGCCATTGATATCTTTTACAGAGTGGCATTCATTAGCCCAATGACTTCCTTTCTTACATCTTGGGCATAACTCTGGCTGTCTAGGGCATTGTCCACTCCCTGTGCTTTCTGTATGTCCTTTTTCAGGGCACTGCCTTTTAAGGTGTCCCATCTTGCTGCATTTGAAACAAGCTCCTGGACTTCTTCCTCCTTTCCTGGTCAACTGTAGTACTGCAGCAGCAAGGCCAGCATTGGTCAACGGCCCTCCAAGTTCTCTACACGCTTTCATCCAAGCTTCCAACTCCCTGTTCTTATATGGGATAATGGCAGCTCTCCATTCCTTGGTGCATTGCTCATAGACTAGCTGTTTAATAAATGGCATAGCCGTGTCTGGATTTCCAAAAATCTTTCCTGCAGCCTCCACCAAACGAGCTACAAAATCTGAGAATGGCTCCATAGGGCCCTTTAGAAATTTAGTTAAATTCCCACTCACCTTGTTAGGAAGAGATTTCCAAGCCTTGATAGCTATCTGGTTTACTTGTTCATAAACCTGATTGGGGTATCCTGTCTGCTGGTTGGCAAATCTCCCTTGCCCAAGCAGCACGTCTCTATCCCAGGCTGGAATTCCATCTCTCTGATTAATGGCCGCTTGCTCGGTGGCATACTCAATCAAGAAAGCTTTCCAATATAGGTACTGCCCTGGACTCAAGCAGGCATGGGCTAGGCTGCTCCAATCACTAGGTGTCTTGCAGTGTCTGCCTAATGCCTCTACTTGAGCAACTGTAAAGGAGGCAGTAATGCCGTAGGTACGAACCGACTCCACAAGGGATTTGATTACCTTAAAATCAAGCGGTTCCTCATATCTATTCCCCTGTGGGTCTTGGTATACAGGAGAGGCAAATTGTAATTCTTTTCTCACCTGTATCCACACTCCCAGGCAAAAAGATCTTCCTACATTCAGGGGCTGAACAGGCTGAGCCGGCAGAGCCGTCTGAACAGCTTCCGGGTAGGGAGGGGGAGTTGAACAAGATGGTGGTACAGCAGCGGTTTCGCTTACACCAGCCGCTGCCAAGGGGGCTTTGTCCTTTTCCTTTTTCTTCCCCCTTTTCCTCATAGCAGTCCTCTTCAATTGTTCTATCAGAGCGTGTAGCTCCCCTCCAGAGTCCATGTCCTCTGAATCCTCAAAATCTTTAAGATCGGGATAAAGAGGGGCCTTCTTTTTTCCTCCCTTTTCACTTTCTGCCTTCTCAGATCTTTCCTCCTGCAGCTGTTCTAAGGCTGATTCTCCCTTCTTGACTACTTTACAACATCTCTGATCCTCTAAGCAATTCCTTACCATTTTCCAGACTGGTCTTACTCCATGCTTCAAGGTACCTTGTTCCCAGGCAAAATCTAGGTCCCTGCTGAGTTTATCCCAGCAGGACACCGTAAGGTTTCCGCAAACCATGGAGCCATGGTATCACACTCACTCAAAAATCTCTCTAAGGTTGACCTTTTAATTTTCAAATTCTTAACTAGCAGCAGCTCCTCAAGAGCCAGAAAAATTGGACGTGACTGAGATGATCCCATAACTAAATTTTTACTTTTGGTTCACTTCTTCGTGGACTTTATGCTCTCAGCTCGCTACCCCACGAGCTTTATGCTCGGTTCGCTACTTCTGTGAACTTTGTTGCTCCTTTCCGGAGACCTTATTTGTCCCAACTTACCTGGGACTTTCCAGTGCACTGCCCTGGCCGCAGGAGTTCTGAGCCTTTTCCATGTCTGATTTCCCTGTATGCAGGCCACCACGTTGTCACCACCACCCTTGAACCAGCAAGAATGACGCGGCACACACTTGAGCTCTTCTCATGCGGTTTACTTAGGAACCTTTGACAATCTTCTGACCCCGAGGAGAGCCAACTCACAAGTTAAATACTGTATGGTCAACCACTCAGGTAAAGCCATGTGGTGCAATCTTACAGGCTCACACAGCGGAAGCAAGCCAGTTGACTCAGCCCATAACCAAGTTAGGGCTGTTTACTTTGTGAGCGCTCACCGTCGGGCTGGCGGGGGGGGGGGGGGGGGGGGGGGGGGAAGGAGAGGCCAGCACCATCTTTGAGGTGTGGCGCTCCACAGCTCTCCACAAATTATGTTGATGGATTTCCAAATATTGAACCATCCCTGCATCCTTGGGATGAAGCCTACTTGATCATGATGGATGACCATTTTGATGTGTTCTTGGATTCGGTTTGCAAGATTTTTATTGAGTATTTTTGCACCTATATTCATAAGGGAAATTGGTCTGAAGTTTTCTTTCTTTGCTAGGTCTTTGTGTGGTTTGGGTATAAGAGTAATTGTGGCTTCATAGAATGAATTAGGTAGAGTACCTTCTGTTTCTATTTTGTGGAATAGTTAGAGGAGTATTGGTATTATGTCTTCTTTGAAGGTTTGATAAAACTTTGCACTAAACCGATCTGGTCCTGGGTTATTTTTGGTTGGGAGACTATTAATGACTGTCTCTATTTCATTAGCAGATATGGGACTGTTTAGATCGTTAATCTGATCTTGATTTAACTTTGTTACCTGGTATGTCTAGAAAATTGTCCATTTCATCCAGGTTTTCCAGTTTTGTTGAGTATAGGCTTTTGTAGTAGGATCTCATGATTTTTTGGATTTCCTCAGTGTCTGTTGTTATGTCTCCCTTTTCATTTCTGAGCTTGTTAATTAGGATACTGTCTCTGTGCCCTCTAGTTAGTCTGGCTAAGGGTTTATCTATTTTGTTGATTTTCTCAAAGAACCAGCTCCTGGTTTGGTTGATTCTTTGTATAGTTCTCTTTGTTTCTATTTGGTTGATTTCAGTCCTGAGTTTGATTATTTCCTGCCCTTGACTACTCTTGGGTAACTTTGATTCTTTTTTGTTCTAGAGGTTTCAGATGTGCTGTCAAATTACTGGCGTACGCTCTCTCCAGTTTCTTTTCGGAGGTACTTAAAGCTATGAGTATACCTCTTAGGACTGCTTTCATTGTGTCCCATAAGTTTGGGTATGTTGTGGCTTCATTTTCATTAAACTCTAGAAAGTCTTTAATTTCTTTCTTTATTTCTCCCTTGACCAAGTTTTCATTGAGTAGAATGTTAAGCTTCCACGTGTATGTGGGCATTCTATTGTTTATGTTGTTATTGAGGAGCAGCCTTAGTCCATGGTGATCTGATAGGATACAAGGAATTATTTCAATCTCCTTGTATCTGTTGAGTCCTGATTTGTGACCAATTATATGGTTAATTTTGGAGAAGGTACCATGAGGTCCTGAGAAGAAGGTATATCTGTTTGTTTTAGGATAAAAGGTTCTATAGATATCTGTTAAATCCATCTGTTTCATAACTTCTGTTAGTCTCACTGTGTCCTTGTTTAGTTTCTGTTTCCATGATCTGTCCATTGCAGAGAGTGGGGTATTGAAATCTCCCACTGTTACTGTGTGAGGTACAATGTGTGCTTTGAGTTTTAGTAAAGTTTCTTTTATGAATGTTGATGCCCTTGCATTTGAAGCATTGATGTTCAGATTTGAGAGTTCATCTTGGTATATTTTTACCTTTGGTGAGTATGAAGTGTCCCTCCTTATCTTTTTTTGATCACTTTAGGTAGAAAGTCGATTTCATTCGATATTAGAATGGCTACTCCAGCTTGTTTTGTTGCTAAAAAATCCTTTGACAAAATACAACACACCTTCATGTTAAAAGTATTAGAGAGATCAGGAATTCAAGGCTCATACCTAGATATAATAAAAGCAGTATACAGCAAACCAAAAGTCAATATCAAACTAAATGGAGATATACTTAAAACAATCTCACTAGAATCAGGGACTAGATAAGGCTGCCCACTGTCTCCCTACCTATTCAATATTGTACTTGAAGTCCTAGCCAGAGCAGTTAGGCAATAAAAGGCGGTCAAAGGGATACAAATTGGAAAGGAAGAAGTCAAATTATCACTATTTGCAGATGATATGATAGTATACTTAAATGACCTCCAAAAATCTATCAGAGAACTTTTACAGCTAATAAACAACTTCAGCAAAGTATCTGGATATAAAATTAACTCAAAGAAATAAGTAGCATTCCTTTATATAAATGATAAACAGGGTGAGAAGGAAATTATGGAAATAATACTCTTCACAATAGTCCCAAATAATATGTAATATTGGGGTAACTCTAATCAAATAAGTGAAAGATCTATATGACAAGAATGTCAAGTCTCTCAAGAAAGAAATCAAAGACCTCAGAAAATACAGAGATCTCCCATGCTCATAGATTGGTAGGATTAACATAGTAAAAATAGCCATCCTACAAAACAATCTACATATTCAATGTAATCCCCATTAAAATTCCAACACAATTCTTCAAAGACATGGAAAAAGTAATTCTCAGTTTCATATGGAAAAACAAAAAGAACTAGGGTAGTGAAGAAAACTATTCTTAACAACAAAAGAACAATGGGGAGAATCACCATCCCTGACCTCAAGGTGTACTACAAAGCAAATGTGATAAAAAAAACACATATTGGTACAGAGACAGATAGGTGTTTCAGTGAAATAGAATTTAAGACCCAGAAATAAACCCACACACTTATGGGCACTTAATCTTTGACAAAGAAGCCAAAAATATACAGTGGAAAAAAAGAAAGCATATTTAATAAATGGTGCTAGTCTAATTGGCAGTAGGTACATAGAAAAATGAAAATAGATTCATATTTGTTATCGTGCACAAAGCTCAAGTCCAAGTGGATCAAGGACCTCCACATAAAACCAGATACACTGAATCTAACAGAAGAGGAATTGGGAAAGATCCTCGAACTCATGGGCACATTCCCTAAACAAGATCAAGAACTTGATAAATACGACCTCATGAAACTGAAAAGCTTCTGAAAGGCAAAGGACATAGTCAATAGAACAAATCAGTAACCTACAGATTGGAGAAAAAACCTTCACTAACACCACATCCAATACAGGGCTAATATCCAAATATATAAAGAACTTAGGAAGCTAACTTCCAAAAACCAAACAATCCATGTTCCAAGTCCTTAGTGATTAAAGAAATACAAATGAAAATGACCCTGAGATTCCACCTTACACCAATCAGAATGGCTAGGATCAAAACCTCAGGTAACAGGACATGTTGGTGAGAATGAGGAGAAAGAGAGACACTTCTCCATTGTTAGTGGGATTGCAAACTGGTGCAACCACTCTGGAAATCAATCTGGTGGTTCCTCAGAAAATTGGAAACATTTCTATCTGATGAGACAGCTGTACCACTCCTGGGCATACACTCAAAAGATGCCCCACCATATTACAGGGGCACGTGCTCTACTATGTTCATTCATAGCAGCCTAATTTGTAATAGCCAGAAGCTGAAAACAACCCAGATAACTCTCAACCAAAGAATGGATACAGAAAATGTACACAGTGGAATACTATTCAGCTATTAAAAACCAGGACATCATGAATTTTGCAGGCAAATGGATGGAACTAGAAAATATCATCCCAAGTGAAGTAATGTAGACTCAAAGGACATGCATGGTATGCACTCACTAATAAGTGGAGATTAGCTTAAAAAGCACAGAATACCCAGGATACAATCCACAGAACTCAAGAAGGTTAACAAGCCAAAGGGCCCAAGTGAGGATGCTTCACTCCCATTTGGGAGAGAGAAGAAAGTAGTCATAGGAAGCAGAGGTAAGGAAGGACCTGGGTGGGAGAGGGGAGTGGAGAATAGGGGAACATGGTCAGGTATTGGAGGGGGAACAGGAGAGAAGCCCTGAAGGAAGGACCTGGGTGGGAGTAGGGAGTGAGGAATAGGGGAACATGATCAGGTATTGGAGGGGGGAACAGGAGAGAAGCCCTGAATGCCTGCACAATGAATGGAAGTATGCACCCCTCTTGGGGTGAGAGGTGGGAGGTGGGAGGTTGTGACTCTCCTCTAGCTGAGGGCTGGTTCTGTCAGACCCTGCTTTGCCACAAATAGCCATGCCTTTCTCTAAGCTCCTGCTAATAGCCACGCCTCTCTCCAAGTTCCTGTTACGCTGGAAGTCCCACCTCCAGAGACTGAAGATGAAGCTGCTGATTGGGCCAAGAATTGCTGACGTATTGGGGGGAGGGGTTTTAGTCTAGCCACCTACCTGTTCGAATAATGATGGCCGACTGAATAGCACATCATGTCTCAGTCTCATTTTTTTCAAACTCCTTCCCGCATTCCGGTATCCTTAATTTTTCAGGCTCTGACTCCCATTCCATGTGTGTGGCTGCAGGCAGCTACAGGAGGTAGGGGGTGGGATGTGGGAGGTGGGAAGTAGAGGAACCCTCTAGAGTGTACCAGAGATCTGGGAGGTGAGAGACTCTCAGGACTCAAAGGAGGGGACCTTAGGTGAAATGTCCAACAGTGTGAAGAGGGAACTTGTAGAGTCCACCTTCAATAGATAAAAGAAAAAAAACAGGGCATCAAGTGGAGTGATGTGGTTGCTATTCCACAGTTAAAAACTCTGACCCATAATTGTTCCTGTCTAAAAGAACTGCAGAGAAAAATGTAGAAGAGACTGAGGGAAAGGAGGTTTAGTGACAGGCCCAACTTGGGACTATCTCAAGGGAAGGCTCCAAAGCCTGACACTATTACTGATACTATGGTGTGTTTATAGACAGGAGCCTAGCATGGCTGTCCTCTGAGAGGCCCAACAAGAAGCTGACTGAGACAGAGGCAGATACTTACACTTAGCCAATGGACAGAAGCCAGGGATCCTATGGTTGAATTAGGTAAAGGTTGGAAAAAGTCGATGAGGAGGGTAACTCCATAGGAGGACCAGCAGTCTCAACTAACAGAGACCCCTGAGATCTCTCAGACACTGAGCCACCAACCAGCATACACTAGCTGGTCTGAGGCCTCCTACACATATACAACAGAGGACTGCCTGGCCTGGCCTCAGTGAGAGAAGACAGAGGCACCTAACCCTCAGGAGACTTGAGGACCTAGGGAATGGGAAGGCCTGGCTGAGGGGAGGGACATCGTCTTGGAGACATGGGGGCAGAGGAATAGGATGAGGAACTGTGGGAGGGGGGAATGTGTGTGTACATATATATGTATGTATGTATATATATACATATATATGTATGTATGTATATATGTATGTATATATGTATGTTGTAAAGATGTCTCAGGGGTTAAGAACACTTATTATTCTTACAGAGGACCTGAGTTCGATTTCCATCACTCATGTGGCAAATCACAACCATCTATGGCTCCAATCCCAGGGGATTTGACACTCTTCTGGCCTCCATGGGCACCATGCACACACACACACACACGGTACACAGACACACATGCAGGCAGAATACATTCATACATATAAAATAAAAACAAATAAGTTATTTTAAAAAATAAATAAAAGCAAGGCATGGTGGACCCTGCCTTTAGTTCCAGCACTCAGAAGGCACAGGCAGGCTGATCTCTTGAGTTCCAGGACAAGGACAGTCAGGGCTACACAGAAAAACTCTGTCTCAAAAAACAAATGAACAAAAACAATAAGGTGAATAGAAACTGGAAAATCACACACACACACACACACAATTTCATCTCAGTACTCTGGAGGCAGGAGGATCTCTGAATTCAAGACCATCCAAGTCTAAGGAGTTAGTTCCAGGACAGCCAGGGCGACACAGAGAAAGCCTGTCTTGAATCCCTCCCTGACCACACCCCAATCCCCCTCAAAAAAATATTTTAAAATTTGCTAAATATCAAATTTCCCCCCAAAAACATCTAAAATGATATATAGCTTAACATAGTCATTCCATAGTGAATATACTTAATTTTGTTTTTGGAAGCAATACATACACAGAATTATGATGGGTTAGCTTGTAGTAAAATTTTTTTTAAAAATTAAATGCAACTACTACTTCCTGGGTAAAGTTTTAAAATGTAAGGACCCTGATCTATACGGCTCAGGGACACCGGGTGGGAGGTGTGCTAGGCCCTACTGCACTTGACAGGAAGAGGGGTCTTTGGCTAGATGAACCTCTCCTGCGCAGCTGCAGGATGAGTTCCCAGTACCAGGTGCAAGTGTTCTCAGTGTATTAGGGAAGGGCTACTCAAAATTTGCAGCCAATGGGCATTAAGTATGTGCTAGTCTAAGAGTCTTCAAAAGCTAAGAGCCCCGGCGCTTGTGGAGTAGAGACAGAATTGGCTTTCTTTTTGCGGTGGTTACCGGTTTGCAGAAAGTAGGATCTGCACTTAGAGGTGAGCTCCTGGGTAATTTCTGCCTTATTCCCAGCCGGATCGCTTGGTTGCCTTCTCTTCACTAGCTAGGGCCTCTTTTTCGGGCCAGTTAATATGCAAGGCAATCCCACCACCAACCTCCCTCCCCACCCCCTCTCTCTTTAGGTCAGTGAGAGCTAAGGAGCCAAAGATTCTCGTGGAAAAAATTAGTTACCCCTGTTTTACTTCTTAAAAAAACAAATCTGGAGGGTGTATGTATCCGGGGTCATTTAGGAAGGTGCCTCGCCCTTCCCAGACTTGGATGTTAGCACTAGACAGGGAGCAGAGGACACAATGATAGAAACCTGGGGTGCGCCGATGTCTGGGCCACATTTTGTGGGAGTGTACATATTGCTGTGTTACTTGGATGGCTCATAAATTACAGTGACTGTGGTCAGTGAGATGCTATATTGGATGCAAGATTGTGAGTTGCAGTTGCCAAATGAGGAAACCGAGTCAGGAGTCATTTATTTATCCACAGAAGCAAGTGGCAAATTGCTTCTACCAGTTTGAAGGAGGGTTAGATTTGAAGCTCTGCACTCGTTTATTTTTTCTCTGTGTACCGGTTCCGGTATGGCACCTTGTGGAGGTCAGGGGACAGCATGTAAGAGTTGTTTCTCCCCTCCCACGACGTGGGCTCTGGAGATCAAACTTGGGTCCTCGGGCTTGGTGGCAGGTCTCTGTACCCACTAGGCCCTGCAGTCTTCGCTGCTTCTATCTAATCATTCCGCTTCTTAAAGCGGGATCTAGGGCTGTGTCTCTCTGTGGCCTGCCTTCGGATCTCTTTCCCCTAACTGGACAGCTTTGTCTAGCCTCAGTAGGAGATGATCTAGTCCTACTACAACTTGATATGCGAGGGCAGGTTGATATCCATGGGAGGTTTCCCCTTCTCTGAGGAGAAAAGGAGCGGGGCATAGGGGTAGGGACTGGGAGAAGAGAAGGGAGAGGAAGCTCTGATCGGGATGTAAAGTAAATAAAGAAATTAGTGAAAAAAGTCATATACTTGGGAATATGATACTTGAGGATAAGCAGTGTATGGGACGGGGGGGGGGCGGAGGGGCAGGAATGAT
>NW_022196904.1:17290242-17298366 GCF_008632895.1 Mastomys coucha
TTTCCCCAGCCCTCCTTCCCTGCCCCCCTCCGCTCCCCCCCCAGATTTACTAAACAGCTCTCAGCTGAATCTTTTCCCTCCTGACTCTTGGCCTTGGGGAATTGGTGCTTCCGTTCTGATACATTAGAGAGTCGGGAATGTTCTCAAGTGCTTTAGCTCAAGATGTAGTTTTTGACTTCCTAGAACATCTGCTTTGGGATCTGAATGAAGGACCAAATGCTATTTTTTTTAAGTGCTTAATGTGAAATTAAGGGAGATGCTGTAAACGCTCCCCCCAAACAAAACAAAGCTCCAGCAAACAGTCTCTTCTCTGGGAGACTTTGTTGGTCATTTCATTCTTAAAAAAGAAAAAAAACCTCGCCTTCCTATATTTACCCAAGGGCTTTGTCTCTTGGATCTCCAATTTCTTCAGCCCTTTCAGAGGAATTGCCCAGCGCATGATACACACACATGTCTAACTCAAGTCCTGTGAATGCAGCAACGTTGAGATTTCACAGTGAGAGTTGCGTCCTTTCACCACGTGGTTGGGAGATTTGCTTTCCTGTTTAGCTTTTTTCCATCTCCGTATTTAAAAATTTATAGAAAATTCTAATCCTTTAAATTGTGCTCATCTTTTGTTTGGCTTTTTGTTTTGGTTTGTCTTTTGTTGGTGTTTTGAGACAGGTCTCTCTAGCTCCACTAGCCTGGAGCTCGCTGAGATCCACCGGCCTCTGCCTCCCCAGGTGCTGAGTTTAAAAGCTTGTGCCACCATATCCAGCTAAATGTTTTTTTTGTTTTTTTGTTTTTTGTTTTCTTAGTTAAATTCTGTAGTTAAATTCTTTCTACAGAGAGATGCATAGAAAAAGCTTACTTCTTCTTAGCCTTCTAGGGGGTTGTTAGGTTTCTCTTTGTTTAGTTCTAGTTTGTTCTCCTCTGTCTTGGCTTTTACAGACAAGGCGGTGTGTGAACGGCAGAACCCACCCTGCCCCCTCCCTGGGTAAGGGGATTACAGGTGTGAGCTACTACCCTCAGCTGACCTTCAGTTCTGATTAGCCAGCTCAGTGTTGGATGGTCAAGCTTATCAGTGCTTTGAGATTGCTCCTTCATATATAAGCATGGATAAACCGTCTTGGTGAAATGTGTTTATTTCTAGTAGCATTTACTGAAGTGGTGGTAAAGATTACCTTTCGGTACACATCCTATTGTTGGCCTATTTTCCCCCATGCCCTCTATCAGGTGTTTACTGTAGGCCAGGGTGCTCTGCTCACCTGCATGTGGTGTTTAGCTTCTGACATGGAGGCTCCTCTTTGTGTTAACTGCTGTGTGTTGGAAGGGTGCAGAGCCTCCTCTGGGTTGAATGAACTCAGGTGTCACTGACCAAGTGTTTGCTGTTTTCAGCAAGGCTGGGTGTCAGGTTTGCATTTACAAGACTTCAATACTGCCCAGCTCCCTAAGGGAGTTTCCCTTTCCAGTGAAGTAGCAGTCCTCCTCACAGGGGCCACAACAGCCTTGTCTAATGCAGAATCAAAGACACTCTCAGCTTGGTATGTCAAAAAAAGAAAATCCCCAGGATCCTTAATAATGATTTCAAATTCAGCCACAGATAAGTTGTTTAGGTGGCTCAATCCTCTGCTTATTTTAAGAAGTTGAACTGTTGCTCATTTTTATGGATTAATTAAAAGTGTGAAAGTATTCTTCATCCTATGTCTCAAACTTACTAGCTCCAGTTCATTGTTTTAAAAAGTTTGGTTTGGCTAGGGGGTGTATTGGGGGGGAGGTAAAGGATGTGGAGGTGGGGTATGGAGGTATGGGAGGTGTGGTGTGTGTTGGCATCTGAGTGACATTGTCCTCTGACCTCCATGTGAACAGCTTTTCTCTCTTTCCCGCCATGTGGGTCATCTGATTTGGTGGCAAGCACAGTCACCTGCTGAGCCATCTCACCAGCCCCCACCCTTCTGTTCACTCCCCCGAGGGAGCTTTAAAGTCAGTGACCTTTATTTCATATTTTTAAAATGAACGGAATGAATTGGATTCGTGTTAGCTGTCTCGTTCAAACAATTAGCTTGAAATATTGGGCTGATGATAAAATTCTTTTTTTTTTTCCCCCTTTGGCATATACATCCTTTATTTTAACACACAATTTTTTTGACAAAGATTTAAACAATTCATTAATGATGTGTAAACTTATTACTCTTTTACATAAATACAGTGATTCAAAATACTACATCAGAGATCTAATAGAATTACAAAGACAAATTTCAAATAATAAGAATATAATTAACATTGCATGTCCTTAATAACTAATACTTAAAAGTTCAGAAACTTTTTAAAGAATATTCAACATGGATAAACACAATAGAATTTAAGTCACATATTTGAAAACTGCTCAAATTAAAATTATGTTGCTATATCAATTATGCCTAAATCAAATTGTAAAATTACATAAATATTAATTTTACTATAAATTAAAAAATATAGCTTAGGTAATTTTTTTGTTTGTAGAGCATGATTTTAATATTTCAACTGTTAATATTCAACAAATAGAATAATTATTTTAAGATATATTTTGTTGTTATGTCCCCCTTTCATTTCTGATATTATTAAATTGGATACTGTCTCTGTGCCCTCTGGTTAGTCTGGCTAAGGGTTTATCTATCTTGTTGATTTTCTCAAATTTCTAGCTCCTGGTTTTGTTGATCTTTTTTTTTTTTGTATAGTTCTTTTTGTTTGTATTTAGTTGATTTCAGCCCTGAGTTTGACTATTTCCTGCCATCTACTCCTCTTGGGTGTATTTGCTTCTTTTTGTTCTAGGGCTTTCAGGTGTGCTGTCAAGCTATTAGTGTAAGCTCTCTCCAGTTTCTTTTTGGAGGCACTTAGAGCTATGAGTTTTCCTCTTACCAGTTCTTACATTGTGTCCCATAAGTTTTGGTATGATGTGTCTTCATTTTCATTGAATTCTAAGAAGCCTTTAATTTATTTCTTCCTTGTCCAAGTTATCATTGAGTAGAGCGTTATTCAGCTTCCATGTGTATGTGTGCTTTCCATTGTTTTTGTTGGTATTTAAGACCAGCCTTAGTCTGTGGTGATCTGATAGGGTGCATGGAATTATTTCAATCTTCTTGTATCTGTTGAGGCCTGTTTTGTGACCAATTATATGGTCAATTTTGGAGAAGGTACCATGAGGTGCTGAGAAGAAGGTATGTTCTTTTGTTTTAGGAGGAAATGTTCTATAAATATTTGTTAGATCCATTTGGTTCATAACTTCTGTGAGTTTCACTGTGTCTCTGTTTAGTTTCTATTTCCATGATTTGTCCATTGCTGAGAGTGGGGTATTAGAGTCTTCCACTATTATGTGGGGTATGATGTGTGCTTTGAGCTTTAGTAAAGTTTCTTTTATGGATGTGGGTGCCCTTGCATTTGGAGCATAGATGTTCAGAATTAAGAGTTCATCTTGGTAGATTTTACCTTTGAGTATGAAGTGTCCTTATCTTTTTTGATAACTTTTGGTTGAGAGTTAATTTTATACGATATTAGAATGGCTATTCCAGCTTGTTTCTTGGGACCATTTGCTTGGAAAATTGTTTTCCAGCCTTTTACTCTGAGGCAGTGTCTGTCTTTGTCACTGAGGTACATTTCCTATATGCAGCAAAATGCTGGTTCCTGGTTACATATCCAGTCTGTTAGTCTATGTCTTTTATTGGGGAATTGGGGAATTGATTCCATTGATGTTAAGAGATATTAAGGAAAAGTGATTGTTACTTCCTGTTATTTTTGTTGTTAGAGATGGAATTATGTTTGTGTGGGTTTTTTGAAAGATTACTTTCTTGCTTTTTCTAGGGTGTAGTTTTGCTCCTTATAATGATGTTTTCCATCTATTATCCTTTGTAGGACTGGATTTGTGGAAAGATATTGTGTAAATTTGATTTTTGTCATGGAATATCTTGGTTTCTCCATCTATGGTAATTGAGAGTTTTGTTGGGTATAGTAGCCTGGGCTGGCATTAGTGTTCTTGTAGGGTCTGTATGACATCTGCCCAGGATCTTCTAGCTTTCATAGTCTCTGGTGAGAAGTCTGGTGTAATTCTGATAGGTCTGCCTTTATATGTTACTTGACCTTTATCCCTTACTGTTTTTAATATTATTTCTTTGTTCAGTGCATTTAGTGTTTTGATTATTATGTGACGGGAGGAATTTCTTTTCTGATCCAAACAATTTGGAGTTCTGTAGTCTTCTTGTATGTTCATGGTTATCTATTTCTTTAGGTTAGGGAAGTTTTCTTCTATAATTTTGTTGAAGATATTTACTGGCCCTTTGATTTGGAAATCTTCACTCTCTTCTATACCTATAATCCTTAGGTTTGGCCTTCTCATTGTGTCCTGGATTTCTGGCTGTTTTGAGTTAGGATCATTTTGCATTTTGCATTTTCTTTGACTGTTGTGTCAATTTTTTTTATGGTATCTTCTGCACCTGAGATTCTCTCTTCTATCTCTTGTATTCTGTGGTTGATGACTCCTGATCTCCTTCCTAGGTTTTCTAACTCCAAGGTTGTCTCCCTTTGTGATTTCTTTATTGTTTCTATTTCCATTTTTAGTTCCTGGATTGTTTTGTTCACTTCCTTCACCTGTTTGATTGTGTTTTCCTGTAGTTCTTTAAGGAATTTTTGTGTTTCCTCTTTAAGGGCTTCTAGCTGTTCTCCTGTATTTCTTTAAGGGAGTTATTTATGTCCTCCTTAAAGTCCTCTATCACCATCACGAGATATGATTTTAGATCCAAATCTTGCTTTTCTGGTGTGATGGTATATCCGGGACCTGCTATGGTGGGAGAATTGGGTTCTGATGATGCCAAGTAACCTTGGTTTTTGTTGCTTATGTTTTTATGCTTGCCTCCCACCATTTGATTATCTCTAGTGCTATCTGCCCTCTCTATATCTGACTGGAGCCTGTCCTTCCTGTGATCTTGGTGGTGTCAGAACTCCTCAGAGTTCAGCTGTCTCTGTGATCCTGTGATTCTGTGATTCTGTGATCCTGAGATCCTTGATATGTCAGAGCTCCTGGGAGTCAAGCTGCATCTGGGACTCTTGAGATCCTGGTGTGACCAAACTCCTGGGATGCTGTGGCCCTGGGCGGGTTAGAGTGCCTGGGAGTGGAGCTTCTTCTGGGTGTTGTGGTACTGGCTGCACATTCTGCACCCAAGGTTGGCTCAGGGCACCAGCTCAGACCAGAAGGAACCTGTGCCACACTGGTTGGTTGGAGTTCCTAGGTGCCTGGGTCTGGCTCATCCCAGTAACTCTTGATATTGGGGCAGATGCTGTGTCCTCCTCACTTCTGATTCTATGATCCTAGGCATGTTAGAGCACCTGGGAGTGGATCTTCCTCTGGGTATTGTGGCTGGTGATACACTTCCAAGAGAGAGTTTGTCTCGAGCCCCTAGCTTGTAATCTCAGCATTCAGTAGGAGGGTCAGAAGTTCAAATATCATCTTAGCTCCATACCAAGTGCAAGCCCAGATTTTGATACATGAGGTCCCATTTAGAGAGAAAAATATCCTGATGTTGTATTTCATCTGAGTTATTTTGGGTTTAGATATAAAGAAATTTGTTCATGCAAACATTTTTAACTCTGGTGCAGCAGTTCTCAACCTGTGGGTTGTGACCCCTTTGGAGGCCAGCCCTTTCACAGGGGTCACCTAAGACCACTGGAAAACACAGGTACTTCCATTAGGACTCAGAACAGTAGCAAGATTACAGTTATGAAGAAGCAACAAAAATTTTATGGTTGGGGGACACCACAACATGAGGAACTGTATTAAAGGGTCTCAGCATCAGGAAAGTTGAAGACAACTGCTTTAGTTCATCTGTTGTCTTCAACCAAAGAAAATAGTCACTTTTTTATGATTTTTATCCTTTGAATATTTTGCATACGTCTGCTGTGTGTTTTGATCATATTTACCCCCTACTGGGGGTAGTGTGTGCATAGTGTGAGGCTTGGCTCCTGGCTGTAGTGTTTCCTTAGCATTTGTGAGACCCTGGTTTCCATCTCTAGGGGTTGTGTGTGCACATGTGTGAGGCTCTTGACTTCGATCTCTAGGGGTTCTGTGTGCTTAGCATGTATGAGGCTCTGTGTTCAACTCTAGTAATGGCATGTTCATGAGGCTCTGGCTTCAATAGCATTTATGAATTTTTTTCTTGACTTTTTTTCTTGATGAAGTCATAGTCCTTTAAAAAATTGACTCTGTTGGTCTTAAAAAATCTCTGATGTCTGCATTTCAGGCCCCTGAGCCTTGCTATTCATATCCACAAACCTAAGTACATTATTAGTTTTTGTTTTCAAGGCAGTGGGCAGGTATCATTTTTGAATAACAGGAGTTCAAGAGTTTCATGATGTCATGATAGTACATACCTTTAATCCCAGTGCTTGGATTGAGAGAAAGAGATGGGCAGTTCTCTTGAGTTTGAGGCCAGCCTAGTCTACATGATAAATCTTAGAGCAGCCAAGATTATATAGAGAGACTCTGTCTCAATGTAGTCTGTGCTGATTCCCAGCAGCCCCCTTGTTGGCCGCTTATATAAATCTACTTACTGCTTCATGATGGCCTCAGAGAGATGGGGCTCCAATTTCTAATTCAGAAGAGAAGATGCAGCCTTGGGCATGGGCTCAGTTACCTGCCCTGTGGAGTTAAGAGTAATTTCCAATGCTGGTAACACCTTACACTTTTCTTATGACTGCTAAATTGTTCTGTCATCAAGAACATTGTAAAGCATTGAGAAGTCATGAGAGGAAATGTAAGACTGTATACCATAAAACACATAGAGCTAGCGCTTGAACCAAATCTCTCCTATGGAGCTGGTGATATAGACAGGATTAGCACATGCTCATGGCCTGCTTAGTAGAGACTCCTTAGCGTGTTTTAAAGTAAACTCTTGGAGTTTTAATTTTTTTTCTGAGTATGTGTACATGCCATACTACATGTGTAGAGGTCATAACATGTGTGGAGTAGACTTCTGTTCTTCCACACCTTTACATAGGTTCCAGGGATTAAACTCAGGCCACCAGATTTCTATGACCAGTGTCTTTTCCCTCTGATCCATCTTGCTAGTCCTATTAGAGTTTTCTTGTCTACATTTTAGGTCATTTATTGGATCCATATTTTAGTTTTTTATTTAATGTATGCATGCCTCTGGAGATCAGAGGACAACTTTCAGGAGCCAGTTCTTTCCTTCTACCATGTAAGTCCCATAGATCAAACACAGGTTGTCAGGTTTGGCAGCAAGCACTTTTACCCGTGGACCCATCTTGCCAACCTCTGAATTCCTTTTTCTCTCCCACTCCATCCCTTCCTGCCCTTCCCTTTCTCTTTGTCTGTCTCTGACTCTATGTGTATGTCTGTGCGCGTCTGTGCGCGTCTGTGTGTGTCTGTGTGTATCTGTGTGTGTCTGTGTCTGTGTGTGTCTGTGTGTCTGTCTGTGTGTGTGTGAGTCTGTGTGTGTGCATGTCTGTGTGTGTGTGCATGTCTGTGTGTGTGTGTGCATGCATGTGTGGGTCTGTGTGTCTGTCTCTGCGTATGTGGGTCTGTGTGTGCCTCTGTGTGGATCTGTGTGCGTCTCTGTATGTGTGTGTCCCTGTGTGTCTGTGTCTCTCTGTGTGTGCCTCTTTATCTCTGTGTGTGCACACACACACATCACATTCCAACTGTGGTTTCCTCTTCTCCTTCTCTCTCAGACCCTTCCCCTTACCCCATTAACCTCTCCTCCTCCATTTCCCTTCAGAAAAGGACTGGCCTCCCAGGGATATCAACCAAACATGGTATATCAAATTGCAATAAGACTAGGCAACTTCTCTGTTATTAAGGATGAGTAGGGTGACCTGTGGGAGGAACAAGGTCCCAAAAGCAGCAAGAGTCAGAGACAGCCCCCAGTCCCATTGTTAAGAGTTCCACAGACATCTCAAGCTAAACAACCACAGCATGTATGCAGAGAACCTAGTACAGCCCCATTCAGATTCCATGCTGCTTCAGTGAGCCTGCTTAGTTGTTTCTGTGGGTCATGTTCTCCTGGTGTCCTTGATACCTCTCTGGCTCCTACAACCCTTTCTCCCCTACTTCTGCAGGATTCCCAAAGCTCTGCCTAATGTTTGGCCATGAGTCTCTTC
>NW_022196904.1:17298376-17317105 GCF_008632895.1 Mastomys coucha
TTGCTGGTCATGTTCTATCCTAGGTCTCAGGCCAGCCCTCCAGGCAGTGTTAGGTGTGGGCTCCCTCTGGTCATGGGTCTCAAGCTGAATCAGTCATTAGCCATTGGATTGGCCACTCCCCCAGTTTCTTTACCACCTTTACCACAGCACATCTTGTAGGCAGGACAAATTTTAGATTGAAAGTTTTGTAGGGTGAAGGTTTTGAAGCTGGGTTGGTGTTCCAGTCCCTCCACTGGAAGTCTTGACCTGGTTACAGGAGATGGCAGTTCAGGCTCTCAGCTAGTGTCAACCATGTAGATTTCCTAGGAGTTTTCACAGTACTAGGCTTCTACCCCACCCTCCTATGCCCCCATAATTCCACGTGTCTCTCCCAGTATTCTCTCCTCCTCATCCCCCCCCAAAAAACCTAATGCCTCCTGTTCTAGCCTACCCCAATTCTCCCAACAATGTCTATTCTATTTCTCTTTCCCAGGGAGATGCATGAGTTTCCCCTTGAGCCCTCCTTGCTACTTAGCCTCTCTGGGTTTGTGAATTGTGGCATGGTTATTCCTACTTTACAGTTAATGTCCACTTATAAATGAGCACATATCATGTTTGCCTTTCTGAGTCTAGATTACCTCACTCAGAAAAAACTCACTTTTTTTCTAGTTCCATCCATTTGCCTACAAATTTCATGAATTTTTAACAGCTGAATAATACTCCATTGTGTCAATATGCCAGTTTCTTTATCCATTCTTCAGCTGAGGGTTGTTTCCAGCTCCAGAGAACATAGTGGAGTAACTGCCCTCGTGGTATGATGGAAATGTTCTTTGGCTATATGCCCAGAAGTGGTATAACTGGGCCTTGAGGTTGATTGATTCCAATTTTCTGAGAAATGGCCATATTGATTTCCACAGTAGTTGTACAAGTTTGCAATCCCACCAGCAAGGTGTGTCCCCCTTGTTCCACATCTCACCAGTGTGACCTGTCACTAGTGTTTATCTTAGCCATTCTGACTGGTGTAAGATGGAACGTCAGAGTCATTTTGATTTGCATTTCTGTTATGACTTATGATGTTGAACCTTTCTTGAAGTCTTTCAGGACCATGTAAGATTCCTCTGTTGTGAATTCTGTTTAGATCTGTACCTCAATTTTAATTGAATAATTTGAATTTTTTAATGTCTGGTTCTTGAGTTCTTTATATATTTTTGAAAATTAGCCCTCTGTTAGATGTGGAGTTGGTAAAACTTCCCATTTTGCAGACTGCCATTTTGTCCTATTGATGGTGTCCTTAGCCTTACCAAAGGTTTTCAGTTTCATGAGGTCCCATTTATTGTTGCTTTTAGTGCCTGTGCTAATGTTGTTCTGTTCAGGAAGTTGTCTCCTGTGCTAATGTGTTTGGGACAATTCCCCACGTTATTAGGTTCAGCATATTTGTGTTGAGGACTTTGATCCCCTTGACTTGAGTTTTGTGCAGGGTGATAAATATGGATCTATTTATATTCTCCTTTGCATTTTAACATCTGGGTCTTCGTTTTGATCCCAATGATCAACCTGTCAGTGTTTATGCCAATACCATGTGGCTTTTATTACTATAGATTTATAGTAAAGCTTGAAATAAGGGATGATGATACCTCCAGAATTTCTTTTATTGTACAGGATTGTTATAGCTATCCTAGGTTTGTTTTTCCATATGAAATTAATATTATTCTTTCAAGGTATGTAAAGAATTGCTGGGATTTTTATGAGGATTGCATTGAATCTGTAGATTGCTTTTGGTAAGATGGCCATTATTACTTTATTAACCCTACTAATCCATGAGCATGGGAGATCTTGCCATCTTCTGATATCTTCACTTTTTTCTTTGAAGACTTGAAGTTCTTGTCATACAGGTTTTTCACTTGCTTGGTTAGAACTACACCAAGATATTTTATATTACTTGTGGCTATTGTGAAAGGTGATGTTTCCCTGATCTTTTTCAACCCGTTTGTTGTTTGTATATAAGAGGGCTACTGATTTTTTTCAGTTAATCTTATATCCAGCCACTGTGCTGGAAGCGTTTATCAGTTATAGGAGTTCCCTGATAGAATGTTTGGGGTCGCTTATGTATACTATCACATCATCTGCAAATAATGATACTTTGGCTTCTTCCTTTCCAATTTCTTGTTGCTCTAGCTAGAACGTCAAGTACTATATTGAATAGATGTGAAGAAAGTAGAAACCCTTGTCTTGTCCCTGAGTTTGGTAGAATTGCTTTTGAGTTTCTCTCCTTTTAATTTGATGTTGGCTTACTGTATATTGCCTTCACTGAATTTAGGTATGTCCCTTTTGTCCCTTATCTTCAAGTCTTTTATCATGAAGGGTGTGTTGGATTTTTGTTAAAGGCCTTTTCAGTATCTAATGAGGTAATCATGGTTTTCCCCCAATTTGTTTATATGGTAGGTTACACTGAGAGATTTCTCTATATCAAACTATCCCTTTATCTCTAGGATGAAGCCCACCAGGTCATGGTGGGTGATCTTTTTAAATGTGTTCTTGGATTCAGTTTGTGAGTATTTTTTTTAAGACGGGGTCTCACTATGCAGCCCTCGCTGGCCTGGAATTCTCTATGTAGACTAGACTGGACTTGAGTTTACAGAGATCTGCCTGCCTCTGCTGGGATTAAAGTTGTGCACCACCAAGCCTGGGCTTGAGGTACTCTTAATGCAAAAACTTTACTAATTTTCCATAACTGGCACCAAGCAAAACAGATCTACAAACTGTGTACTGTGTTGTTAGTAACTAGTAGGAACCTACATTCTACCATTTTAGTATAGTGATCCAACCAACAGTGTTCAGAGGGCAACACATTGAATTGTAACCTGTGCTGGGTGGTGTTTTGGGAAGTGAAATATCTTTCTGGCTTAAATCTGCAACTGTCTCAGACAGAACATAATAACCATTTATAAACTTATGGTTAGGTAAACAGTATCCAAGTTATTCATAGATGCTTGCTAGACTATTATGATGAAGCATTATTATTACAATATGTTTTAGAATATACTTATGAATAAGTATTTTGCATATACATACACACAGTAATACTCACACTGTCTTTATATCAGTGGTTCTTAACCTTCCTAATGCTGTGACTCTTTAATACAGTTCCTCCTATTATAATGACTCACCAGCCATAAAATTAATTTTGTGGCTACTTCATAGCTGTAATTTTGCTACTGTTCTGAATTGTAATGTAAATCATCTGACATGCAGGATGTCTGATATGTGACCTCTGTGAAAGGGTTTTTTTGTTTTGTTTTGTTTTTTTAACTCTAAAGAGGTTGCAACCCAACAGGTTGAGAATTATAGCTTTATAAAAAGAAAGAAAATGTAATTTTTCAACCATGCATTAGATTTTTTGGGACTATGTTTAATGACTGAATGAAGAAGATTATTGTAAGTTAAAATACAAAAGTGAGGGCTAGGGATATAGCTCATTCCCAGCATGCTCACCTAGCCCCAACTGGATTCAATCCTCAACTCTATACAAACAGGGGACTGGGCATACACATCTAATCCTAGCACTTAGGAGAGAAATAGGAGGATTAGTTGTTCAAGGTAATCCTTGGCTTCAATCATGCAGGTCCGGGATTTAGGAGAGACCCTGTCTGGAGAAAAAAG
Organism: Mastomys coucha; assembly: GCF_008632895.1. NCBI lineage: Eukaryota > Metazoa > Chordata > Mammalia > Rodentia > Muridae > Mastomys > Mastomys coucha. The sequence continues at coordinate 17,302,016 of NW_022196904.1, forward strand.
ATAGGTGGTAGGTATCTTGTTACTTTTCTATCTCTGTAAAGAGACACTATGAATAAGGCAACTTACAACAGCATTTAATTGGGGACTTGCTTAAAGTATTGCTTACAGTTAATTCGCGATGATCATGGCAGGAAGCATGGCAGCAGAAGGCAGCCATCACACTGGACCAGTACCCAACAGCCATCAAGTCCAGCAGCACACTGTAGAGACAGAGACTGGGTGTGGTGTGGGCTTTTGAAAGCTCCTCCAACAAGGCCCACCTCCTATCCCTCTCAAACTCTGGTCAAGACATTCCAATATAAAAGCTAATGGGGTCCATTTTCATTCAAATAACCACAGTGGGCGGGGGGGGGGGGGGGGGGGGGGAGAAATGGCTCAGTGGTTAATAGAACCCACTGCTTTTGTAAGAGGACCAGTGTTCCACTCAAAACACCCACATTCTAGTGGCTAACAGCTACCTATAACTCCAGTTCCACAAAGTCCTAATTCCTCCTCTGGCCTTCAAGGACACCTGTGAGAACACATACACATTTAAAAAAAGTAAATGTATTTTTTTTTTTCAAAAACCAGTGAGGTGCCTGCAAAGGAAAGAGACCATGGGCAACACATGTGCTCACACACAAACACACGCAAAGTTGAAGACACCTCTAACTACAAGTATCAAATGAATAGCTGCTTACACAGGTCTGAAATATGAAAGCATTGAGGTTGACTAACAAAGGTAAACACTTAATGCCTATGACCCAGCACCTCATGTGACAACCTAAGCCACACAGAACTAGTGTAAAATGCACGTGTTAGGGTCCACATGGGAACATCTTTGCCTATCTGCTACTTTACTGTACTTCTGAGGTAAAGGCCCTGACATCATAGACTACACGGGGCATAAACTGAGAGGCTTGCCCTAATCCTCTATGTAGCTTGGACATGAGTGTTCTCATCCCCAGCTGGGGCAATTAGACTGACTTATTAACTCTTCCCCTCTGTTGCAGAAAGCACAATGAGTCGTCGAAAAAAAGAAAGGAAAGCAATGCTGAAAGACCAAGGAGCAGAGCAGGAACTGACTTCAGGTTTGCTGGCAGGCAGGGGTGTGAAGATGGGTGCCCTTAAAGCCACATGCTCTATAGGTTTTTATCCGAAGAATTAGACCCCTGAATTCTTATGTATGTGCAGGATTGGAGTTTGGCTACCAGCACCCACATCAGGTTTTCAGAGGCAACTCTGACTACAAGAAATCCAATACCTCTGTCCTCTACTGGCACAAGGCTCATACAAACCCACACATAGACATGTAATGATGAGTTAAAAATAAGTCTTTGTTTTAATGGTGGATGCTTCCTGAGGAAAGAAACCTAAGGTTGACCTCGGGCATCCATGTCTACATGGACACACATTTAACACTTATCACATACCACACACATCTGTATATGAATGATTCTTCTACATGGTCGAGATAGAGGTGTGGAAAGGTTATTTTGGGTTTCTGAGCCCTAGTTGACTGGTCTCTGTGCCTGTCCTTATATAGCCATCCAGACTTGCTTAAATGTTTTCTTTCAAGGTATATGACTCAATTAGTCTGCAAGTTTTGGGAGGCAAGGGTTCTTGATTACAATGATTCTATCATGAATTTTAAAACAACCTTGAACATTTCTTGGAGGAAAATGATCAGCTAGGCTGTTTATAATGAGTGCATTAAATCGCATCTGTGTTTGGGTATAATAAAGCTGTTATTAATAAGGTTGAATGTTGAGGCTTGTTTTGTTCAGTCATAGAAAGGCTTCCTGTACTAGAACCAGAGTTCAATTCCCAGAACCTATCTAAATATGGTTGGTGGGAGGGGTATGTGCCTATAATACCACCAGCAGGGAAGCCAAGACAGGAGGAAGATCACTTGGCCACTTTTCTGAAGAACCCAGGGGTAGGTTTCAGGTGATACTTGCCAGCTCATATCTTTAAGTCTAGTTTCAGGGAATCTGCCCTCTTGTGGTCTCAGCAGGCACTGCCTACACTGGTTACAGGGACATACATACAGGCAAGGCATTCTTAAAGATAAAGACATTTTGGCCGGGCGGTGGTGGCACACTCCTTTAATCCCAACACTTGGGAGGCAGAGGCAGGTGGATTTCTGAGTTCGAGGCCAGCCTGGTCTACAGAGTGAGTTCCAGCATAGCCAGGACTACACAGAAAAACCCTGTCTCAAAAAAAAAAAAAAAAAAAAAAAAAAAAAAAAGATAAAGACATTTTTAAACATTAAGATTGAAAGTGACTGAGAAAGACATGAAGAGTCAAACTCTGGTGCATAGATGTACACACAAATGGGCACATGGACTTCCTCACTTGCATGTCCCCACAGAGAGAGCTCTGACAACCAAGCAGAGGACAATCTCCTCCATACAAGTGACTCCAAATGCTAACACTTCCTCAGGAGTCCCTACCCAATCTCTGATGCAATTTTAAGTGTCCTGATGTTGCACAGGCAGCTAGAGCTGCATGTCTTCATGTGCCCAACAGCTTTATTATGTCTAGTGAACTACCATTCACAGCTCTCCTTCTCATCCTCCATTCCCTAAGGGTGGGGCTAGTTGATACAAATGGTGCCTCAGCTTTGAAAAAAAATGGAAAGTCACATTCCATTCAAGGTGCCTACAGTCATGTGGCTCACAGCTTCCCTTAATTACTGTTCCATAGGTTATGATGTCCTCTTCTGGGCACCTGCATACATACACAGACATATACAAAAAAATATACTTAAAAAAAAAACCCAAGTAGGTGCCTAGAGAAGAAAGAGACCATGGTTGACACCTGTGCACTCATAGGAACACACAGAAAATTGAAGACAGCTCTAATTATAAGTATCAAGTGAATAGCTGCTTACAGGGGTCTGAAATTTGAATGCATTGAGGTAGAAGTAACCCACATCACTGTGACACCTAACTAAGCTACAGAGAAGAACTGGTACAGAATGCATGTGTTCAGTTCCAAATGGGGGGCATCTTCACCTGCCTATCTCTGCTGCTAATTTGTACTTCTGAGGCAAAGGGCTTGACATCACAGACAACTTGGGGCAGAAACTAAGCAGAGGCTTGAGGAAAACCCCTATATAGTTTCTACAGCTTGGGTAATTAGACTGACTTATTAAGTCGTCCTCCTCTCTGTTGCAGAAATCCCAATGGGTCCTCCAGAAAAAGACAGTAAAGCAATGCTGAAAGACCATGGATCACAAGAGGAACAGAAGTCAGGTTAGCAGGCTGGGTGGGGGTGTAAAGATGTGTATACTTAAAGCCACATATTTTATAGGTTTTAATCTCAGGAATTAGACCCCTGAATTCTAATGTGTGTTCATGCAGGATTGTTCATGTGTTACCCATATCAGGTTCTCAGAGCTACATGTAATTCAGGTTCCAAGAAACCCCACACTTCTGTCCTCGGCTGGCACACACAAAGCTGAAGGCATCTCTAATTACAAGTATCGCTTACTAGATCATTACAGTCCAATTGGAAGCTGCTAGCACAGGTCTGAAATTTGAAGGCATTGAGGATGACTAACGAAGACTAACCCTTACTGCCTATAACCCAGCACCTCATAGTCACACCTATCCTAGGCCACTCAGAAGAACTAGTGTAGAATGCATGTGTTAGGTTCCAAATGGGAGCATCTTTGCCTGCCTATGTTGGCTGCTTTACTTAACTTTTGAGGCAAAGGACCTGACATCACAGACTACATGGAACATAAACTGAGCAGGGACTTGCCTTATGTAGTTTAGACTTGAAGTTTTCTCATACTAAGCTGAGACAATCAGACTGACTTATCAACTCTTCCTCTCTGTTGTAGAAAGCACAATGACTGCTCCAGAAAAGGACAGTAAAGCAATCCTGAAAGACCAAGGACCAGACGTACAGACATCAGGTTTGCAGGCAGAGTGGGGTGTAAAGATGTGTTCACTTAAAGCTGTATGTTTTATAAGTTATTATCTGAAGGATTAGAGCCCCAAATTCTTATTTATATGCATTAAGGATTGGAGTTTGGTTACCTGCATCCACACCAGGTTCTCAGATCTATGTGTAACTCCACACCTTTGTCTTCTCCTGGCACAAAGAAAATACATACCCACACATAGATAAAACTGCAAAGTTAAAAATAAGTCTTTGTTTTTAACAGTGGATGTTTCCTGAGGAAAGAAACCTAAGGTCGATCTCTGGGCCCCACATCCACACATACATACTTGACATTTTTGACATACTATACACCATATATACACAAAAAAATTCTTCCTCATTTACTAGGTAGGGTTTTTTTAGGGTAGTATTGTGTTCTTTAGCCCCAGTTGACTGGTATCTGTGCCTATTCTTTTACTGCTATCCCCATGGGCTTTAATGTGGTTTCTTTCAGGGTATGTGACTCTTCATAGTTGTCTGCAAGATTGGGGATGGGGGGTTTCTCGGGTCCATTGATTCTATCATGAATTTAAAAGCCCCTTGACATTTTCTGTTTGGGAAATGAAGAGCTAGGCTCTTGATATTGACTGCTTTGAATTGCCCTGTGTTTGGGTACATTGTTGTTATTCATAAGTTTGAATCTTGGAAAGATAGTAAAGCAGTCAAAGAAATGTTTCCTGCACTAGAACCAAAGTTTCAATTCCCAGAACCTGTTTAAATATGCCAGGTGGGAGGGGCACGTACCTATAACACCACCACTAAGGAGACAGAAACAGGAAGCACAGATCCCTGGTGCTTGCTGGCCAGCCCAGTCAACCATGGTGACATTCAGGTTTTAAAGAGACTGAAACTAAGATTGGAGACCAGAGAGATAGCTCAGAGAGTAAGAACACTTGGCCACCTTTCTGGAGAATCCAGGTTCATTTTTCAGTTTTCACATGCCAACTTATATCTGTCAGTCTAGTTCCAGGGAATCTGACCTCTTGTGGTCTCAGAAGGCACAGACTACACAATGTACAGGGACATACATACAGGCAAAGCATTCTTAAAGATTGAGAGTGACTGAGAAAGACATGAAATGTCAACCTCTCGTCCATGCATGAGCACACAAATGTTCACAAGGACCTGCCTACTCGCATGTACACACAGAGCCTTGACAACCACACTTCTACAGAGAAGAGACTCCAAATGCTGACACTTCCTCAGGAGCCTCTACCCAATCTCTGATGCAATTTTTAAGTGTCTTGATCTTGCACAGGTAGGTGCAGCTGCTTGCTTTCATGTGGCCACAGCCGTATCATGTACAGAGGACAGCAGTTCACAGCTCTCCTCCCTATCCTCTGCTCCCTAAGAATAGGGGTAGTTCATACAGATGGTATCTCTGCTTTGAACAGAAAGCAAAATCATGTTGGTTGGGTTTTTTTCCTCCCTTTACCAGAAACCTTACAAGTTGAGGAAGAAGATGCAGTGACAAAAGCAGGTGAAAAAGGTGACTAAAATTCTTATTTGTGATCAATATATTGAGAGCCTGGGTGCAAGCAATATATGGCATTCAGATAGGAGTGTGGGGTCTGGGTTTCACTAGTGTGTCTGCCTGAACATTCCCTGTGAGTCCTGGGGAAGAACATCACAGACAGAGCCATGTGGCTCAGTGCAATTTCTATTGGGTTACAGCTTATGGAAATTTTAAATAACCCATAAATCTAGGAAACAGACAACACAAGCCCAACGGTAACTAGTTCTAAACACTGCTGAGAGTAGTTAACCACACCGATCAAATTTAGAGATTTTATTAGGTTTCAAATTAGCATACAGTGTAAATTTGGTTCTTTTTCATTAGTGGTTTTATTATCATAGATTATATATGAGTTTTCTTTGATATTTTCATACAGTTATTCCCACCTCTACTTTGACTCGTGGTCACCCAATGTGTTTGACTGGGCTGATTACAAGAGCCTGGGAGAAAGGTTATTTACAGAGGCATGGGCATCTTACCAGTGGATACACCACTGAAGAATGTCTCATTTCCCCACCAACCATTAACCACTGATAGATCTTCAGGCAGTGGCAGGACCTCATGTATTCCAGGCTGGCCTCAGACTCTTTATGTAGTTGAGGATGATCTTGAACACTTAATCTTCCTGAATGATAGAATTACAGGTGTGTGTGAGAACACATCCAGTTTGTATGGCACTAGAGGTTTAACACCAAGGCAAGTGATTCTATCCACTGAGCCACCTCTCCAGGCCCACTGTGTCATCACTCATGTTGTTTCTCCTAATCTGTCCTCATCTCCCACTTCCAGCCTCTGCCCTCCACCCCATAGCTCACCTTCTGCTTCATGTTACTTGTATTGTCAACCTCTCTTTCTCTCCTCTACTACTTAAGACCTCTTCTCCCCTTCTTCAAGGTCTCTCTACTTTTATCATGTGTGTGTGTTTGTGTGTGAGAGTTGATAAACAAAATCTAGGAGAAAACATGCAGTTTTTGTCTTTCTGAGTCTGGCATATTTTGCCTAACAGAAATTGCCAGTTCCATCCATTTTACTGAAGAAATAGAATTCCATTAGTAAATCCAGTAAATGATCGTTGTGGCTCATGCCTTCAATCCTGGCACTCAGGAGGCAGTGTGAGGTTGATCTCTGTGAGTTTGAGGCCAGCCTGGTCTACCGAGCAACTTCCAGGACAGCCGGAGCTACACCGAGAAACCCTATCTCAAAAAATAAAACCATAAATATTATTATTTTTCTTTTTTTCTCTTTTTTAATAATATTACTATTTTTTCATTCCTTGTGTTACCTTGTAACATTCCATTGTTAATCCCAGCACTTAAGAGTCAAAAAAAAATGGATCTTTGTAATCCCAGGCCAGTCAAGTCTATATAATAAAAAATAAGTAAATATATTACATTTTAGAACTTGAGAGACAGCACAATGGTTAGAGCACTTGCTGCTCTTGTAGAGGTCTGGGATGCGATTCACAGCACACATAGGGCATCTTACAACCATCTATAACTCCATTTCCCAGCAATTTGAGGCTACCTCTGACCTTTTCAGGCACCAGGCATACATATCATATACATACATACATACATACATACATACATACATACATACGTTGAAAACACTTCCTACACCTAAAAATTTTTAATTAAAGAAAAAAATCCCGAATGCCAGGTGGTGGTGGTGCATGCCTTTAATCCCAGCACTTGGGAGGCAGAGGCAGGTGGATTTCTGAGTTCGAGGCCAGCCTGGTCTACAGAGTGAGTTCCAGGGTAGCCAGAGCTATACAGAGAAACCCTGTCTCGAAAAAGCCAAAAAAAAAAAAAAAAAAAAAAAAAAAAAAAAAAAAAAAAAAAAAAAAAAAAAAAAAAAAGAAAAGAAAGAAAAAAAAATCCCTAATGCATTGCATGAGCAAACTGCTCTCTCTCTATTCTCATACTGCTTGGGTTTTTCCTTTGCTATTTCTTCTTCATTAGTAGTTAAACTAGCTGTAAGCATATGGTGTCCACTGAGGTACTGATTAGAAGCATTGATGGGACTTGGATGAGATATTTACATTGTATACTTAGTAGAACTGAGGGTCTGACCAGCTCAGACAAAAGCTGCATCCCACTTTGCTTCCCACAAAGCCTGATGGGAGACAATACTGGGTGTCATGACTCTAGGCTTGGAGGTCATGACACCTGCCTGAGTGGAATCCATACTATTAAGTATAAATATTGATGGCATTTTGAGCCCTTCACTATGGTCCACACACTATGGTGCATATCATAGTATCATTGTCACGTCACTTGTTCAATAACTACCTTGTTAATGGAATTAAAATCTGTCATCATCAGGGTTTCTATTACTACAACAAAACACCATGACCAAGAAGTAAGTTGGTGAGGAAAGGATTTATTTGGCAGTCTGGAGCATGGATGTAATAATTAAGTTGGGGGGTGGCGAAGCCAGGAAGTCTTGGGTCCAACTACAGGCTGCCTTCTGACTCTCCATGCAAACCTAAATCTGTTAGCATGGCCAAGGTTCAATATAAAAACACTGCATTGTTCAATTCAGCAAATAGAGTTTAAGATCTTGCATGCATGAGGGAACGAGTTTAGGACCCCAGAGTAACAAAATGTTGGGTATGATGGCGGTGTGCTTATAGTCACAGCAATGGCTTATAATCACAGATGGGATGGAGAGAAAGGCAAGCCTCTATAGCTTACTATAGCTCACTGGCCAAAGGTAGCCCAGTCTACTTGGATCTTATAGGAAATACGTGGCTCAGAAGAAGCTAGAGTGAACTATGCATATAACTAAGTGGGTGGACTATCTTCTAACATGCATAAAGCCATGGGGATCAGTCACCAGTGCAACATAAAATTAAGCATGGTGGTGCACACCTGTAATCCCAGGAGTTAAGATATACACAGGAGGATCAGAAGTTCAAAGCCATTGTTGTCTACATAGCAAAGTTGAGGTCATCTTGAGTTCTGAGACTCTACTCTCAAAACAGGTAATGAAGTAGCAAGAACATTGCATATAGCTATCTGACTTAAAACCAAGGAGAGAGTGTGTTAACACAAACTTGTATGTGTTCAGTATAACATATTTTGATTCATTATAGATATAGTAAATACAATTAAAGACAATTAGCATATTAATCACCTTAAACTTCCATCTCTTTATTATAAATCATTCCGATTTCCTCCCATCAATTTTGAGATGTTTTAAGCAATTGTCAATTATACTCATGGTGCAGATATCTATATCAGTTTCATTAAAAATAAGACTTTGTTCACATTTTGTTTTTCTTCTGTCCTCTTATCTGACCTCATATCATGGAGGTGACCTAAAAGACTACAAGGCCCACGTGATAGCTAAATTCAACACAAGTGTGGATCTACACTATGACTGCCCAGAGATGAAAGTGTTGTCTAACACTTTTAAACCATACCAGAAAATCTTCAGGCCTCACACCATTATCCTACATGGACAACCAGGAGTTGGGAAGTCAGCTTTGGCCAGAAGTATTGTTCTAGGCTGGGCAAAGGGTAAACTCTACAAGGACATGTCCTATGTTTTCTCCTTCTCTGTTAGAGAAATAAAGTGGACAGAGAAGAGCAGTTTGGCACAGCTGATTGCCAAGGAGTGGCCAGACTCCAAGGCTCCAATGACAAAGATCATGTCCCAACCAGAAAGACTCTTGTTTGTCATAGATGGTTTGGATGATATGGACTCTGTCCTCCAACATGACAATATGACACTACTCTCCAGAGACTGGAATGATGAACAGCCCATATACATCCTGATGTACAGCCTCCTGAGGAAGGCCCTCCTACCCCAGTCCTTTCTCATCATTACCACCAGAAACACGGGCTTAGAAAAGCTCAAGTCGATGGTGGTGTCCCCCCTCTATATACTGGTTGAAGGACTGTCTGCATCAAGGAGATCTCAGCTGGTCCTCAAGAACATCTCCGATGACTATCAGAGAACAAAAGTCTTCCATTCCTTGATAGAAAACCACCAGCTATTTGACCAATGCCAGGCCCTGTCTGTATGCTCATTGGTCTGTGAAGCTCTACAGCTGCAGAAGAAGCTGGGAAAGAATTGCACCCAACCCTACCAGACTCTCACCAGTTTGTATGCCACGTTGGTGTTCCACCAGCTCACCTTGAAAAGGCCTTCCCAGAGCGCACTCAGTCAGGAAGAGCAGATTACCCTAGTAGGTTTGTGCAGGATGGCGGCTGAGGGAGTGTGGGCCAAGAGGTCTGTGTTCTACGATGATGACCTGAAGACCTACAGCCTAGAGGAGTCTGAGATCTCCGCCCTCTTTCACATGGACATCCTTCTCCAGGTTGGCCACAGCAGTGAGCACTGTTATATTTTCTTCCACCTCAGCCTGCAGGAATTCTTTGCTGCCTTATATTATGTTTTAGAAGAGCTAGGGGAATGGAATCAGCATTTTTCCTTCATTAAAAACCAAAGGAGCATCATGGAGGTGAAAACAACTGATGACACTCACCTCCTTGGGATGAATCGTTTCTTATTTGGCCTCATGAACAAGGATATCTTGAAGACTCTGGAGGTTCTGTTTAAATGTCCCGTGACCCCAACTGTTAAGCAGAAGCTCCAACACTGGGTCTCTCTGATAGGTCAGCAGGTCAACGGCACCAGCCCCAAGGACACCCTGGATGCCTTCTACTATCTCTTTGAGTCTCAGGATGAAGAGTTTGTTCACATGGCACTCAACCACTTCCAAGAAGTGTGGCTTCCGATTAACCAGAAGATGGACTTGTTGGTATCTTCCTACTGCCTCCAGCACTGTCAGAACTTGAAGGCAATCCGGGTGGATATCAGAGACCTCTTCTCAGTGGTTAATACTCTTGAGCTGTGCCCTGTTGTTGCTCTCCAGGAGTGAGTATCGGATGGTTTTTATCCAAAGCCAGTTAGTAATGTTTGTATGTTACTATGCTTAGATGTGACTTTTGGAACTATTTGGGGTACTAGACAGCACTTAAAGGATGATTCACTTACTAACAGGGCCTGAACTGAGTCTGGTTTGTCATTATCTAATGGAAAAGCCCTTTTAAAACAGAGTACCATGCTGGAGATATAACTCATCTGGTAGATATATTTTGGCCTAGCATGAATGAAGCCTGGAGTTCAATCCTAGCACCACATAGACTGGGTACATACCTTCAAGCCCAGAACTCTGGGTGGCAGAGGTGTCAAACCTAGGTTCCACCACTAAGCCTATTAGAATAGCCAAATTAATAATGCAGAAAAAGGAGATTCATTCAATAAGGCCACAGTGGAAAGAGGGTCAGAGATCAAAGGTCAATAAGTCTGTCTTGACTCCCCTCTCTATAGCCTATCTTTTGGATTCTGAAGTGAAGTTAAAATAAAAGTTCAGGGAGATGCATGTCTTTAAGTAGTTCTGAGCCAACTGCAGGAACCCTGCCCACCATTGACACATTATCTGGCCTCCAGTCTCTCCAGCAATGTGGACTTCTCTGTGTGGAATTGCTTTCTTGGACAAGTTCTCCTCTGGCTAGCACCAGGCTCCAGCCTTTCCCTTCTTTCAGAAGGAGATTCCTGGAGGTTGGCAGCAGCTTTGGGGCCTATTGTTTCCAAATCTGATAGTCAGAATATGGACAGATTAACAGACAAAAGTATCTAGGCAGGAGAGGGGGCTCAGTGATTATGAGCATGTGCTGCTGTTCCAGAGATCCAGAGTTTGGTTCTCAGCACCCTGTGGAGTGTCTCGCCAGCTACAACTCCATGTCCAGGAGCTCCAGCACCCTCTTCTGGCCTCCACAGGCACCTGCATTTTTGTGCACATAGTCACAGGCACATGACATGCAATACACATAAAAATTAATATTAAATATTTTTAAAGATGTATTTATTATATACAAGTACACTGTAGCTGTCTTCAGACACACCAGAAGAGGGCATCAGATCTCATTACAGATGGTTGTGAGCCACCATGTGGTTGTTGGGATTTGAACTCAGGACCTCTGGAAGAGCAGTCAGTGCTCTTAACTGCTGAGCTCAATATTAAATATTTTTATAATAGAATACCTTCATTTCTAAGCTGGTTACAGAAAAAGGGTCGATGTTCAAGTTTTAAGACCATTTAGCAGTTTTCAAGTATATATGTTACACATTAATATCACCATTAATCACAATATAATCATTAAACCACAATGTGCAGATCTAAGTTTGTTCCTTTTGATTATAATTTTGTGGTCTTTGACCAACTTCCCTTTTCCCTTCTCCCAGTCTCTGGTGACTTGGCCATTCTTCTGTCCACTTCTGGAGAATTTTGTTTTAAAAAAAAGTTCCATTTATTGTGTCTCTGTGTGTGTGTGTGACAGTGTGTATGCATGTGTGTGTCTGCTGTCTATCTTTGTGTGTTCACATGTGTGTACTTATTATGACATGCGTGGAGATCAGAGAACAAATAGCACTAATAGATCTTTCCACCACAGAGGTCTCTGGGTTTGAACTCGGGTATTCAGGCCTCACAGTAAAGTCTCGCCTCACATAGATAATGTCCTCATGGGAGCTGTCATGGAGACATGTTTTCAATTATCCACTTTCACATATATTCTAAAATCCTCCAATGTCACTTGCTGCTGAGAGAGGGCAAGAAGTCAGAGCTGGAGTCTCATGACAAGGGTTGTGTAATCTTCCTCTTGCTGCTACTAGAAATTAGCCACACTTCCCTTAACAATTACTTGGCTTTCCCTGTATTGACTTTGTCCAGTTGCCATAACTAACAGGAAATGGTAATCTCTACTTCAAGATGGAGATGGAATGATCATATCTCCAGAGTAAAACTAAAATAAAATCTAAGCTAAAGAGATGGCTCAGTAGTCACTTACAGAGGACATGGATTTGGTTCCTATAACTCCAGCTCCAAGGAGATTTGATGCCTCCTCTGGCCTTCATGAGCACATATATAGAAATACAGAGACATGAAGGCAACATGCACACACACACACACACACACACACACACACAGATGCACACAGTTACACAATTTGTTTTGTTTTGTTTATTTGTTTGTTTATGAGACAAGGTTTCTGGACCTCACTCTGTAGACCAGGCTGGTCTTGAACTTAGAAATCTGCCTGCCTTTGCTTCCCAAGTGCTGGGATTAAAGGCGTGCACCACCACTGCCTGGCACAGTCACACAATTTTAAAAATACAATATTTTTTAGTGTCATACAACACAGCTATACCATTTCACCATTACAGTGAGTTAGAATTTAAGTCAACAGTTGACTGGGAGGACTGAAGGCTCCTCTAATTGGTCTAGCATATCCCCAGGGAATACTGAAGTATCAAAGAGGCTGACTGTAAGGCTGATCCCGAGAGCATGTACCAGGTAGCATCCACTGAGCTGGCTGTCCTGCGCTCCCTTACAGCCTCGTCTCCCACAAATCTACCTGTTCAACCATATTTTCTTTCACTTCTTCCCCTCACTGACACAGGACACATCGTAGGCCCCTCCTGAAAGAATGGTGGAGACTCTTCTGCTTTGTGCTCAGCATCCATCCGAAATTGAAGGAGCTGGACTTGGGCAACAGCATCCTGAACCAATGTGCCATGGACACACTGTTCCTTGAGTTGCAGAATCTGTCCTGCGGTATAGAGAAGCTGACGTAAGTGCCACCCAGCCTGGTGCAAGCAATCCTTCCCATGGCTTCTCCTGCCAAGACAAGATTCTTCTATAAACCCTGAGGAGATGTATTCTAAGAGGATAAGTGCTATAGAAGATCTCTTGCATGAACCAAGTCCCCAGCAGCATGGGTGGCAGCTAACCAAACGACCTTATAAGAAGAGGTACATGGTTTGAGGCAAGCTTAATTACTGTGGACTTTGAAGTATAAGTAGGAACTGGTTAGTAAGGAAGAACATGAGAGGACTTTGGGGCCAATAATAAAACATGAGGTAATTAGTTGAGGTGTATGATTTATGTCGTTCTTTGATCACTCTCTTAATAACTCTAAAACTGGGGAGAAAAAAAGGAAAAAAATTACTCTAAAACTGTACAAATATGTGAACAGCTAATGGTTAAATACAACAAGGGTAACAGCAGTCTGTCTGGGGAGAAGCTGCCGTAATTCCCCTCAGAAGAGGCAGTTTGATGGAAGGAAGAGCAGAATTTACAGGAACAATACAATGGAGAGAGCCAAACATGGTGGGGCCTTTAAAATGGAGAGGTTTCCCTTTAAACACTGGAGAGCAGCTTTATTTTTTTAAATTTATTTATTTGTCTATCTTTTGAGACAGGGTTTCTCGGTGTAGCCCTGGCTGTCTGGGAACTCACTCTGTACACCAGGCTAGCCTCGAACTCAAATTCGCCTGCCTCTGCCTTCCAAGTGCTGGGATTAAAGTCATGCACCAACCCTGCCCAGTGAGAGCAGCTTTATTAAGAGAGAGAACAAGGCAGATGGTCTGCAGTGATGGCTTAGTGGTTAGAGCATTAGCTGCTTGTGCAGAGGACTCAGGTACTGTTCCCAGCACCCACATGGTAGCTCATGGACTCTCTAACTCCAGCTCCAAGGAATCCAATTTTCTCTTGCCACCTCCATGGGCCCTGGCACATATGTGGTGCATGTACAGTCATGCAGGTACACTCACATACACATTAATGAGAGAGTATGCTCAAGTCCTCACAAGAGGGATGTTGGGCTTGAGTCAAAAGGAGCCCCTTCAGAATGAGCCCTTCATTAACACATTGCAGCAAATCCCTCTGAGAAGTCTCTCTGGACCAAATCCCCAGGACAATGGAAAGGTCTGGCTTTTAGGAGTAGTGAGAAGTTTCCCATCACATGATTTAGTTCAGCATAGCATTTGTGACAAGGAGCATAAAGGACCCAATTGAGAGCCATCAAGTCACAGCACAGACCACTTAACTCTGTCCCAGCGAGAGCTGTGGGAAGGTGGCATGGCCTGTTTGCCTCAGGCTGTGGGATCTGACCTGTTGTAAGAAACACTACTCTTTAGAGGCAGCCTCATGCTGTAACACTAATACAGATCTGAGCCTGCTACAGATGCCAGGTGTCAGGGAGGGAGGATAAATCCCAGCTCTACTTTATAGACAAAAAGCCCACTCTTTAACTTGCCTTCCTAAGCCAGGGAAAATCCACATGATACCCAGCTTGGGGCTGGTCAAGTTCTCAGTTGCTAATGCATGCATTGAGTTCCTGCCCTGACTTCCCTAGACGATAGACTACAAGCTGTAGTGATGGTGTTTTATCACAGCGATAGAAACCCCAACTGAGACAATGACTAAAAGCTACTCGGGGAGAAAGAGTTTTCTTTCATAACTCTCAGGTTATTGAGGTAAGTCAGGGCACAAACTGAAGCAGAAGTCATGGAGGAATGCTACTTAATTGGCTTGCTCCTCATTTCATGCTCAGCCTATTTTCTCTCTCTTTTTTTTAACCTTTTTTTTTTATTATTAGATATTTTCTTTATTTACATGCGAATTTCTCCATTCCCAGTTTCCCCTCCATAAAACAAAGAAACAAACAAAAACAACAAAACCAAACCCCTGTTGCCTCCCCCCCTTCCCATGCTTGCCACCCCGCCCTCTCCCACTTATTGGCCCTGGCATTCCCCTACACTGGGGCACAGAAACTTCACAG
>NW_022196904.1:17317723-17317986 GCF_008632895.1 Mastomys coucha
ATGGTGGAGCATGTGTCCTTATTACATGTTGGAGCATCTTCTGGGTATATGCCCAGGAGTAGTATAGCAGGGTCCTCCCGTAGAACTATGTTCAATTTCCAGAAAAACCGCCAAACTGATTTCTAGAGTGATTGTACCAGCTTGCAATCCCACCAGCAATGAAGTAGTGTTCCTCTTTCTCCACAACCTCTCCGACATCTGCTGTCACCTGAGTTTTTTATCCTAGCCAATCTGACTGGTGTGAGGTGGAATCTCAGAGTTGT
>NW_022196904.1:17319096-17327232 GCF_008632895.1 Mastomys coucha
TTGTGTAGAGGAAGGCCTCTGATTTGCTTGAGTTAATTTTATATCCAGCTACTTTGCTGAAGTTATTTTATCAGGTTTAGCAAGTCTCTGGTGGAATTTTTGAGGTCACTTAAGTATACTATCATATCATCAGCAAATAGTGATAATTTGACTTCTTCCTTTCCAATTCATATCCCTTTGATCTCCTTTTGTTGTCTAATTGCTCTGGCTAGGACTTCAAGTACAATATTGAATAGGTAGAGAGAGAGTGGGCAGACTTGTCTAGTCCCTGATTTTAGTGGGATTGCTTCAAGTTTCTCTCCATTTAGTTTGATGTTGGCTACTGGTTTTCTGTATATTGCTTTTACTATGTTTAAGTATGGGCCTTGAATTCCTGATCTTTCCAAGATATTTATCATGAAGGGATGTTGGATTTTGTCAAATTCAGCCTATTTTCTTATACACCCAGGACTAATTGTCTAGGGTGGCACTGCCCACAGTGCTATGGTCCCTCACACATCAATCACTAACCCCCCAAAATGCCCTTCAGATGTGTCTAGAGGACAATTTGATTACGGCATTTTCTCAATTAAGGGTCCTCCTACCCAGAGTCTAGCTTTATCAATTTGACCAGAAAAAGAAAATACAAAAACAGAGACAGCAGGTAGGTGTGCCCATGCTCGGTGAACTGTAATGAAGCAAAGTCTTGTATTTGATGCTTCCTAGGATCCCTGTAGACAAGAGGTTCTCAACCTGTGGGTTGTGACCCTTTGGGGGTCAAATGACCCATTCACAGGGGTCATACATCAGATATCCTGCATATCAGATAGTTACATTATGGTTTATAACAATAGTAACATCACAGCTATGAGTAACAATGAAAATAATTTTGTGGTTGGGGGTCACTACAACATGAACTATAAAAGGGTCACAGCACTAGGAAAGGTGAGAACTACTACTCTGGAGAGAGCTCTCCAAAACAGGATTGGTTAATGTCCCATTCCTGGGAGCTCTCGCACATTGTGGGGTGCTGTAAAATTAAAGGCAAATAGAGCAGAGGGGAGTGGCTTAGTAAGTAGAATTCCTGTCTGGCATGCAGTAAAGCAGACTTCAACCACCAGGATCAGGTAAACTATATGTGAGGGCACAAGCCTATAATCCTAGCACTTGGGAAGTGCTGACAGGTGGACCTGAAGTCCAGTCAGTAGCTTCTTGTGAAAAGGAAAATAAAAAATTTAGCAGGAACTTGCCCACGTAAGCCTGGGATTGAAATAGTTAAATTTGAGACCAGTACTGAAAACCACAGGAGCCAGGCCTGTAAGAAGAAGGTTGGGCCAGGGAAAAGCTGTTAGGGGAGCCCAGACCAGGGGAGTGCAAATCTCAGAGATAAGACAAGGAGGTGCCCGGAGCCGAGGTGCCTGAGACATGCCTGGCCAGACATTGAGTGATAGACCCTGGGCCATCTGATTTTCTTAGGTATTAGCTAAGGTCAATTAGGAACCTTGAATAAGCATTCCTTTTTCACTCCCCATTTTGGAATTCTCAATTCTGATCTGCAAGAACTACATTTAAAATAGCCAATCATGTATAGCCACACCAATTCCTTTGTCTCCTCAGACCTTTTTCCTATAAAAAGCCCCTAACCTCTGGGTCTCGTGGTCGATTCCTGGTCTCCTGTGTGAGATTGGGGGTCGAACCAGAGCTCTGAAATAAAAATGCCTCATGTTTTTTACATCAAGATGGCCTGTCGTGTTCTTTGGGTGCATGTCTCCCAGGTCTTGAGCGGGAACTCCCTATGGGGTCTTTCACTTGCAGAAGATCTGTTACCTAGCCTGTAACTCCAGCTCTCATGAGCTAGTGCCCTCTGCTGGCTGCTGTGGGTACCTGAATGCACATGAGCACAAAAACCTTTAAGAGTGTTAAAAAGCTGTTCAGCATCATCCTCAGCTACATCGTGAGTTTGAGACCAGCTTAGGGTAAATTAGAGCCCATTTCAGAAAAGGAAAACTTAACTGACAGGAGTGTTCGCACAGGGCTGCAGTCCCAGCACTTGAATGACAGAGGGAGGAGTTTCACACAGCATAAGCTACATGAGACTCTGTCTCAGAAACAAACTGTATACAAAGAGCTATAGCTTTGAGAGCTGGCTAGATGGGTAAACAGAAGAGTGTTATTGGTTAAATGTGATTAATAATTAAATGAAAAATTAAATATGACTATTCTCTCTTTCTCTCTCTCCCCCCCACTCCCACTTCTGCAGGTTTAAGAGTGCAGAGATAGTGTCTGGCCTGAAATATCTCTGGATTCTCATTGCAGGCAATAAGAACTTAAAGTACCTCAACCTAGGGAACACTCCCATGAAGGATGATGACATGAAGTCAGCCTGTAAGTCACTGAAACATCCAAGGTGTTCTCTGGAGACTCTAAGGTGAGTGTGAATTTTTTTTTTTTTTTTTTTTTTTTTTACTTTAAAACTTGAAATAATTTCCAGGAAGTTGCAAAACTATAGCAACTTGTGGGTGGTGAACTGTGGGTTAAAAAGCCAAGTGAGCTTTGCCCCAGGGCTTGGCTCTCAGTGGAGGTGAGAGAGTTTTGACTACACTTACCCCATGCTGGTGCAGGGCATCAGGCTATGTGAAGCCGCTGGACACTGTGCTGGGGGTTGGGGACACAGTCTGAAGTCCCTGGGATTGAAGGAGCCAGCTGGGGTGGGGGTGGGTGTCCCCAGGCCTTCACAGAGGTACTCAGACTCTTGGGTACCCAGATGCTGCTGGGAGCTATGGAGGAGCTGAGAGCAGAGTGGGCGCCGCAGGTTGGATCTAGCCAGGGCTGAAGGGGGAAAGAGGGGAGAGATCAGGCTGGGTCCGGTGGGGAAAGTCCTTGGCTTGCTCTGCAGGGGCTTGGCTTGGTGGAGGCCTTGGCTGGGAAGGCCTACTCCACTGCTCCCCACAGTGGATCCCCATGAAGAGAGACAGTCCATGGTTTTCATTTCAGGCATTTATTGTCATGGAGAGTGGCGATGAGTAAAAACTGTATGCCTGAGGTTAAATACCTTTTGCAGGGAGGAAATACCTTTGTCTGGGAAGGGAGGTTCATTGTCTCAGCCCTTTAGGTGCCTCATTAAAATGGAGATGTGTCTTGAGGCTACATGATCTGTGGTCAGGCCTCTACCTGTGGAGGGGCTTGGGGCATTGCCCTTTTGTGACTGATGGCTACAGAGTTATTATGCAGAGCTGTGGCCTTGTGTCAGGATCTTGGTGTCTAGAAGCATGGCAAAATGCCTACTGTCCCTTGCAGGGTTGTCCCCTGCGGGGTCACCTCAGTGTTTCAAACCTAGCTCAACCAGAAACCAGGCTACCTTTCATGGTCCCACAGTGAACCCTATGGGGGTCGCATACCAGATATCCTGCATCTTGGATACTTTCATTATGATTCATAACAGTAGAACATTTACAGTTATGAAGTAGCGATGAAACAACTTTGGTTGGGTATGACCACATCATGAGGAACTGTGTTAAAGGGCCGACCTGCTTTGTCTAACAAGATATCCTGTTCTCAGAAAAAGTGGTGGAGGGTGGAAAAGTCGTAGGGTTAGAAGAGCTCAGCTGGTAAAGGGCTCATAGAGCACACAAGAGCTGCAGGGTTCAGTCCCCATAGGTGCACAAACCCAAGCATAGTGCTCAAAGCTGTAATCCCAGTGCCAGAGGTGGATGCAGGAGGAGTGGATTGGCCTCAGCTATTTAGCAATTTGGAGGGTAACCTGGGCTAACAAAGGCCTTGTCTAAAAAAGGTCAATGGTAACTTTAGGCATTTTTTAAATGGTTATGTCACACGGTGAATTTTCTCGATAAGAACCGACTCAGGCCATTTTGTGAAGTGTTTCCTATCAAGACATGTTAAGGACTTGACACTTTGTTTTTTAAATTAGACTTTATTTTGTGTGCACATTTAGCATGTGTGTGGTCAGAGAGCAACTCTACTCTCCTTGTACTGTATGGGTCCTGGATCATACTCAGGTTGTCGGTATGGTCAGTGAGCACCTTTATCCACTGAGAACTCACCAGCCCTGTGCTTTTTTTCACATTTAGGAAATATAGATGGTGTATTTCATCTATAGGGTGTGTGTGTGGTGTGCTGGTTGACAGTGTTGACATGCTACTATAAGGAAGAGAAAAAGAAGTAAAACTATTTGTGTAAACTCTTCCAGTTCCTAAGGAGCTAAGTGGAGAGAGGGTTACCCAAGAGGGATGAGAAGATAACCTTGTGCTGCCTCTCTCCAGGCTGGATTCCTGTGAGTTAACCCTCACTGGTTATGAGATGATCGCCACACTCCTCCTTTCAACCACCAGCCTAAAGTGTCTCAGCCTGGCCAAAAACAAGGTGGGAGTGAAGAGCATGATATCCCTCAGGAATGCCTTGAGTAGCTCAGCGTGTCCACTGCAGAGGCTGATGTGAGTCTCCCCTCCTCTTGCCCCATGACTCTGTTGCATCTGAGATGGGTGGGACTGGCGAGTGTTTCTCCAGAATGAGGATGGTAGTAGCTATGGCCTCATGGGAATGCCCTGGTGTTGGGACATACTAGAAACCCCATTCATTCAATCATGGCAGCCCTTCTGTTGAAAGGGAGTCTCATGGATGTCAGCCAAAGGCCTCTGTCCTAACAAAGTTCTTTTCGAGTATGACACATATATGATCAAGTGGGTTCACACTTGACTCCACTATTATAGTTACCTACTCATTCAGTGACCAATGACTTCCTTCTTGTTTGCTCAAGCCCAAAGTGGAGCATATACATGGTGGGCACAGGTATATAACTATAATGCCCAATAGGGTACAGTTGTCTATGTCTAGCACCCAGGAGGCTAAAAGAGAAAGATCATAGCAAGTCTGAAGTCAGCCTGAGCTACACAATGAGATCTTTTCTCCTTTCTCTGTCTCTCCCTGCCTTTCCTATTCCTCCCTTGCTCTCTCTCCTCCCTCCTCCTTCCCTCCTCCCTTCCCCTCCCTCCTCCCTTCTCCTTTCTCTTCCCTCCCCCCTCTCTCTCACACACAACACAAACCAGGAAGAAGTGCTGGGAGGTGGCTCTGTTGGTGAAGAACACCTGTGCAAGCATGAGGACCAGAGTTCAGATCACCAGAATCCCTGTAAATGCTAGATGGGCTTAGTGGGATACATACAGCGCTAAGCAGGAAGACAGGATCCCCAGAGCAATCGGGCTTGTCAGACTAGACACACTGAAGAGCTTTGGGTTCAGTCAGAGACCCTGCCTCGATAAAAAGACAGAGATTGATCAAGGAAGACACCCAATGTCAACCTCAGGCCTCAAGCATGTATGCAGAGACATTTGCACCTGCACATACATGTGCAGACACACAAATATACATACATGCATGCACTACACATGCCAATAAGAGGAGGAAGGCCCTAATAGAGGGATCATCTGAATGCCAGATAACTCTGACCTGGGGAGACAAAGGAGCCAACAGAGGAGAGGCATGTATAAGGATGTTGTTTTATAGACATGCTTCTACATGGAAACTTGGAGCAGTTGTTACTGGTCCACTTGTCTTGTATATAGAGAGGAGAGTAAAGAGGTAATTGTAGAAAAACCATCATTTAAATTAAAATGAGATTTACCAGCTCTCATCAGTGCCTGCCTGCCTTCTCCAAACATGTATGGAGTGGCCACTGTCTTTAGTCTCACTGGTAAGCCAGGAGGCAGTTTTAGGCTAAGTTACTCATTCATGGATGAACTATTAACAATGGGCAAAACAGAAAATCTGATCTATGGTCACCACTCAGAGCTGTGTGCTGGCACCTGTCACAGCTCTAGCTTATTAAAAGTCGTGGAATCAAATAGTACAAATCACCCTTTAAAGGCCAGAGGCAAGGCTCTGACTCAACAGCAGTTGCCACTGGATTTGTTTCAAGGTGCCCATATTAGATGGCTCCCAACCTCCTGTCACTCCAGCTTCAAGGGCTCTAGCGCCCTCCTGTGGCCTCTGCAGGTACCGCACCTGCGTACACATACATAAATAAAAATCTTAAAGGCCAGAAACAGAAGAAATGATAATAATGTCAACGTGGTTGCTGGACATTGGTCCAATTCATCTGGTTTCTTTATTCACCAGAAGAGATCCACCATTAGTGATACTGAATAACAGGTACACATAACAGGCCATCCTATGAATTCCAGGTTTGTTGGGGTGGCTAGTTTGGCTACAGCCTTATGAGAAGGGCTCTATAAAGCTTTTGTTTTCTAGTCTGGCAGGTTTCCTTTTAACATCTAAGTATGAGGTAATCAGATTTCACATTGGCAAATATGTTGATTATGTCAAATATGTAATCAAATAGTTTACATAGTCAATCTATTGTCACACATAGAGGAATTTCCTCCCAAAGATTCATAGTGGTGGTCAGTGAGATGGACAGGAACAAAGAATTCGTAGGCCAGTGAGATGACTCAGCAGATAAAGATGCCTACTGCTGAGGGAAGTTTAAAGGAATGTTTGTGCGTGTGTATGTGTACATACTAAGATCTACTGTATTTTGTGAGCATCTGCATATTAGTGCAGTACCTGGGAAGGACAGAAGAGGGCATCAGATCTCTAGGAGCTGGAGTTACAAGTAGCTGTGAGCCATGCAGTTTAGGCTCTGGGGACTGAACTCAGCCCTTTGGAAGAACAGCAGGCTTTCATAACCATTGAGCTATCCGTCCAGACCCTGTACGTGCACATCTGGTATGTTCAACATGACACTCGTGCATAGATATTCTCCTTTTTCTCACCCTTATGCCCACCCACTATCTCCTTTTATTCTCTGGACACATTCATTTCTATTTTCCTGATGTTTATACATACACAATTGTATGTACACATAAAATCATGGGCTGGCTGGTGGGATCAGCACCAGGCCTTGACGATCTTAGCTTAGTTCTTGAACCTACATGGTGAAACAATTGGGTGTACATGTGTATGTACACACGCACTCACACTGTGCCCTCATGCATGCATATAATACATAAAATGCACTTTAAAAAAGTGTGAGGCTGGAGAGATGGCTCAGCAGTTGTGTGAATACTTGTTGTTTGAGTTTCAAATATCCACACTGGGCATCTCACAATCACCTGTAACTCCGGCTCCAAAGAATCTGATGCTCCCTTCTGGCGTCCTTAAGCAACTGCATAACACACACATAGATACATACAGACACACACAAATACACATAAACAAACATTTTTAAATAATTAAAAACATTAAGTTTAGGAACCACAAATGAAATCAACTTGATTCACTTAATAAGCTTGTTTTCTTGTTGCCTCCATTTCTCTACAAATGGCAACTTCATTCTTGTGATGGCTGGAAAAATATTCCATTAACTACATATACATTTTCCATATCAATTCTTCTGTTGCTCGACACTTTGGTTGGTTTCATAGTTTAGCTCTTGTGAGTAGTAGCATAATAAATGTTGGAATGTGAGTTTGGAGGAGGGAAACTTAAGAATGAACCTCATTAGCTGGGCAGTGGTGGCGCACACCCTTAATCCCAGCACTTGGGAGGCAAAGGCAGGTGGATTTCTGAGTTCAAGGCCAGCCTGGTCTACAGAGTGAGTTCCAGGACAGCCAGGGCTACACAGAGAAACCCTGTCTCAAAAAAATCAAAAAAAAAGAAAAAAAAAAGAATGAACTTCATTGTTTTCTCTGTTGGGGGTGTGGGGCTCTCCGTGCAGACTGGACAGCTGTGATCTCTCACCTGTCAGCTGCCACATTCTGGCCTCAGCCCTTTTCAGCAACCAGAACTTGACTCACCTGAGCCTGTCAAACAACAGCCTGGGGACTGAAGAAGTGCAACAGCTGTGTCAGTTCATAAAGAATCCAGAATGTGCTCTCCAGCGGCTGATGTGAGTCTGGTTAGTTTCTTTGGGTGGCCATCACAGCTTTCAGAGTAATAGATTTTGTGTTCTATCAGGGAAAGATGCGGGTGGGGGGCTGGAGTGTGGGAGGTAGTGTGATGGTGCATAGGAGCAGCTTCCTTCAGTGAACTGGATCCTTTTCTATTGCTGTGATGCAACACCCTGACAGAAAGTTTAAAGAAGATAGGGGATTGTGGTTTATTTTAGCTCAGGGTTCCAGAGAGCGAGATTCCAGCTGCATG
>NW_022196904.1:17328036-17329594 GCF_008632895.1 Mastomys coucha
GATTCCTAGGATGTGAACTCAGGTCCTCATGCAAACAACTTTACCCAATGATCTCAAGTTTTATGGTGTCTTTTTTTTTTAATATAAGATGGTGTATTTGCAATATCCTGTACACATTTCCCTGTACACTCTACATCTAATAACATAGTGAAGTATATATGGTATGTAGACACATTCTGTTACTGACTATGGACTAAAAAAAAAAAAAAAAAAAACCTCTTTTACACTGCATTTTTTCTTCTTAATGTTTAATGCAGATATTGTTGAATGTTCAGGTGTAGAGCCATCTGGGCTGAGTCCTGTCTGTCTTTGTCTCTGTGCTTTGCTCTGTCCTTGGAAATCCTATCTGTCTGTCTGTTTTCTCGGAGTGGAAAAGGTTTCCTTCAAATATAGTTGAGCTGTATTCCCTAAGTACCCTCGACTGACCAGTCTGAAGCTGTCGTTCCTGGTGACACAGGTTTTTCCTCCTGGGGTCTTTGATTGTACTTTCATCAGCCACTGAACACTGACTTTGTGTTTTCCATGGAACAATGCTTTCCTTAATGTCTACTGTGGATCCAACTGCTGTGGCTTGTACCTGGTAAATGTTATCTAGCACATCACAGGGGACAGCCTAGCCTCCTGCTGCTTAGCAATAATGCAGGGCACTTTCAAGTTGGGGTGTGCATGTGTCAGGGAGGAGGTGATCATTTACGTGTAGGACACCCATCTGTGTGAGTACAGCCATGTGCATGCCACGTTGAGGACAGCCTCGGCCACTGAGTCTCACCTTTCACCTTCTTGAACCAGGGCTCTCTGTTGTTAGCCACTGCATATGCCAGACTAGCCAAATCAGCAAGCTCTAGGTTCAAGGGAGAGACTCTGCCTCAATGTAACCAGGTGGTGGAGATCCTTCAAGGAAGACACCAGCAGTCAACCTGCTAGCTTCTAGGCACTCCCATGTGCCATTAGCACTGCAGGGATTGCAGATGTGTGCTGGACTCTAGGGATCCAGACATAGGTTAGACAATTGTCTAACAGGCACTCTACCCACTGAGCCATCCTTCCAGCCTGAGGTTTCTGAGAGCAGGATCTTAGGTAGCCTCATGAGACTCGTGATCTCATTCGAGGAACAATTCTCAATGGCCTACACACACATACACACATGGACATGTACGTATGAAAGGATTTTTTTAGGAGGCAGCAGTTGACTCAGGACTAAGACCTCAGATACATGGTGTTGGAGGCTCCTAGGGACACCACTCATGCAGGCCGCAGTGGGAAGACATTCTCCTTGGATGCTGTGTAACAGTAGTCCCAGGTAAATGTTTTTAAAACTAAGTTATCTTCAACCATAAATCTTATGTCTGACAAAGAATGAAATTCTTGTTAGCTCAGATTAGTGCAAGCTGCTTATTCTGGTTGGGGCATGAGGTGCTTCTTCTTGTTCGTTCCCTTTGAACAATTAGCCCACCAATAACTTCTTGTGAATAAAACATATGATATGAGACAGCTGGTAAAGGAACTCACAGCCAAGCTTGATGACCTGAGTTCAACCCCAAGGACCCATATGATGGAA
>NW_022196904.1:17330534-17351064 GCF_008632895.1 Mastomys coucha
CAGTGGTGATCTTTCTCTTCCATTTGTCTCCACAGGCTGAACCAGTGCAACATTGTAGGGGATGCCTACGGCTTCTTGGCATTGATGCTTACAAATAGCAGAAAGCTGACACACCTGAGCCTGACCATGAACCCTGTAGGGAATAGTGCAATGAAGCTACTGTGTGAAGCTTTAAAGGAGCCCACTTGTTGCCTTCAAGAACTGGAGTGAGTGAACAGTGGGGTTAAGGGTCATCTCTGCTGCTGAGGTTTCTAGAAAGCAAGAGATGGATAAGGAGACGTGAGAATTAAAAAACTAACTCTAAGGTCAAGTGCTCATCTTCCTGGCAGTCACACTAGCTAGACAAAGTGGGGACCTGAGTCCACAGAGGTGAGGGAAGGAAGGAGTGACTATGAACAGGAACCCTAAAGCAAAATTATGAATTCCTGGTCATCCTTGATCCCTAAAATCTGTTCATGTCTTCAGAGGTTATTTTTGTTTTGTTTTGTTTTTTGGTTTTTTGGTTTTTTGTTTGTTTGTTTGTTTGTTTGTTTGTTTTGAGGAGGAGGTGCTGTTTGAGGCACTCCAGGAGTGACACCAAGATCCTTGCATGTACACTATCACTGAGCCACACTTCCCAGCCCCTCACTGGGGGATTCTAGGCAGGTGCTCTACCACTGAGCCACATTACCTAGCCCCTCACTAGAGGGTTATATCCAGGTATTCTACCACTAAGCCATACTTCCCAGACCCTCATTGGGGGATTATAGGCAGGGGCTCTACCACTGAGCCACACCACCAACCCTAGGGGTTAGGGCCCAAATCTAAATGTAAAGTGGATTTATATTTCATGCATGCATTAAACATAGAGTGTAAAGGTGGTTTTACACAGAGCTTCAAGTGCAGATATGTTATAGCCATGAGCTGTCACATGAGGTCAGATGTGAGACTTTTCCCTGTGGGCATCATTGCGATGCTAAATTTTATATTCAGGGGTGAGGTCAGATGTGAGACTTTTCCCTGTGGGCATCATTGCAATGCTAAATTTTATATTCAGGGGTGTCTGGGTTTCAGATGCACAAACTCTTTGAGAATCTTTGAATTATCAAACTCAAGTGAGCAGCCAGCACATGCCTTTAATCCCAGCACTCAGGAGGCAGAGGCAGGAGGACCTCTGTGAGTTAGAGGCCAGGATGATTTCTACGTGAGTTCCAGGACAGGCGGGGCTGTATAAATAGACTCCGATCCCATCACCCCCCCCCCGAAAACATCCAGCTGTTCTGTGGAGTCACTCCACCCCCATTCACCCCACTCTGCCTGAGGCAGAAGCACAAGGTTCCACCCCTTTGGAAATCCCAGCTTCTGTTGGAATTATAAAATGAGTTTCTGCGTCCTTTCCTCTCTGTCCTGGCGCTCTACCAACAACTTCTTCAGTCCCTGCCTGTCTCTCAGCCTGTGGACAACTTTGGCCCCTTCTATAGCTGAGACTCATTTGGTATACAAGTTATTTTTCCAAAGACGCCTCTGTTCAACCGCTGCATTTTCACCCCCACCGCTATCCCTCTCCCAGGCTAACATAACTCTTACCCTGCACCATTCATGAGAATAGGTTAGAAAGGCCACCTTTTGGGGCTGCAGAGATAGCTTCGTGGATACAGAACTTGCTGAGTAAGCATTAAGACCTACATTCAGAGCCACAGAATCCATGTAAAAGCCTCCAGTATGTGCCTGTAAACCCAGCATTAGGGAAGGAGGGCCAAGCAGATCCCAGTGGCTCACTGGCTAACAACTCTCTCTAAAATAGCAAGCTTAAAGGTACACAGAAATAAAGTGATTCTGTTGATTGTATTGATGTCAAACTCTGGCCTCCAAACACATGTGCCCACATGTGACTACCCCTACACTCCCATACACATAAGCACCCATGTGCACACCATAGAGAGAATAAAGACCATCTCTGTTTAAATTACATTTGTTTCATTTGGGATGAGAACCTTTATTACAACAGGGCCAGAGCACAATTTGCAGGAAACAGTTCTCATGTTTGACCATATGTGGGTCCAGGGTATCAAACTAGAATCCTCAGTATTGGTGGCAAGTACTTCTATCTACTGAGCCATCTCACTGACCCCAAGACATTCTCTTAGAAGGAAATAAGGTAGATGTTCTGAGTGTTTCTGAATGGTATTCCTGCTGTAGTTGTTCCCCACTGAAGGCGTGGGTCTTCTGTGTCTCTTGCAGACTAGTGAACTGCCAGCTCACGGACAACTGCTGTGAGGGCCTGGCCTATATGATCACAACAACCAAGCACTTAAAAAGCTTGGACCTTGGTAACAACGCCCTGAGTGACAAAGGAGTTATAACCCTGTGTGAGGGACTGAAGCAAAGTAGCAGCCCCCTCGGGAGACTCGGGTAACTACTTGGGGTCACATCTTTGAGGGGATGAGTTCAGTGGAGGTGGGAGGACCTGAACATGAAACCAGGGTGCCGCTGTCATTTTAATGACTTCATAAAGTCAGATAGTATTTACTCAAAGTCATGGATCTGGGTGTCCCACATCTACCAGTGGAGAGCCTTCAGATAGATGCTCACTAAACTTCCCTCTCAGTGCTAGCCATGGTGCTGGGTACTGAGTGCTGGGCGCTGGGTGCTAAGTGCTGGAAATACAGAAACTAATACCTTGGTGGTCCAGCACATTGAATTGAGCAGGAAGAATGAATACAGAGCAACCAGGAACAGCAGTGGTTCTTAAGACTTTAGTCAGCATGTTGTCCACCCGGGATCCTGTTAGACCAGAGTCCTAACCAGGTACAGTGGCTCACACCTGTAATTCCAGCACACAAGAGGGTGAAGTAGGAGGATCTCCTTGGGTGTAATGCCAGTCTGGGCTACATTATAAGTTCTGGGAGATCTAATGCATGTGTGTAAGTGTGTGCATACACACAGATGCACTCATACACTCCCATACATACACACAGCACACATAAATAGAAATAAAACTAATTTATTTAATTACTAGAATATGGGCCAGTGAGTTGGCTCAGCAGGAAAAGGCATCTAACAATGTGAATTCCATCACTAGGATACAAATGGTCGAAGGAGAGAACAAGCTTTAGTAAGTTCTCATCTGATCGCCTCCCCCACATGCATAATAGTCAAGCATGCACATGCCTACATAAATATACAGAACAAAGAAGCATAATTTTTAAAGTATCAGAACCCTCTGATATACAATTAATTGATTTCCCCCCCTTTGAGGTGGAGTCTCTCCATGCAGGCCCAGCTTATGATCCTTGTGTCTCAGCCTCTTGAGTGTAAGGATTATGGGAGTGTGCTGTCATGCCCAGCTCCATGGCTGCTTGATCTTTTCATTTAACGTTTATTGTATAAATGTATGTGTGCCTGCATCTCTATTTGTACCACATGCATGCTGTACCCACAGGAGAGGCCGGGAGAAGGCATCAGATCTCCTGGAGCCAGAGTTTTTTAGGCTACTGTAAGTCACCTGGTGTGGGACTGAGAGCCACACCAAGTCCTGTGCAAGAGCAGCAAATGCTTTTAATCACTGTGAAATTGCTCCAGCACCCCTTGTTAATGATATTTTCTCTGGCATGCTGCTCTTAGGATAAAGTCCTAAATTTTTACTACATACATTCCATCTCATACAGTATTGGGTTTTACAGGCATACTTTCATAAAAATATATAATGTACTTTGATTAAGTTTTTTTTCTCTTTCTCACTCACAACACATACACACCCTTCTGAACCTTCCTCTTTCAGATTCTTCCCAATCCCACCCCATTAGTTTGTTTTCATTCCCCTAGAATCAGCCTCACATCTACTTTAGTGGCGTATACTTATGTATCTACATACATCACATCTACATATGACTTTATGTATCTGCTTACAATCTGGGTTCCACAAACAAGAGAAAACAATATGATATTTGACTTTCCAGATCTGAATAACTTCACTTACTATGCTAAGCTCCAGTTTTATCCATTTTCCTAAAACCCTAAACCTTTAAGGTTTTCAGCTTTATCTCATATGCCATGGTCTCTGACTAAGCTCTGACCACCTAGATGTGGCAATCTCTTAAGAGTGCCCCCCAACAAGAGCAGTATCCATGCAACTTTGTATGTGCCATGAGCATGTCCAGACTTCCTGCCTCCTTCAGGCAGCTCCCTACCCTTCTGAGTCTTTGATGCAGTATCACTTATTAATCAGCAAGTATTTCTGTAATTCTTGTCATTTTCCTGATCTCAGTGTAGCTGAACTGTTTTACAAAGGCACTTTGAGGTACCCAGCGGCAATCAGAACCAGAACTTAGAAATGAGAGCAATTAAATCAGGCTCTGCATGGAGCCCCTCTCACCTTTAAGCATTGGGTTGAACTTTTATGGGTGAGCCAAGTGGAGGGTCCATCACTGACGGGTTCCTTCTTGGTCTTCTGGTAGGTTGGGAGCATGTGAGTTGATTTCCAAATGCTGTGAGGCATTGTCATCGGCCCTCTCTTACAACCGGCGCCTGAATAGCCTAAACCTGGTGAATAATGACTTCAGTACATTGGGGATGCTGAAGCTGTGCTCTGCGTTCCTATGCCCTGCCTCTAACCTGTGGATAATTGGGTAAGTCCCGAATTGTCTCCTGAGACATAAAACCAGATGCTCTGACAAGTTAACTGGAGAAACAGAAGCAATGGAAAGTAGTTCTGACCATGGCTTGGCAACTATCTCTAACTAGAGCAGTTGTTCTCAACCTTCCTAATGCTGTGACCCTTTAACACACTTCCTCGTGCTGTGGTGTCCCCCACCGTAAAATTATTTTGTTGCTATTTTGTAACTGTAATTTTGCTATTATGATATGTGAGCCCCAGGAGGAGGCTCTGGATCCACATGTTGATAACCACTGACAGAGAAAGTTCCAGGACAGCCAAGGTTACACTGTGTGACCCTGTCTCAAAAAAAAAAAAAAAAGTCATTTGTAAATCCATGTTTTAGTGGCAGTTTTCAAGAAAGAGTTTGATGATGTGTGCCCCTACATGAAAAAGACACAAGGACTTTATGTTAAGTGAAGTCTGTCAGTCACAAATGGCAAATATTGTGTGACTCTATTCATATGAGATTCCTAGGTGGTAGACTCATCAAGAAAGAAAGACTGGAAGTTGCTAAAGGGTACAACAAAGAAGGTTAGAGGCTTAAAGCTCCAGAGAAGAGCCCTTTCTCAGCATATGTAAAGTCTGGGTTCCATCTGTAGCACTGCCAAAATTTAAAAGGGAAGGAAAATTAGAGTTGGCATTTAGCATCCACGGGCTTTTCAGCTTGGGATGATGGGAGAGTTCTGAAGATGGATGGTGGCAGTGGGTGCACTACAGTGTGCAACGCCACTTATACATCCAACAATGGTCAAGATGGTTAATTCTGCCAAGTGTTGTGACTCACACCTACAACTGTAGTCCTTGTAAGGCTTCAGACGAGAGGATGGCCACAAATCTGGGGCTGTCTTTGACTACGTAATGAGTTCTAGGACAGCATAGGCCTCAGACTCCACCTCAATCAAAAATAGACAAATTTGTCATGCATGTTAAATATTAGAGTAGCCACTGATGAGCTGCTGTGTTCTGATAACTAGTACCCCCCACTCATTATTAAATGGAATGGGTCAAAGTGGGGTTGGAAAAATGGCTAGATAACTTGAAAGCATTTGCTGCCCTTGCAGGGGAACTGAGTTCAGTTCCCAGAGCACACTGGGTGGCTCACAACAGCCTCTATCCCAGTTTTGGTGTTCTAATACCCTCTCCAGGCCTCTGGGCACTGCAAGAGCATAGTAGACATAGGCACATGCAGATGCTGACACATGCACACACATTTTAAAATACTAACATTCATTCATGTGCATATGTGGAGTCAGAACAACTTGCAAAAGTCAGTTTTCTCCTCCATCACATTGACCCTGGGGATAAAACTCGGGTTGTCGGGCTTGGCAATGAAGTATTCTTATTCACTGAACCATCTCACAGGCCCAAGTATACTGATAATCCAAAAAAATAATTTGGCTGAGGCGCTGAGCAAGGTGGTGCATGCCTGTAGTCCTGCTCTAAGGAAGCAGAGGCAGGAGGATTGCTGCAAATTTGAGGCCAGGCATACCTAGTCCATTCTGGGCCAGGCAGCCCTGTATAACAAGACTCTGCTCCAAAAATAAAAACAAAGAACTTGGCTGAAGAAGACTGGGCTAGCAGCCCAGGTGAGGCTGCTGGTGAAATGACTCTGGTGAGTAAGTTCTCCAGACAACAGCCATGCTTTATCCAAAGTGCCATTTTCAGCACATGGAGATGAGTGCCAAAGGCAGGAGGGAATGGAGGGGGTGGTTTGGGAATTCTGGCTGAGTGAGGTTGGCAATCTTTACATAAATATGTTACACAGTACATGCGCAAACAAGACCAAAGGCAGAATGGGTACAGTCTTGGGGAGATGGTTCCTTCTGCAAAGTGCTTCCCACACAAGCCTGAGGACCTGAGTACTGGTCTCTACAACCCATATAAAAGCCAGATGTGGTGGTGTACATACCTGCAGTCCTAGCACTAGAGAGGCAGAGACCAGAAGATGCTGGAGTTTGTTGGCCAGACAGTCTGCCTAGCCTATCGGCAAGCTCTTGATATGATGAATTTGTCTCAAAGTGAAGAGAGATGGAGAAAAGACACCCAATGCTGACCTCTGTTCTCTGCCTGCTTGGGTCATGCTTTGTTGTTCTTCTCCCCCCTCTCTCCCCCTCTATCTCCCTCTTTCCCCTTTCTCTCTCTCCTTTCTCTTTCTCCTTCCATTTCTTCTCCCTCCCCCTCCCTTCTTCCCCCTTCCACTCAGCACCCAGGAACATGTTCTCCCTTCCCTTCTCCCTTCCTCCCTCCACTTCTCCCTTCCTCCCTCACACTCTGGGCACCTAACCCCCTCTTTCACCTGAAACACATCCATACACCACTGCTACTGACACCCAGTCAGTAGACCTGAATTTTTACCAACTGACCTATTACAAGCAAAAATGGGATTTCTCTGCAGCAATTTAAATCCTTGCATACCCTTTTCCTCAACTGGAATGGGAGGGACTTTGCCTTGCCCATCACTGTGCCTCAAATCTGGGACAAGGTCTAGCACAGAATAGATCCTTGTGCATTTAGGACTTACTTTTACATGTGTGGATTCATGTGTGTGTGAATGCATGTTTATATGTGTCTCACATGCGTATGTGTGCCTGTACATGTGAAGGCCAAAGGGTTAACCTGAGAGGTCTCAGAGTAGCTATCCATCTTGGACTTTGTATGGTAGGTTTGTTTTTTGTTTTGTTTGAGACAGGATCTCACTGTGTAGTCCCAGCTGCCCTGACACTAGGCTGGCCTCAGACTCGCAGAGATCTACCTGAGGGATTAAAACTGTGTGCAACCACGCCTGGCCCATTTTGAGTTGTTTTGTTTTTCTTCTTTAGATATTTTTATTTCGTGTGTGTGAATGTTTGCCTGAATGTATGCTTATATACTACTTATATGCAAAGCCCATGAGGCCAGCAAATCTGCTGGGACCAGAATTGCAGGTGGTTATGAGCTGCTGTGTAGGTGCTGGGAGTAGAACCCAGGTCCTCCAGAGGAGCAGAACCCAGGTCCTCCAGAGGAGCATCCAGTGCTCTTGACCTCTGACTGCACTGTCTCTCCAGCCTGGAAGCCTGGCTTCTCAGTGTGGTTCAAAAGCAGCTTCTCATGCTTTCGTGGCAAGCAGTTCATAAACTGAGCTTATCTCCCCAGTCCTTTTATTTTGTTAAATAATATGCTTACTCTTTAAAACTTACACATTCATATAATGTCTTCTGACAATATCCACCCACCACTACTTCCTCCAGATCTTCCCATGATACTCCAATATGTCTCTTTCCCAACTTTATTTTTTTAATTAGTTTAATAACCCACTGCCTCCAACTATTGAAGTTCATAGGCACATGGGTGTGGTGTCCTCCACTAGAGCATAAGCAACCTATCAGGTCTTCAAAGAAATGAAAGTGATTCTCTCTCTTCCATCAGGGCTTGGGCCTTGGAAGCCCCTTCCCCAGCCCTTTTAATCTATGGTGGCAGATTAAACTTCCTCATTGAGAGTTCTCAAAAAGGGCTGTAGTCCTGACCTGGCTTCCAGGCCATCTAGGTCCTAGCATGACAGCCCTTTCTTCCCAGCCTGTGGAAGCAGCAGTACTATGCCTGTGTGAGAAGACAGCTGGAGGAGCTGCAGTTTATCAAGCCCCACGTGGTGATTGACGATGACTGGTATGCTATTGATGACGATGACCGGAACTGGTGGAGAAACTGAAGACATGAGTCCCCTCTCCTTCACGTCCTAGGACTTCAGTATCTGAAATATTTGTCTCACCTCGGAGGATGTAGCAAGAATGAAATAAACACACAGCATTTAAAAAAGCATCAGGTGGTCATGTGGATCAGTGTGGGTATGGTATAAGGGCAGAGATGAGATGGAGGGGAGTGACTCAGTTGGTAAAGGGCTTGCCATGCAAGCATGAGGGTCTGACTTTGATACACACAGCCCATATAAAAAGCCAGGTGTTGGGGCATATACTTGTAATCCCAGTGCTGGGAGATGGAGAAAGAAAATATTCTCACAGAACTGAAGGGAGAAATGGTTCCATGTGCACATTCACACACAGACATGGGGACCCACATACATGTACACAGATGTCCAAAAATATGCATATACACACATAGACACCACACATGAAAAATGAACCCTTCATCCCTCTGGACCATCTCCTTGCTGTGCTCCTCTGATGCATGCATATACTTCACATAGCTGCAGACCTTCATGACACCTAAGGTGTGAGTAGCTTCTGCCCATCTTACAGACAAGGACTCTGAGGCATGGAGTGCCTGAGCATTCCCATTCAATAGATGGTAGAGCCATCACTCAAAGTCAGGAAATCTACTCTGGATGCCATTGTTATGCCTGGAGCACCAGGGAAGCATTCGGCCGCTTCCATGGGCTTCAGACGGCTGCTGCTGCTTTGTTGTTGTTTTGGTAGCTTCATAATACAAACAGCATTTCTGAAGCCTGAGAATGTTCTAGGCTCATTCCTTAAGAAAGCATGAAAGTTTCCAGGTGTAGAGGCACACACTTTTAATCCCAGGACTTGGGTGGCAGGACAACTTGATGGTCTACAGAGTGAGTTCCAGGACAGCAGAGCCTACATAACGAGACTCTATTTTGAAAAGAAGAAAGCCTTAAAGTCAGGTGACTGGCCTGACTCCTCTACCAAGTCTCTTTTCTGGAATTGGTTTGGGACACTCTGGGCCCAACATGGTCACCCCTCATCTGGTGCTTGTCACTTGTGCGCACCAAAGTGAGGACAGCTCCATTTGACCTCTCTCCCTTCTCCATCCCAAACTCAAGAAACAGGCAATGCTGGGACAATTGAATAATGCCATTCATTGCACCCACATCCCTTCTCCCACTATCAGAACTGGGAACACAGGACCCCATTCTCTCAATAAGACCTTGCTGGGAACCGTACTTCATGCCTCTGCTACTGCAAATCCAGGAGGGAGAGGAATTACTTGGGCTAGAAAATCGATAAGGACCCATGGGGCAGAAAAAAATAATGGATGGGAGGGGTCAAAAAGTATGATTAAAAGAAAATTCTAGAATGGAAGGAATACCCTCTCGGTGCATAAGGCCAGGATTCCCTCCATTCCTTATGACACCTGTAGTAGGGGTAGTCTTTCTCTTGAGGGTCTAGTGCCAATTGATCCTGCAGTTCTCTCAGTCTCTGGCTCCCAGACAGGGAACCTACAAAGGGCCAGCCTGCCAGGCGGCAGGGCAGGTCAGCAGAGAGGCTGTGGGCAGTCCTGAGAACCCCATTGCTGCGGGTCCCATCACACCCAGAACAGCACAGAGTAAGGAAGAATAGAGACAAGGCCGTTGCTCCTTTTGGTTTGGTTCTCTCTGGGCCTCCTACGTGGTCTTGCTCACTGGTAGTCCCCACCGAGCCCACCGGTGACCCTGTCCCTACAGGGCCTCCCCACCCAGAGACTCCGCAAACTGTGCACCAGCCAACTGGCCCTCTGTCTGCAACTGTTGCAGACCGAAGGCGTCCCAACTACATGAATCTTCTTGTGTCTTCGCAGCGCGGCACCTGCACAGCTACACGCTTTGCAGCCCTCACTACACGCTAAGCAGATGTGTGCAGGATCCTCAACACCCGCTATCCCCAGCCGGTCTCCATGCTGAGCGCGCTGGTGGGCCAGCCAGTGCCCAAAGCCCCTCCCGCACTCCATGTACATGTATGGCTTAGGCACCGGCACCCTGTGAGACCCTGTCTCCGTTGCCCATGTCCCCACCCACGCCAGAGCCGCAGCCACTGCAGCGCCATCTCCTGGCGGGCCCACCAAGATGGTGCCCTTTCCATCACCCACTGGGATGGTGATTTCCCCTTCTGCTGCTATGACCTCCTCAGGTGCCTTGGCGTGTTGCACGCTGTCCGCCAGCACCTCGGCCTCCATACTTGACAGCTCCAGGTGCAATCACAGGTAACCTGCCAGACTCTTGGGCTGGCTGAAGCCATGGCCTCACCGCGGGCACCCGAAGGGCTTTAGACCACTGTGGGAGCTTGTCCAGGCTCTTGCTCTCTGTGGAGCTGAGGCTGATCGGGGCAAGTATAAGGCTTCTCACCTGTGTGGATGCGCTGGTGTTGCATGAGGTTGGAGCTCCAACTAAGCGCTTGCCGCACTATGAGCAGGCATAAAGCTTCTCACCTGTGTGGATGCGCTGGTGCTGCACCAGGCGCGAGCTCTGCCAGAAGGTTTTGCCACAGTAGGGCGTTGGACCACTCACCTGTGTGCTTGCATTGGTGCCAGGTCAGTTTCAACCAGTGGCTGAAGCTTTTGTCACACTCAGTGTAGATATAGGGTGCTGGCAGTCACGGCTGGGGCAGAAGAAGATGCAGGCTGGGGTGGGGACAGCTTGGTCAGGGGCCAGCTGGGAAGCCGTGCTAGTCATCCACGGTGAGGATGTCCACTGAAAAGCAAGAGGGGAGGAGGAGGCAAGTCAGAGGTGGCAAACCCACAGGGAACACCCATGTGCAGGCTGCCATTGGATTCAAGCTAACTGAGTGGCCCAAGACGGCTCATCCTTTCCGTGTTTCTCCAACTCGGGGACTGCTGGGTTGTACCAATGCATATCCCATACACCTTATCAATTGGAAACCAACCATTCAAGGCATTTCAAGTATTTTTGTGTTCATAACCCTAATACTTGTTCTCCTTCCGAGTGCATGTTCTCTCTGCTAGCATTTCTCTGGACCTGCAGACCAATGCCTAAGGCTACCAGGCCCTCATAAAGGTCTACGACCAAAGCTATAGAGGGCCAAGGGTAGGGGTGCAAGGAGAAGCACAACACAAATGGTACCTGAAATCCAATCAGGATGGGAGAGCCAGGCCTGCAGGCTAGGAAGTAATGGTGTCACATTTGGACAGTTGTGACTGTGGGGTGGGAAACAGAAAAGGAGAAACAAGTTGGACAAAGAGGGTGGGACACCAGCTTGGGAGGTATGCTAGCCCCTCTATCTGGGCATTCGAGGCCCACCACATAGTTAGCCTCTATTACAAACTACGTTATACTGCCCCCCCCCATTACCACCATGGACAACTACAGTCTAGGAGCCTTGGTCAGGACATCTGGAAACTAGACAGAGTGGACTGAAGATTTTTGTGGTTAAGTTGGTGCCCACCATTGGCAGTCTGTCCTGGTTACAGCAGGTGGCTGGTTCAGGTTTCATATTTCCTATTGATAACAGTCTTATCTGTGGTTACCCTTATAAGTTCCTAGGTGTTTCCTTTGTCCTAGTTTCTAGTTCATCCAGAGATGCCCCTCCTCACCAATCCCAATTCTCTCTCCCTCTCTCCTCCCCACACTTGATTACTTATGTTCCCCTCCTGCATTCTCTCCCGCACAGTTCCCTCTCTCCATTCACTCCCGATATCGATTTTATTTTCCCTTCTCAGTGAGATTCAAACATCTTTCTTTCGGGCCTCCTGGTTACTTAGCTTCTTTGGGTCTGTGGAGTGTAGCATGGGTATTCTCTACCTTAGGGCTTCTATGCACTTA
This sequence comes from Mastomys coucha, assembly GCF_008632895.1. Taxonomy (NCBI): domain Eukaryota; kingdom Metazoa; phylum Chordata; class Mammalia; order Rodentia; family Muridae; genus Mastomys; species Mastomys coucha. Next base: position 17,342,660 of record NW_022196904.1, read on the forward strand.
TGAGAAAGAACATACCATGTGTGTCTTTTGGAGCTTGGGTTACATCAATCAGGATATTTTCTATTCCCATTTACTTGCCTCAAAAATTCATGGTTTTAATAGATGAATAATATTCCATGTATGAATGTACCACATTTTATTTATCCATTCTTTTGTTAAGGGACATCTACTTTGTTTTAAGTATCTGGCTATTATGAATAGGGCTACAGTGAACATAGTTGAATAAGCATCATTATGGTAGGAATGAGGGTCCTTTGTGTATATAACCAGGTAGAAGTGGATTTTTAGGTAGATTGCTTTCAATTTTTCTGAGGAACCTCGATAATGACTTTCACAGTTGTCCAAATTTTCAACCCCAACCAGCAGGAAAGGAGCACTCTCTTTGCTTCAGAACCTCACATCACAAGCTGTTTCTTGAGCTTCTTTATCTAAGCCATTCTGACAAGTGTAATATAGAATCTCAGAGTCATTTTGCTTTGTTTTTCCTTGATGATGAAGGATGTTGAACATCTCCTTAAGTGCTTCTTGGCCATTAGAGATTCCTCTATTGAGAAATCTCTCTCTTTTTTTTTTTGTTTTTATTTAATTTTTTGATGTCTAATTTCTTGAATTTTTTCTTTTCTTATTTATTTATTTACTTTACATCCTGATCATTGTCCTGCCTCCCAGTTACCCCTCTTCAATCTCTCCTTACCCTCTCCTCTTATCCTCTGACACAGTGGAGGCCACTGCTGAATATCCCCCAACCCTGGCATGTCAAGTGTCTTCATGACTAAGCACATCCTCTACCACTGAGGCCAGATAAGGCAACCCAGCTAGAACAATGTATTTCGCAGAGAAGTAACAGGCTTACAGATAATCTTTGCTTCAGTTGTTCAGGACCCACATGAATACCAAGCAGCATATCACCACATATGTGCAGGAGTACGAGGTCATCCTGTTGTGGGAATATAAAAATATGAATCCACCCTGTAAACTTGCTTTCCCACTGAGCCACATCCCTGCGCCAATACCAGATACTATTTGGCCTCAATACTGAGTTCCAGTGGGTATTGTCATTCTCTCCCAGCAAGCTACATCTCACTTGCATGTAACTTTAACACTCCCACAATCATTTATCTGAATAGCCGCCTAAGACCTGGTAAGTAAAACACGACTCTTAATGCTTTAATATCCAATTAGATTGATATAATAATAAAATCACAATTTACAGGATGCGAGTATAATAATTTCTGAACCAAATAATAAAAACAACATTCTAACCCAATTAATCTATTTTGTTAAAACCTTTGCTTGGTTGTTTAACCTCATGGGATCAGACTCGTCCTGATTGTCTGTCTCCATCATGATGACCCTCTCCTCCTGCTCCTGACCCTTCTTTCTCCTCCAACTCTAGCTCCACCTCTCTATTCCTGTCCAATAACAGGTGTGTCACTGCCCTAATATTACTGGACAGAGAAAATGCTGTAGCACATCCCATGAAGAAATACTCTTTTGTTGGTGGCTCAGTCTCTGAGAGCCCCTAAGCATCCAGGTTAATTGATTCAGTTGGTCTTCCTGTGGATTTCCTATCCATTCTGGGTTCCTCAACCTCCTGTCAGCTCTTCCATAAACTCCCCAAACTCTATCTAATGTTTGACGCAGGGTTCCTGATTGTGTTTCAATCAGCTGCTTTCAGAGCACAGTTAAGAGAGACTGCTGTCTGCAGGCATAACAGAGTATCATTTATAGTGTCAGGGGTTGGTGCTTGCCCAAGGGATAGATTTCAAATTGGGCCAGTTTTTGGTTGGCCATTCCCTTAGCCACTGTTCCAACTTTCATTGATAGTTCATCAGTTGATAAGCATCTGAGCTATTTTTATTTCTTGTCTATTCTAACTAGAGTTGCGATAAATGTTGATGGTTATATTTATCTCTTAATGACTTGTTCTATCCATTGCCTTTCCTGTATGACCAGAACTGCTTCTTACACAGCAGATATTTTAGAAATCAGCAGTAGCAGCTACTAGGCTTTGTAGGTACCCAAAGCTCTGTGGTTTGGTTTATCAGAAAACAAGCCATAATCTACCTGCAGACAAAGCATACTGCCATAACCTAAGGACTGAAGAGGGAAACCTTGGTATCAGGTGGTAATTTGACACAGTAAACAGTCTTGAGCAACATGAGGGAAAAAGTGGAGTGGAATAACTCCCTAGCAAACACCACACTCTAGATCACATGTTGATGGTCCTTATGAAATTACTTGTTGTCAGGAGGATTTTAGAAGAGTGCCACAGTGCTATAGAATATAGCTGATAAAAATGTAACAAACAAATCCATTGATTCACCCTGGAGTATATTCTTCAACTTCTGGTTGCAACAGAGTGCAGAACTTGCAAAATTTCTCCCCAAGGAAATGTAGAAAAGTTTTCCTATTTTCTACTCAGCTACTCATTAGTGTCTAGCCAACTGTGAACTATCATCCTTAACCATTAGAAGTTGAAAGTGGCAACTTGTTTTGGGGATAAATGTTTATTCTTTCATCTGAGGTATCCCAAAGTCTCCATGCAGACAATGTCTGACACCACAGATGATAAAGTAATGGACTCTCTGTGGGATGTTACATTCATCTATACTGTCATTTCATAAGACCTGGGAACCTGGGCTTACCGGTATTAACCTTCATAGTATTGAAAGGAAACTAAGGAACAGGTAAGCATTTCCTTGCATGATTTCATCAGACATAGAGATACATAGATAGGTGTTTCATGTATGCTACATGACTGAGATCAGGAGTTGACCTTCATTCTTTGAGCATCCACACCTTTGCTGTGGCCGGGCAAGTGGAAACCATAGACTTCTGTTTAAAAGTCTTTTTTCTGTTCTACATTGTTCATTGTCATCTAAAGCCAACATTAATCATTGTTTCTTTTGGATAGTAACAGTTTAATTAAAATAAGTCAAACCTTTGTTTTCTTCCAAAGTGTGTTTCATATCTTAGTGCTCAACTGAAACCAGCTTTCAATGTGATGGCTATAGGTGGAGTTGTAGACGTCAGTGGATGGATTGAGGCTGATTGTTTCTATGGAAAACAAAACACAAATTAAGTGGTAAACAAAACACAAACTTTGAAATCTGAGTTTCAAAATAATCTGTGTGTACATGGGTTAAACTGTGATGGTGTTAATGTATTTCAGAACGGCTGAGAGAAGCTGAGTATGATTCAGGTATATCTCCACCATCTGATTCCATAGTAAAAGAGGCAAGATGCATGAAATTAGGAATAAATAACATTATTTAGTCCCCAACAATTTTTCCTGATATATAGACTCTGTGCATAAATTGAGGCTCTATACATGATAAGAATACTAGTGACTCTTTTGAAATATTTTATATTTTCTCTCTTTGGTTTTCTGAAAATTTGATACTTTGTTTTCTTGCTACTTAATTCATTTATGCAACCTTATTGGTAACATACATAATTATACATACATACATACATACATAATTATAGAATGAGGAATGATTGGATTGTAATGATTGAACAGTGTACTCTTATTTTTTACTTTTCATGCATTCACCTTCAAAGCCTGTATTGTGTCAAAATGTCATTATGTTGTTGATCAATAGAAAAATAGTTACAACATCTCTATAAGTTTCTTCCAGAAATAAGCAGAATACAAAGGCACAAAATAATATTCTGAGTTAATGTCCATGTGGTATTCTCAGGCAAAGATTTTCTACTGGAATGCACTAGTGTCTCCCTTCCGACTAGAAGAAATCACCCCAGATCAACTGTTAAGTGTGGGCAGTAGAACAGAGTCCTGAGGACAGCACTGTCCTTCATGGTCATCCCTCCAGTTTGCACTGAAGCCTTTCAATGTCTTCACAGGATGAAGCCATGAAAACCATTGAGGAAGTGACACTTCAGATCCTGTTGCTTTGTCAGTGTGGGATAGGGACTATGGCTAACATCCTTCTGTTTGTCCATAATGTCTCTCCAGTTTTGACTGGATGTCAGCTGAGACCCAAACAAGTGATTTGTACTCACATGGCTATGTCCAGCATCTTAATTCTCCTCATGACTCTGTTTCCAAACAATGTGCTTGTTGCTCAAAGAAATCCACTGAATGACCTCAAATGTAAACTTGAGTACTTCCTTCGCATGGTAGCAAGAAGCACAAACTTGTGTTCCACCTGTATCCTGAGCACCTATCAGTTTGTCACTCTTGTTCCTGGTAATTTCACTGAGCTGATGGTCAGAGGAAGAAGTCCCAAGGCCATAAGGTATTTCTGTTGCAGTTGTTGGTTGTTTGGTGCCTTATATAATGTCTACATTCCAATGAAAGTCAGTGGTCCACAGAACACACATAATAAAACTGACATTAAAAGTAAGTGGGTCTGTTTTACATCTGGATTCAGTGTAGGCATTATATTCTTGTGGTTTGCCCATGATGCCATATTTATCAGCATAATGGTCTGGACCAGTGTCTCCATGGTTCTTCTACTGTACAGACACTGCCAGAGACTGCAGTATACTTTCCGTTCCCATCAAGACAACAGAGGCTATGCTGAGACCAGAGCAGTCCATAGCATTGTGATGCTTGTGGTCACATTTGTAAGCTTTTATCTTCTACACTGTATTTGCTTTATCCTTCACATTTTTTTCATAGACTCTCGTCTGTGGCTGAGGCATGTAGGTGAAGTTTTAACTTCAAGCTTCCCCACTATTTCTCCCTTGCTGTTGATCTTTAGAGATCCTAGTTATCCTTGTTCTCTGATCTTAAACTATAGAAAGCCAGTCATTTAAAATACCAGACTGAAGACTACTTATTAACATTGTTGAAAAAACTCTACTCAGTAAATATATATTTAACATGTCTTTATGAACCAATTATGGTGACGTACTGCTCTAATTCCAGCACTAGGTAAGCTGAGGTAGTACAATTGCTATGCAATCAATTGTAGCACTGAGTAAAGAGGGGGTTCCAGTCCAACCTGTGACACAGAGCTCTTGCCCCTGACCTCTCCTCTTACACCAGCCAAAGAATATTCACAATTATCTCATAAAGTCAATGTCTTACTTTTGATATATGAAGCAAATATGCTGAACAGGTTCTATTTTTCTCATAAACTCTGGACATTACCTCCTGAGTTGTCTAAACAAAACCATTATTGTTATTATTTGAATTGTTTCTACACATTTTATCTCCTCTGTGTGAGGATAATAGTGCAGATGTATTAGTACAAAGTTGTTATTTTGCTAATCTAAGTTTTATTGTAGAAAAAATGCATGTATACTTCACATAGACCAATATGGAATAGCAAAGCAAAAGAATAGGTTTCCACTTTTTCTTTGGTCTGGTTTTATTCTTCCTAAATCCGGGCATGTTGAGCAAGAAAAATACTTTGCAGTATATTATTTCTCACACATACTTATAACTTTCTTTGAATCAGCTTAGGGAAATTTTTCTGATGAATGGTTATTAAAGTGATTTATAGATTAATAAGCAGCAAAAAGAATGCAAAAAATTTCATCAATACCACATCTGATAGAGGGCTCATTTCCAAAGTACATAAAGAAATCAGAAACTAGATATTAAAACACACAACCAAATTACATATGGGAATATAAACTGAAAATTCTCAATAGAGGAATGTTAAATGGCTGAGAAACACTTGAAGAAATGTTTGACATCTTTAGCCATCCGAAAAAATATAAACCAAAATTACTTTGATACTCCATCTTGCATCTGTAAGAATGGTTAAGATCAATAACTAAAGAAGAGTTCATTCTGCTAGGGATGTGGAGCAAGTAAATACTCTATTGCTGGTGGTAGTTCAAGCTTGTACAGCCATTATGGAAATTATGGTGGTATTTCCAAAGAGAACTAGGAGCAGATGTACTAAAACCCAGCCATACAACTCCTGTGAAAGTGCTATCCAATCACCTACTTAAGCATGCTCACAGTGGCTTTGGTCAAACCACCAGGAGCTTGAAACAACACCCCTAATATCCCTCATCAATTCCATGAAGATTCCACTGCACCACACCTTCATATATCCCTTAATTGAAGAAGGAATAAAGAAAATATGGTATGTATACACAATAGAGTATTTCTCAGCTGTTAAAAGAAAACAATGAATTTTTCAGAAAAAGGTTATAACTAGAAAAAAATCATCCTGAATGAGGCAACCCAGACCTAGGAAGATAAGCATGGCATGTATTCACTTATAAGTGGTTCTTAGCTGTGAAGTAAAAGATAATCATGCTACAATGCAGAAACCCAAAGAGGCTAAGTAACAAGAATGGTTTTTTCTGTGATGTATAAATCTACCTTAGGGTAGAAGGGGATATGGAATAGATTTCAGATGTGAACTAGACATTAGTAGGGAAGGGAACAGGAAAATATCAGGTGAGGTAGGATGGACACAGAGAGAGTATGGAAGAGAACTGACTGGAATTTGGGGACATTTGAAGTGTGATGTGTAAATGTAGTGCAGTGGGAACTTCTGAAATTTGTGAGGGTGGCCATAGTTAGGACTCCAGGCAATGAAGGATTCTGGCTATCTTCTGTAACCAGGCAAGGCTTCCAGTAGTGGAACTGTATCACCAACCCAGCCACAAAACTTTCCACCTACAATCTGCCCTGCTTCAGGGTAGGCTGTGGCAATGGTGGCTCACAGCTTACAGGTATAACAACCAATGACTGGTCTAATTTGAGGCCCACACCAAGAGGAGGCCATGTCTCACACTGACTGTTTGACTAAGAATGGGATACTAGATAGCCCAGAGATATGGACACTACTAGAAAACCTTAATGAAATCATTCCTAATGATATTCTGCTATATTCATAGATTGGTGCCTATCCCAGTCATCATTAGATGAGCTTATTCCAATTGATGATGGGTGCAGAAGCACAGACACACAGACAAACATTAGGTGATAAACACAGAACCTTGAGGAAGAGGGAGGCGATTACCTCATCTAGCCTTGATATGAATATCTTGGAAAATATTTCAATAGTTAAGATCAGTTCTAGTTCATGTACAAGGATCAAGTTCCATGGCCAGTCTACAAGCACCTACTTGGAAGCTCAAAAATATCTATAACTACAGATTCAGGGGATCTGACACCCACCTTCTGGCTTCCATGAGCACTGTACACATGAGGCACACTGACTCACTTGTGTAAAAATACCTATAAAATTAGTCTCTTTGGCTAATCTTTAGTTTTTACTTTTCAACATTGAAAAGCAGAACAAAGGTTATTATGTTATATTTTATCCATTTGTCTTTTTGTATTTCTTCTGCCTGTTTTCATGATTGGTTTTTTTTTATTGCTTTAGAATCTTCATTCTTTCAATATTTAAGATTTAAGTTAACAGTGTTAAAAACATGTAAAAATTAGTATTTGTTTTAATAGTGTAATGTGGGGTCAAAAGATTGATATTTTGGTTAAAACTACTGTTAGACAATTCATAGACTATTTACAAATGGAACGATAATTCCATGTGAGCTACAGCCAGTCATACACTATTATATTATCTTATTAGCCACCAACATGAAAAAGAGAAACAACAGTAAAATATGATGCAATAATAGGTAGTTCACATATTGAGTCATATTCTATGTTGATAACAAAAAAGTTTTCTACTTGGAGACAATATTCCTGAAACAAAAGGAGGTTTATATACTCTGTTATATTGTTAGAGTTCATTTCTTCACTAGATCCATGGCAATAGCTTGGGACTCCTAATTGTATTACCTTTGAAAAATATAACCCTCAGAATGCATTCATATTTGTTGTCCTTACTAAACACTTCTTTGCCATGGTTGGAACATATTATGTTGACTTCATACACAAATGGTGCAGTTGATTTTGAGTTCATATTCATAAAGCTTCCAAAATAACCTAAGAACTCCAAAACTATGGAAGATATATGTGGAAAGCCGCTTGAGTTGCGCCCTGAGACAGCGCTGGCTTCCACCATCCTGAGAGCAAGCAGTCTCGTAAACAAAGCCCTAATTTGGCTAAGCTTGCTGCCCTTGGTTGCTTCCACATTTGGTGACCTATCCTCTTTTGCCACGTGGCCCATCGGGATTGGCTAAGCTTGGGAGTGCTTAATGGCTGAGGGCGTTGCCCTTGGTGCTGAAGTTTAACGGCCGAGGGCGTTGCCCTTGGTGTTGAAGACTGTTGAAGGTTCCTGAATAATAAACTGCCAAAAGAAGAGCTCGTGGGTCGCGTCTTTTTTGCTGGTCGAGGCGGACGTGACAGTTAGTGGCCTGTACGGGGAACCTCTTGAGACTCAGAACTTTTTGCAGTCAGGGCAGCCGGTTGGTAAGTTCCCAGGTAAGTTGGGGCAATAAAGACCTCAGAAGTAGAGGCAATAAGGACCTCAGAAGTAGAGGCAATAAAGACCTCA
>NW_022196904.1:17351074-17362071 GCF_008632895.1 Mastomys coucha
AGGCAATAAGGACCTCAGAAGTAGAGGCAATAAAGACCTCAGAAGTAGAGGCAATAAGGACCTCGGGAATTGGGGCAATAAAGACTTCTGAAGTAGAGACTATAAGGGCTCCGAGAAGGAGCGATAAAGTTTTGCAGAGTAGCGAACCAAAAGTAAAACAAAAGTGAAGATGGGCGCCTCGCAATCGCACCCAATTTTTCTGGCTCCTCAAGAGCTACTTTTGTCAAAAAATTTAAAGATTAAGAAAAGTACCTTAGAGAGATTTCTGAGTGAATGTGATACCATAGCCCCCTGGTTTACAGTGCTGGGCAATCTTACTGTTGCCTGCTGGGATAAGCTAGGCAAAGATCTGGATTTTACATGGGACCAAGGAACTTTGAAGGCGGGGGTTAGACCGGTATGGAAGCTTGTCCGAAGCTGCCTAGAGGATCAGAAATGCTGTAAAGCAGTTGAAGGGGGCAAACGGCCTTAGACCAGCTTAAGGAAGAGTGCTCAGTAAAATTAGGAAAGGGAGGCTTTGCAGAAAGTAGAAGAGAGATTAGCAAATGCCTTTTTGAAAAGATGGGATGAAAATAAAGCAATTGTGCTATGTATCCTTCCTACCTATTATCAGCCCACAGGAATTTTGTGGCAGGATGGCCCATTATTATGGATATATCCAAAAGTGTCTCCAGCAAAATCTATTGAGCATTATCCTACTGCAGTTACAAGTTTGGCACAGACCAGAGTAGAGCAATGTTTACAGTTTTTTGGGGTATCCCCAACTACTATTATTGTCCCACATTCTGTTCATCAGGTTAAAGTTTTGTGTGGTACCATTGATGATTGGGCCATCCTTCAGTATGGGTTTGAAGGATTAATAGATAATCATTATCCCAAGCATCCTTTATTATCCTTCTTTAGAGAGCATCCTGTAATCTTTCCAAAGATTACATCAGCTGCCCCTATAACTGGGGCCCAAAATGTATTTACTGATGGTTCTAAAACGGGCTGTGGGGCCTCTTTGGTAGAGAAACAAGAGCCTGTGTTATGTCAATTCCTGCCGGGCTCTCCTCAAGTAGTTGAGCTAAAAATAGTAATTGAAGTTTTTAAAAATTGACAATTTGCTTTTAATTTGATATCTGATTCAGCTTATGTTATTAACGCTGTTAAAATTCTTGAAACCGCTGGCCTCATTAAAATTAATAGTACTGTTTGTGCATTATTGAAGGATTTGCAAAGTTTAATTTGGCAACGAAGAGAGTTATTTTATATTCAACATATTCATGCACATACAAGATTACCCAGACCATTAAGTAAAGGAAATGATGTTGTAGATCAATGGACTAGAATGGAATGTATATTTATGAGTTCTTCATTAGAACAGGCTAGACAATTTCATCAGACTTTTCATGTGAATGCTAAGACTTTACAGATGAAGTTCTACCTGTCACAAGCTGATGCCCGACAGGTGGTCTTAGATTGTCCTCAATGTATAATCCATCATCATCCCCCTGGCATGGGTGTCAATCCATGGGGCTTGTCCCCCCTTAAGATCTGACAGATAGATGTGACATATGTTTCTGAATTTGGAACTTTAAAATATGTTCACGTATCTGTAGATATGTGTTCTGGGATCATTCATGCCACCCCTTTGAGTGGAGAAAAGGCATGCAATGTCATCTCACATTGCCTAGAGACATGGGCTGCTTGGGGCAAACCCCAGCAGCTAAAAATAGATAATGGACCTGCCTATACAGCTCAGACTTTTATGTCCTTTTGCAAACAGATAGAAGTTCATGTTTCCCATGGCTTGCCATATACTCCTCAAGGACAAGGAATTGTGGAGCGTGCTCATAGCACCTTGAAAGAGCTTTTACAAAAACAAAAAGGGGGAATTGGCCAAGGCCGTACCCCAAAAGAAAGAATAGCCCTTGCCCTTTTTACCTTAAATTTTTAAAATTTGGATATGGATGGCCTTTATGCTGCGGATTGTCATCAGTGCAGCAGAGGTTCCTTGAAGGGATTTGTGAAGTGGAAGGATGTGATCACAGGCATATGGCATGGTTCTGATCCAGTGTTGGCATGGGCGAGAGGATCTGTTTGTATTTTTCCCCAGGATCATTTGGAGCCTCTGTGGGTTCCCAAACGACTGACGTGGAAGTGTGCCACGCAAAATGAAAAGATCGTGCCTGAAGGTTCTGTGCGTCCTCCTGCTCCTGTTCCTGATGGAGAGCTAAGCGGAACTGAGGAAATTGGTTGGCGAATTTTGAGGATCTGATGGATCAACTAAGATTGTCCATGGCTACAGTCAATTCTACATGGGTGGATGTTGGGTTAGCCTCTGGCTTGTAATCTTGAAAAGAATGGGTGGACATAGGGACTATGGTTGGTTTCCTATTGCTGGTCTGCCTTGTGGGCCTGTGGTGTATTTGCAGGATCAGGTTCACTCAAAGGTAGGATACAGCCATGATTGTGCAGGCATTTATGGCCATTGAGGCAAGACAGTCTCCCCAGGCATGGCTGGCAGTCATACAAAAATGATCATCACGTTCAGGCTGCAAGGTGAAGCACTGCACTCCAGGTCAGCTTCTAGCGGCCCCGAGAAGAGCACGTCTGATTGCATGCGGGTTGATACCCCAGGTCCTGCCTCTGAGAAAAAGGTATCGGACTGATCTGGTACTCTTTGGGTAGATGACACCTGAGTGAAGATCAGTACAATGTCCCTGTTTCCAGCATCAGAGATCAGACCTCTACTCTTGCCTGTTTCATTTAAAAACTAAAAGGGGGAACTGTGGAAAGCAGCTTGAGCCACGCCCCGAGACTGTGCTGGTTTCCGCCATCTTGAGAGCAAGCAGTCTCGTAAACAAAGCCCTTATTTGGCTAAGCTTGCTGCCCTTGGTTGCTTCCACATTTGGTGACCTATCCGCTTTTGCCACGTGGCCTATTGGGATTGGCTAAGCTTTGGAGTGCTTAACGGCCGAGGGCATTGCCCTTGGTGCTGAAGACTGTTGAAGGTTCCTGAATAATAAACTGCCAAAAGAAGAGCTCAAGGGTCATGTCTTTCTTGCTGGTCGAGGCGGACTCGACAGATATAAAATGATCTCATGGGGGCTGGAGACGACTGCTCTTCCAAAGGTCCTGAGTTCAAATCCCAGCAACCATATGGTGGCTCACAATCATCCGTTATGAGATATGATGCCCACCTCTAGTGTGTCTGAAGACAGCTACAGTGTACTTAGATATAATAATAAATAAATCTTTAGGCTGGAGTGATCAGGGCCAGCCAGAGAGAACAACCTTCATTCCTAGAAACCACATGATGGCTCACCACCATCAGTACAGCTATAGTTTACTCATATACATAAAATAAATAAATAAATAAATCTTTAAAAAATGATCTCACATTCTGTTAGGCTATGTCAAGTCCCCTATTTTACTTTGCTTTTGAAATTTTGAATGTTCACATGTCATCCTATCTTCTACCAGCTCTTATCCTATGCTATCTCTAATTGCCTATGTTGCAATGTAACAAGGTCTTGCAAGGCCCTGTGCAACATGTGTACCTCTTGTGCAGATGGGACCCATTGGCAGATCAGATCCTAGAAGCCTACTCCCCAAAGCAATCTGGCAAATGGATATCACCCATTACTGAAGCTTTGGTAATTTTAGGTATGTACATGTTATAAGGCTGATACTTGTTCAACATTCATATACACAGTAGCCATGGCAGGTGAAAAGGCCTCTCATGTTATTAAGGCTATGAAATCAGCAATGTTGGTAATAAGAATGCCTTGGATACACAATACTTACAATGAACTTGCCTACTCATCTCAGCAGTTCAGCACCTTATCCTCATGGAGGGTCAGTCACTCCTATAATCCTCACGGCCAAGTAATTGTAGAAAGCAAATTGCTCCTTGAAGGAAGCACTTGCTTGCATCACCCCACCCTTATAATCCAAAAGAGACCCATACTTAGCATTGGTGGAGATCCTATTTCATGTTAACTTCCTCTATTTTGATGAGAAATGGCTGAGCCCTGCTTACAAACATTGAACATTTTTGCAGAGGGACACTCTCCTTCCATTGGTCAGATGGAGGGACCCAATAACCTCTCAATGGCAACTGCCCACTCCACTTCCAACAAGGGGGTAAGGTTATGTTTGTGTTTTCCTCCTAGACACATCCACACCAATATGTGTGCTCTCAAGTGTTCTTTGCCCTGCCATGGACCAAGGCTGATGAAGGAGTCAGACCAGGACTAGGAGACATAATATGCACACTGTGTTTATTAATTTTTCTTTGGGCTTTGGCGCCCCTGTCCCCCATTCTTTTGCCTGTGGCAGTTAACTCCCAGGCCTGCCCTGTGCTTTTCTCTTCCAATGTGAGTTTGGGTTTGCCCTTCATGGACTTAGCTACTACTAGGAAGTAACCTGGCCCATGGAAGAAGTTCTCTGCTTTACCACCAATGTCTCCTTCATCAGCCCTTGTATCCAACTACACAATATGACCATGGAGGAATTTCATGGTAGTCTCACCTATGGCACCATTGCAGACATGAAATGTCACATTCAATACTTAGCATGGTTGTCCTCTGAGAGGCTCTACAAGCAGCTGACTGAGAAAGATGGAGATATTCACAGTAAGCATTAGACTGAGGTATGGGACCCCTATGAAAGAGTTAGGGGAAGGATTAAAGGACCTGGAGGGGATGGCAATCCCATAGGAAGACCCATACTGTCAACTAATCAGAACCCTGGGAGCTTCTAGAGACTGAGCCACCAGAATAAGAGCACACAAGGGCTGATCTGGGGATGCAGGACTATACAAGTAAATAATCAAGTTTCAAAAAACTTGTTTGAATGTGAGAACTAGAGGAAGTGTTTTAAGCATCTTAAAACAAATTATATCCTTACAGAAGATGGAAAATAGTCTTCTGCATTTTTTCATGGGTACTATAAATGTTTTATACTGCTTTCCTCTGGGCTTAAAACATGGAACTAATTAATGAATTTTAATTTTTACAGTGTTCTATACATTTCCAGGAGCACTGTATAAGTGTAGAAATATTGAACCCATGTTTCCCTGAATAGGAAGTGGGTTAAGTACATGCTCAGTGGTGGTTCATATTGTTGGGAAATAAAAAACAAAGGACTCTTTTTTTGTGATACTCTTATGTTTTGACAACATTTTTCTTCAGTTTTGTGTTGATATGTAACAACATTTTCTCACAAATTTTTTCCAAGATATTTCCATTGCCTAAAGTTTCTGCTCCACAGAAATTTTAGCAGTTTTAATATGTTGATATGAATGTATAGATTAGTGACTAAATATCAAGTTACTTTAAGATTTCTGACTCTCAATACTTTAGCAAAGAAGTTGCTAATAATAGAGGTTGCTCTCTTCTTCCACCTGGTCCTTTCTGCTGGGGCAGACTCCTAGTTGGTCTCCTCCTGTGAAGATTCCATATCCTGATCCATCCTAGAAGACCCTCAGCACTCAGAATAGTTGAGGGTCCACTGCACTCAGGGCAGTTGGACAATAGTTTGACTGCTCCACTGAAGACCTAACAGTCTGAAGTCCTCCAAGGAGATCTACTATAGCCAGGGGAACAGATCAGCAGCTTCTCTGCTCCTGTAAAGTGCTCCCAGTTAGAAAGCCCCACAGGTGTTCTGATACAACCAGGGTCTCAGGCCTACCAGGAGACCTGAAGTAACCCAGGGACAAAAGAGGCACAGTCACCCAGACCAAAAAAGTACCAGGGATATCCAGAAGGTAAAAGGCAAGCTCAAAACCATAGCAACAGAAGCCAAAATACATGGAAATCATCAGAACCCAGTTCTCCCACCACAGCAAGCTCTGAATACACCAACATACCTGAAAATCAGGAATCAGTCCTAAAATCCTATCTCATGAAGATAATAGAGTTATTTAAGAAGGTTATCAATAACTCACTGAATGAAATACAGGAAAACAGAGGTAAACAGGTGAAGGAATTAAATAACATGATCCAAGACATAAAAGTAGAAGTTGAAACAATAAAGAAAACACAAATACAGGCAAACCTAGAATTGGAAAACCTAGGAAAGAGGTCAGGAATTACAGATTTAAGTATTACTAACAGAATACAAGACATTGAAGAGAGAATCTCAGGTGTAGATTATATAGTAGAAGAGATTGACCCAAATGTCAAAGAAAATTCAAAACATAAAAAATTCCTAACCCAAAGCATCCAGGAAATTCAGGACACAAAGAAAACCACATCTAAGAATAATCAGAATAGAGGAGAACAAAGATTCCCAGCTCAAAGGACTTGAAAATGTCTTCAATAAAATCATAGAAGAAAACTTCCCCAACTTAAAGAATGAGATGGCCATAAAGGTACAGGAAGCCTATAGAACACCAAATAAATTGGACCAGAAAAGAAAATCTTCTCGTCACATAATTATCAAAACACTAAGTGCACAGAACAAAGAAAGACTATTAAAAACTGCAAGGGAAAAAGGCCAAGTAACATACAAAGGTCAGAATTACACCAGACTTAACAGAGCCTTAACAGACTTAACAGATTTCAACAGAGACTATGAAAGCCAGAAGAGCCTGGAAAAAGGTCATGCACACCCTAAAAGAACACAAATACCATCTTAGGCTACTATACCCAGCAAAACTCTCAATTAACATAGATAGAGAAACCAAAATATTTCAGGACAAAACCAGATTCAAACAGTATCTATCTAACAACCCAGCTTTACAGTGGATCCCTGAAGGAAAACTCCTACACCAGGAAGGTACCTGCACCAGGACAAGATATTAAAAATCTTACAACAAAATCAAAATCAGAGAGCCACAAGCATATGATGCTACCTACAAAAACAAACAGGAACCAACAGTTATCTCTCTTTAATATCTCTCAATATTAATGGACTCAACTCACCTACAAAAAGACATAAACTAACAGACACGATCCACAAACAAGATCCAGCATTATGCTGCATACAAGAGACACACTTCAATAATAAAGCAGGCACTATCTTAGAGTAAAAGAATGGGAAAAAGTCTTCCAAGCAAATGGTCTCAGGAAACAAGCAAGAGTTCCATCCTAATATCCAACAAAATAGACTTTCAACCAAAGGTTATCAAGTATGATGAAGGACACTTCATATTCATCAAGGGGAAAATCCAACAAGAGAAAGTTTCAATTCTGAACTTCTATGCCCCAAATGCAAGAGCACCCAAATTCAGAAAAGAAACTTTACTAAAGCTCAAAACACACACAGGACCCCACATAATAATAGTGGGAGATTTCAACACCCCACTCTCACCAATGGATATTTCATTGAAACAAACTAAACAGAGACATGGTGAAACTGAGAGGTTATGAACCAAATGGATTTAACAGGTATCTACATAACATTTATCACATAATTGGTCACAAAACAACCCTTAATAGATACAAGAAGACTGAAATAATCTCATGCATTCTATCAGATCACCATGGCCTAAGGCTGGTCTTTGATAACAGCAAAAACTACAGAAAGCCCAAATATACATGGAAACTCTTTAATCAATGATAACTTGGTCAGAGAAGAAATAAAGAAATTAAAGACTTCCTGGAATTTAATGAAAATGTTGGCACATCATACCCAAAGTTATGGGACACAATGAAAGCAGTGCTAAGAGGAAAGTTCATAGCACTAAGTGCCCTGGTAAAGAAATTGGGGAAATATTACACTAAGAGCTTAACAGCACACCTGAGAGCTCTAGAACAAAAAGAAGCAAACTCACCCTAGAGGAGTAGAAGGCAGGAAAGAGTCAAACTCAGGCCTGAAATCAACCAAATAGAAACAACGAAAACAATACAAAGAATCAGCAAAACCAAAAGCTGGTTCTTTGAGATAATCAAAAAGATAGATAAACCTGTAGCCAAACTAACTAAAAGGCCAAGAGACAGTATCCAAATTAATGAAATCAGAAATGAACAGGGAGGCATAGCAACAAAAATGGAGGAAATTCAAGAAATCATTAGATCCTACTATAAAAGTCTATATTCAACAAAACTGGAAAATCTAGATGAAATGGATGGTTTTCTAGACAGATTCCACATACCAAAGTTAAATAAAGAGCAGGTAAGCTAAACAAGTCCATATTGCACAAGGAAATAGAAGATGTCATTAAAAACCTCCCAACAACAACAAAAAAAGCCCAGGGCCAGATGGATGTAGTGCAGGCATTTCATCTAAGGTCCCTCCCTTTCAGTCCTGAGACTCTCTCACCTCCCAGGTCTCTGGGGCCTTCTGGAGGGTTCCCCCAACCTCCTATTTCCCAAGGTTGCCTGTTTCCATTCTTTCTGCTGGCCCTCAGGGTTTCAGTCCTTTTTCCTCACCCAAAACCAGATCATGTTCCCCTCTCCCCCCATCATATGCCCTCCCCCTCCGCCTCCACTTTACCTCCTAGGTCCCTCCCTCCACCCCACTTGTGATTGCTTTCTTCTCTCTCCCAAGTGGGACTGAGGGATCCTTACTTGGGTACTTCAGCTTGTTGAACTTTCTGAGTTCTGTGGACTGTATCTTGGATATTCTGTAATTTTTTTTGCTAATATCCACTTATTAGTGAGTACATACCATACAAGTCCTTTTAGGTCTAGGTTACCTCACTCAGGATGATATTTTCTAGTTCCATCCATTTGCCTGCAAAACTCAGGATGTCCTCATTCTTAATAGCTGAGTAGTATTCCATTGTGTAAATGAACCACATTTTCTGTATTCATTCTTCTTTTGTGGGACATCTAGGTTATTTCCAGCTTCTGGCTATCACAAATAAGGCTTCTATGAACATAGTGGAACATGTGCCCCTGTGGCATGGTGGGGCATCTTTTGGGTATATTTCTAAGAGTGGTATAGCAGGGTCTTCAGGTAGATCTATTTTCAATTTTCCGAGAAACCTCCAGATTGATTTCCAGAGTGGCTGTACCAGTTTGCAATCCCAACAGCAATGAAAGAGTGTTCCTCTTTCTCCACATTCCCTTCAACATGTGTTCTTACCTGATGTTTTGATCTTAGTCATTCTTATTGGTATAAGGTGGAATCTCAGGGTTGTTTTGATTTACATTTCTCTGATCACTAAGGACTTTGAACATTTCTTTAGGTGCTTCTCAGCCATTCGAGATTCTTCAGTTGTGAATTCTCTGTTTAGTTCTATACCCCATTTTTTGATTGGGTTGTTTGATTTTTTAGTGAGTAACTTCTTGAGTTCTTTATATATTTTGGATATTAGCCCTCTATCGCATGTGGGGTTGGTGAAGATTTTTTTCCGAATCTGTATGCACTGAGTGTAAGATTTACCAGGGACTACTCAATAGTGTCATCTAAACTCACACTTGCCATATGGAAGCTCACTTCAGACAATGCTTCCAATATTACTTCTTATGTTAACAGGGATCCCATTCAATTATGATATGACTCTATTGTGAGCAATGGGATCTATGTGGCCCCTATAATTGTCCTGATCTATGTTCCCTTACTCTCCTAAAAGGTGAAAGTCTCTTTAATGGGACATATTTACATATAAACTAGTTGGCAAAAATGTGCACTGGGGTGATCTCCATGAACATGACTATTGGTAGTCAGGTTGGCTGGAATGACACCACAGTCTGTGTCTGACTCCATTTTCTGTTCTGATCATCAATACCTTCATTATCAGAGACAGCCTTAACTGCTTTAAAGAAAATATCTCCTGACCACCTGCTGAATGTAGTATTCAACAGTGGCCATCGTGATGATGGAACCAGCTGCTATTTAGGTGTCTGTGATAAATACCACTCACTTTCATGCCTTCGCTCTAATGGCCCAGACTCACAACCCCTTAACCAAGGAAAGAGGGATTTGGGTATTATGGCTATCATCATTGCAGCCATTATTGCAGGCATTGCTCAGGGACAACAGTTCTCTTGACCCAGACAGCAACTACAGTGGATACTGTCAAAGTCTCTAAGTCCTCAAAGCTCTCAGGGTCTCAACCACCAACCAAGGACTGCACATGGAGGGGTCTGATTGTTCTGGCAGCATGTGTATAGTAGAGGATTGCAAATTTGATCATCAATAGGAGGAGAGGAGCTCGGCCCTGTGAAGGTTCTGTGCCCCAGTGTAGGGGAATGCCAGGGCCAGAAAGTGGGAGAGGGCAGGGTGGCAGGCATGGGGAAGGGGAGGCAACAGGGGTTTGTTTTGGTTGTTTTTGTTTGTTTCTTTGTTTTTTGGAGGGGAAACTGGGAAAGGAGAAATTTACATGTAAATAATGAAAATATCTAATTTAAAAAAAAGTCTCTAAGTCAGCTGAGGTGCTGCAGCCACAGGAAGTACTAAATCAACATCTTTACCAATCCATCTACATTTTGCAACAACAGATTGACCTACTGACAGTAGAGTTGGCCCTTGTTAGGGACATGTCCCTATTGGCCTGCAATGCCAGGTGTCATTCGACCTGCCCTTACCAGGTATATAGCACCACTGAAGGTGGATTACCTATTCACAGTTGGGACAGATGAATACAGAGAACACATATTGGCTATACAGGTTATAATAAAGAGATAACAAAAGAAAACAACCAGTTTTTTTGTTTTGTTTTGTTTTTTGTTTTTTATTTTTATTTATTTATTTTTTATTTTTTATTTTTTTTGCTAAAAGCCAGGAGTGCTTGTGGGACTCTGGCAGTAACCCCTACTTCAGAGATCAAAGATGCCAGTCAGATTTAGCAAAGGCAGGTAGCACTAGAGTTAACCAGATGGTGGGGGGCAGGAATAAGAAAATAAACAACACAAACCAAGGTCACGTGTGGTCATCAGAACCCAATTCTCCCACCATAGCAAGTACTGGACACACCATCACATCAGAAACACAAGATTCAGATATAAACTCACTTATTGTGATGATAATACAGGACCTTAAGAAAGACACAAATAGCACCCTCAAAAAAAATACAGGAGAACACAGGTAAAGAGCTAGAAGCTCTTAAAGAGGAAACA
>NW_022196904.1:17362187-17362838 GCF_008632895.1 Mastomys coucha
CAGCAAAACTCTCAATTACCATCGATGGAGAAAACAAGATATTCCATGACAAAACAAAATTTACACATCTTTCCACACATCCCGCTCTACAAAGGATAATAGATGGAAAACATCAACATAAGGAGCAAAACTACACCCTAGAAGAAGCAAGAAGGTAATCTTTCAACAAATCCACACAAACCTAATTCCACCTTCTACAACAAAAACAACAGGAAGTGACAATTACTTTTTCTTAATATGTTAATTTGAAAATTAATATTACCAACATATCCTAATCGATTGAAATCCAATAATATAAGGAATTGGAAATTTGTTGATTGTCATCCAATGCTCTCTCTAATTTGGTAATTGGAGAAATAGGTCCAACATTGTACAACCTATATACACTGTCAGCTTGTATGTTTGTGACAGTGTCTGGCTGTGTACAACACAAGGGTCTTGAAATCTTGCTTCTCCTATCTCAGCCTCTCTATTAGTAGTATTGTTTATTTCATGTTTTTACACTATAATATGGTTTTCAGAACAGCTTATATATTTCAAAAATATTTACATACCCAAAAGAAACATAGATGATTAACTAGAAGTGGCTTGTAAGAGAACAACAAAGTGAGACTGAGTGCTTTGCTTGACATTTGTAACTCTTGTATCGAG
>NW_022196904.1:17363919-17372397 GCF_008632895.1 Mastomys coucha
AACAAGAATGTGATTCAATTATATTTAATTTAAATATGTTTTTAAATGTTAACAAATTCAGATAAATCGAAATCATGTAACTTTTCTCATCATAGTGCAATAAAAGTTTAAAAAAAGAAGGATAAAACCCAAATAGTACCATTGTACTGTATCAGGGGACAGAGTACAGGTTGTCCTGAGTTCCCAAGGTCTAAGCTGCTTCTGGAAGTGGGTAAGATTCTGTAAAGTATGTTAATACCATTCATTTGAGCAAATTCCCACTGAGCACCAGCACTGTATTTGTGCAAAATTAATATTTGCTGAGTTTCATCAAAAAAAAAAAAAAGAAAAGAAAAGAAAAGAAAAGAAATACCCCTCATTGTCAAAGACAAACACTATCTTAGAGTAAAGGGCTAGAAAACAATTTTCCAAGCAAATGGTCCCAAGAAACAAGCAGGAGTAGCCATTCTAATATTGGATAAAATGGACTTTCAACCAAAAGTGATCAAAAAAAGCTAAGGAGGGATACTTCATACTCATCAAAGGAAAATCTACCAAAAAGAACTCTCAATTCTGAAACATTTATGTTGCAAATGCAAGGGCAACTACATTCATAAAAGAAACTTTACTATGTACTCAAAGCACACATTACACCCCACACAATAATTGTGATGAACTTTACCATCCCACTCTCATCAATAGAAAGATGAGGAAAACACAAACTAAACAGAGACACAGTAAACGTAACAGAAGTTATGGACCAAATGGATTTAACAGACATCTATAGAACATTTCATCCAAAATCAAAAGAATATACCTTCTTCTCAGCACTTCATGGTACCTTCTCCAAAATTGACCATATACTTGGTCACAAATCAGATCTCAACAGATATAAGAAGACTGAAATAATCCCATGCCTCCTATCAGATCACCATGGACTAAGGCTGGTTCTTCAATAGGAAAAAACAACAACAGAAAGCCTACATACACATGGAAGCTTCACAATGCTTTACTCAATGATAACTTGGTAAAGGAAATAATATAGAAAGAAATTAAAGACTTTTTAGAATTTAATGAAAATGAAGGTACAACATTCCCAAACTTATAGGACACAATAAAAGCAGTACTAAGAGGAAATCTCATAGCTCTGAGTGCATCCAAAAAGAAACTGGAGAGAGCATATACTAGCAGTCTTACAGCACACCTGACAGAGTTAAAACAAAAAGAAGCAAATACAACCAGGAGGAGTAGAAGGCAGGAAATATACTTCGGGCTGAAATCAACCAAGTAGAAACAAAAAAAGCTATACAAAGTATCAACCAAACCAGTAACTGGTTCTTTGGGAAAATCAACTAGATAAATCATTAGCCATCCTCAACAGAGGACACAAAGACTGTATCCAAATTAACAAAATCAGATATGAAAAGGGAGATATAACAACAGAAACTGAGTCACTTCAAAAAACTATCAGATCCTACTACAAAAGCCTCTCTCTACTCAATGCATTTGGAAAATCTGGATGAAATGGACAATTTTCTAGAGAGATACCAAATACAAAGTTAAATCAGGATCAGATAAACCATCTAAACAATCCCATAACCCCTAAAGAAATAGAAGCTGACATTAAATTCTCCCAACCAAAAAAAGCCAAGGACCAGATGGGTTTAGTTCAGAATTCTATCAGACCTTTAAAAAAGACCTAATACCAATATTTCTAAAACTATTACACAAATTTGAAACAGAAGGAACACTACCCAATTTGTTCTATGAAGCCATAATTACACTGATTCCAAAACCACACAGAGACCCAACAATGAAAGAGAACTTCAGAACCAATCTTCCTTATGAACATTGTTGTAAAAATACTCAATAAAATTCTTGCCAACCTAATCTAAGTACCTAATCTAAAATGATCATTTACCATGATCAAGTAGGCTTCATCTCAGGGATGCAGGGATGGTTCAATATACAGAAATCCATCAATGTAATCCACTAAATAAACAAACTCAATGAAAAAAACCACAATATCATTTTATTAGATGCTGAAAAAGCATTTGAGAAAATCCAACATCCCTTCATGTTAAAAGTCTTGGAAAGATCAGGAATTCAATGCCCGTACTTAAACATAGTAAAGGCAATAAAAAGCAAACAAGTAGCTGACATCAAACTAAATGGAGAGAAATTTGAAACAATCCCACTAAAATCAAGGACTAGACAAGACTGCCCTCTTTCACCCTATCTATTCAATGTAGTATTTGAAGTTCTAACTAGTACTTGAAGTTCTAGAGAAATTAGACAACAAAAGGAGGTCAAAGGGATACAAACTGGAAAGAAAGAAGTCAAACTGTCACTATTCGCTGATGATATGATAGTATAATTAAGTGACCCCCCCCCCCAAACCTCTACCAGAGAACTCCTATGGCAAATAAAAAACTTCAGCAAAGTGGCCAGATATAAAATTAACTCAAACAAATCAGCAGCATTTCTATACTCAAAAGATAAACAGGCTGAGAAAAAAGTTAGAAAAACACCACTCTTCACAATAGTCACAAACAATATAAAGTAACTCGGTCTGACTCTAAGCAACCAAGTGAAAGATCTATATGACAAGAACTTCAAGTCTCTGAAGAAAGAAATTGAAGAAGACCTCAGAAGATGGAAAGATGTCCCATGTTTGTGGCTTGGCAGGAATAATATAGTAAAAATGGCCATCTTGCTGAAGGCAATCTACAGATTCAATGAAAATCCCATCAAAATTCCAACTCAATTCTTCAGAGTTAGAAAGAACAATTCTCAGTTTCATCTGGAATAACAAAAACCTGCTATAGGGAAAACTATTTTGAACAATAAAAGAACGTCTGAGGGACTCAGCATTCCAGACCTCAAGCTCTACTACAGAATAATAGTGAATAAAACAGCATGGTATTGGTATAGTGACAGGCAGGTAGAACAACGGAATAGAATTGAAGTCCCCAAAATGAACCCGCACATCTATGGTCACTTCATCTTTGACAAAGAAACTAAAACCATCCAATGGAAAAAGGACACCATTTTCAACAAATGATGCTGGCTCAACTGGTGGTTAGCATGTAGAAGAATGCAAATCAATCCATTCTTATCTCCTTGTATAAATCTCAAGTCCAAGTGGATCAAGGTCCTCCACATAAAACCAGATACACTGAAACTAATAGAAAAGAAAGTGTAGAAGAGCCTCAAGCACATGGGCACAGGGGAAAATTTCTTGAACAGAACATCAATAGCTTATCCTCTAAGATCAAGAATTGACAAATGGGACCTCATAAAATTGCAAAGCTTCTGTAAGGCAAAGGACATTGTCAATATGACGAAACAGCAACCAACAGATTGGGAAAAGATCTTTACCAATCCTATATCTGATAGAGGGCTAATATCCAATATATACAAACAACTCAAGAAGTTAGATTCCAGAGAACTAAATAATCATATTGAAAATGGGGTACAAAGCTAAATAAAGAATTCTCAACTGATGAATACCAAATGGCTGAGAAGCACCTAAAGAAATGTTCAACATCCTTAGTCATCAGGGAAATGCAAATCAAAACAACCCTGATATTCTACCTCACACTGGTCAGAATGGCTAAGATCAGAAACTTAGGTGACAGCAGATGATACTGGTGAGGTTGTGGAGAAAGAGGAACACTCCTCCATTGCTGGTGAGATTGCAAGCTGGTACAACAACTCTGGAAATCAGTTTTTGGTTCCTCAGGCAATAGGATATAGTACTAGCAGAGGACCCAGCTATACCACTCTTGGGCATATATCCAGAAAATGCTCCAACATGCAATAAGATCACATGTTCCACTATGTTCATAGCAGCCTTATTTATAATAGCCAGAAATGGGAAAGAAACCAGATGTCCATCAACAGAGGAATGGATTCAGAAAATGTGGAACATTTACACATGGAGTACTACTCAGCTATTAAAAACAATGAATTCATGAAATTTTAGGCAAAAGGATGAAACTAGAAAATATCCTCCTGAGTAAGGTAACCCAATCGCAAAAGAACACACATGGTATTCACTTACTGTTCATTAGATATTAGTCGAGAAGCTCAGAATACCCAAGATACAATTCACAGACCACCAAACCCAGACAGTATTGCAGATGCCAACAAGTGCTTGGTGACAGGAGCCTGATATAGCTGTCTCCTGAGAGGCTTTGCCAGTACCTGAAAAATACAGATGTGGATGCTTACAGGCAACCAATGACTGAGCACAAGGTCCTCAATGGAAGAACTAAAGAAAGGACTCAAGGAGCTGAAGGGTTTGCAGCCCCACAGGAGGAAAAACAATATGAATCAACCAGTACCCCCAGAGCTCCCAGGGATTAAACCACCAACCAAAGAGGTGACCCATAGCATCAGCTACATATGTAGCCTTGTTGGACATCAATGAGAGGAGAGGCCCTTGTTACTGTGAAGGCTTGATGCCCCAGTGTAGGGGCATGCTAGTACAGGGAAATGGGAGTGGGTGGACTATTGAACAGGGGGAGGGGTGGTGAGGTAGTGGGTTTTCAGAGAGGAAACAAGGAAAAGGGATAACATTTGAAATGCAAATAAAGAATATATCTAATAAAAATATAAAAAAGAAAGTGGAGCATAAATCTAAATAGTGAATTTTCAACATAGGAGTCTTGAATGGCTGAGAAGCACTTAAAGAAATGTTCAACATCATTAGTCATCAGGGAAATGCAAATCCAAACAACTATGAGGATACATTATAAACTCATTAGAATGGCCAAGATCAAAGAAGCAGGTGACAGCAGATGTTGATGAGGAAGTGGAGAAAGAGAAACATTCCTCCAATGCTGCAAGCTGTTAATATCACTTTGGAAATCCTTCTGGTGGTTCCTAAGAAAACTGGAAATAGTTCTACTTGCGGACCCAGGTATACCACTCCTGGGCATAAGCCCAAAATAGGTTCTCACATATAACAAGGGACACATGTTCCAGTATGTTCATAGCAGCCTTATTTATAATAGCCAGAAGCTGGAAAGAACTAAGATGTCTCTCAACCAAGAATGGATACAGAAAATGTGGTACATTTATGCAATGGACTACTACTCAGTTATTAAAAACAATGACTTCATGAAATTTGTAGGCAAATGGATAGAACTAGAAAATATCATCCTGAGTGAAGTAACCCAAACACAAAAGAACACACATGGTATGTTCTTATTAGTAAGTGGAGTTTAGTCCCAAAACTCAGAATACTTATGATAAAACCCAGAAGCCATATTCACCTTAAGAAGGAGGAAGACAAATATGAAGGATCTTCAATCCTACATAGAAGAGTGAATAAATTTATTACAGTACTAGAGGGAGACAGGGACCTGGGATGGAGAGAGGTAGAGGAGGGAAAAATGGGGGAAGAAACAGACATTGGAAGGGACAGTACAGAAGTACAGAGGGTCAGAAAACTGAATAGAAACATGTAGCTGTGGGGGATGAAGAACTGGCTGTACCCACTAGAAAGTCCAGACTCTAGGAAATAGAGAGGTCCCCAGGAGCCAACGCTGATGACTTTAGCCAAGATACGCAACAAAGGAGACATACAACCTGTAGAGACCACCTCCAGTAGATTAACACTGCTTGAGTGATGGGGCCACCTATGCATCTCAAACTTCTTAACCCAGAAATGTTCCTGTCCAACAAAATTGGAACAGAGACTGAAGGAAAGGCCATCCAAAGATGGCCTCACCTAGGGATCCATCTCATCTGCAGACCAAACTATTGCTGACGCCAAGAAGTTCTTGCTAATAGGAGCCTGATATGGCTGTTCCCTGACAGGTTCTACCAGCACCTGACCAGTACAGATGCAGATACTCACAGCCAACCATTGGCCTGAGTCTAGGGAACCCAATGGAAAAGCTGGGAGAAAGACTGAAGGAGCTGAAGTGGATTACAATCCAATAAGAATAGTATCAACTAACTGGACCACCCAGAGCTCCCAGGGACGAAACCACCAACCAAACAGTATACATGTAGGAAACCAGTACTCCAGATCAGATACATATGTAACAGAGGATGGCCTTATCTGACATCAATGGGAGGGGAGGGAGGCTTGATTCCCAGCATAGGGGGATGCTAGAGCGGTGAGGTGGTAGTGGGTGAGTTTGGGGTGGAGTACCCTCATTGAGGCATATGGGAGGGGGGAGAGGGAGGATGTCATGGAGTTTGGGGAGAGGTCACCAGGGAGGGGGATATCATTTGAAATGTAAATGAATATAAATATTAATTAAAAAAATGAGATCAAGAGGAGAAAACACATAAAGGAGTAATCCAAAAATATATGTTCTGCATGGAAAGTGGGACATGCCGAGTTGCTCCTTGTCTTCCCCTTCTCATTCCTTCTTTGGAAAGCAAGAGTGAGAGAACTACATTAAATGCAAATTGTATTTAGAACCAAGAATGTCACTATCAAATCAATATCTACCCTCTAGACAAAGACTTCTTTTTTTAACTAGATATTTTCTTCATTTACATTTCAAATGTCATCCCCTTTCTTGGTTTCCCCTCCAAAATATCCCGTCACTGATAAGTGGATATTAGTCCAGAAGCTCTGAATACCAAGAATGTGAGTTCTTTGATCCTTCTTAGAAGGGGAAACAAAATACCCATGGAAGGAGTTACAAAGTGTGGAACAGAGACTGAAGGAATGACAAAGACTTCTCTTGCCTAAGCATGCTATGCAAATTAAAGTACTTATGTGTTACTGTAGCTTATTAGAATCTGTAATGGATTTCCACAATGCTTATATCGTGTTTCAAATAAGTTCTTAGAAGCCAATATGTTATTTCTTCAGTGATATATTGCAGCTATTTACCTATTCAGATTAGGTATAGATGAGAACAGGGAGTACATATTGGTGTGCAGACTAGCATAAAATGATACCACAGATAAATACCAGTTTTTTTATTTTGATAAAAGGCAGGAGTGTCTGTTGGCCTCTGTGCAAGATCCTCTGTTCAGAGATAAAGGATGCCAGAAATGGTTGGATTCTTCAATTCCTGATGTGGTCCCTAAATTATTCTGAGTTTCTATTATAGCTGCAGAAGGTCAGTGTAACAGTAAGGAAAATAAAAAGTCTTCTATCCAACATAGTAGAATCTCTATTCTTCTTGGAGACTCAACTAATAAGGTACCTGACTCAATCACCTGGCCAAGAAGTTATAACTTAAGAAGGAAGAGCCACCCCTGGGAAGATAGGCTCGCCATAACGTTGGTCTTCATTCCTCTCGGCTACAGGGTACAGATACTCAGGAAATGAAACCCAGGGAGTTTGACTGCACTTATCCTACATAGCAACAGAGCAGGTGCTGGTCTTCAGGGAAGCTCAGAGACACAGCCCCATTGGTGGGAAAGCTTAGTCTGAGATATGAGGTAGCTGAAGCTGGTATTCGCTGGTTACTAGGCCCCCAGTTGTGGCTGGAAAACCCCACAGAGGTGTCAAGAAAGAAGTTTCAGGGATCCACAGGCCTGTGACTGGGCTTGGACTTGGAGCTCCCAAACTCCTGGACATCTAGGGTTCACTAAGTCCCAAGGAGTTGGGAGCAGAGTCAGTGGCACTCAGGATGTGGACAGCATCTAGCCTGGAGCTAGGAGAAATAGTTCCAGTTTAGTTAAACACTGATTGTCCTTAGTTTCCTTAGTGTCCTTAGGAAGTATAGAGAGGCCTTCTATGAGAGAATTAAGCTGGAGTTGATAGTTGAATGCCCCCTCCATGGCTTCCCATGCAGATCTTGACGAAAGAGACAATCTATGGTTCTAACCTGTTTATCAACTGTTCATCATGGAAAATTGATGCATAATATACTGTACCAACTTCTCAGGGTAGACCTGAGATTAAATACCTTTTGAAGGGAGGAATGTCTTGGAAGAGGGCCTCTAGGTACCTCATTAGCACGGAGAACTCTCTTCGGGGCCTATGTGACCATAGTTCATGTCTCCTTATGTGGGGAATGTGGTACATATTCCAGGCCAGGAACTTGGTAAGAAACAGGAAGTCACCTAAGACTCAAGTGTGTTCCCACTGAGTCTCTGGGTCTCAGACCCTTTCTTCCTTAGCAAACGTCCTGGCATGGTTTTACTGTTCCACACATAAGTCATAAGAGTTGGGAAGAGTAATTATATGCTTGAAATACTCTACTTTTCTACCCACATTCTCACCATCTTGCACAGTCTCTTACAGAGGATAGGCATGCTTTCTGGAATACGCTTCTTTCTATATCTACTCTAAGCATGCTTGCAATAACACTTGGTATTGTATAGACTTTCTCCAAGTTCCATTCCCCATGATGGGAGCTGTCAGCCCCATACTGGCTTAATTCAAAGTTATGGCACTTTTCCATTGCTATTTGTTTCCCTTCTTTGAAAATCTGCTGACATCTATTGCCGCGGACCGGGGTTTCTCGCGGGGGTCCCCTGTTCCGCGGGACAAGGGATTCTGGCCAGGTGGGC
>NW_022196904.1:17373243-17386478 GCF_008632895.1 Mastomys coucha
TGCCAGGCAACAATGCGGAGGCAGGAGGCTGATTTTCCTTGAAGTTTTCGCCTCAAATACCGCCATCATGCAAGTGTGCGTGGCAATCTATAGTTTGTCTTACTTGCTGAGCTGTTTATTTAATAATAAAAAAATTCCCTGGTTTACATGTGGTCCATTCTTAAATATTTTTATTAATAAAA
The DNA here is from genome assembly GCF_008632895.1 of Mastomys coucha. NCBI lineage: Eukaryota > Metazoa > Chordata > Mammalia > Rodentia > Muridae > Mastomys > Mastomys coucha. Next base: position 17,373,426 of record NW_022196904.1, read on the forward strand.
CTATGAACTCAAAGAAGGAACACCAATTTTCACTTTATAATCTGGTTACCATGAAAGGACTACCCAAAATCCCAGTTACAATGGCACACATGAATGCGCAGTCATTAAATAACAAATGTAATTTTAAGAATATAATATTACCCAAATTACACTACAGAGTCTCTGTTAACACCTGGTACCCATTGCGTTCTGTGCCATTGTCCTCTCAGGATATTGCTGCAGATAGGAAGGTAGTGTGACTAGCAAAACCAAGCCAATCCTTTCAGGACACTCTGTGGACATATTATCTTGCTTTTGACTGGGTACTGAAATTATAGATATTCAATTCTCATCCATCAATTCTGAGAGCTGGTTAGCCAAATACACTCAGCATATTCCTTAGAGATTTTAGAAGACAAATCACCTGATATCCATCATCTTAGATTCTCTGATGATTTTGTCCTACATTCTAATTTTACCACCATTAGCCACAAACACTCTTTTTACATGAACAGATATTTTTTGTAGGCTCTCTACATAATTCACCTTTCAAATTTTGCTACTTTATTTTTTTATGTATGTGTCCATGTGTGTGTACTTAGATGCAAGTTTTCTAAGATGCATGTGCTATGACACTGTGGAGGGCAGTGAACAAATTGAGGGACTCAGTTCCTTACTTATACCATATAAATCAAAGAAATAAGTGAAGGACTCAGGTTTCTGATAAGTTGGGAGGATTTTTTTAGCTATTTATAAAAAGTACTTTAACCTGTCTCACTGATTTCCAAGTGCTGTTTCCTTAGGTAAATCCAAGTCAGACAAATACAGACAAATATTCTCACCCAACAATTGGACTTAGCACAAGGTCCCCAATGGAGGAGCTAGAGAAAGAACCAAAGGAGCTGAAGGAGCTTGCGGCCCCATAGGAGCGAGGAACTTGGCAGTCTTACCAGGCCAGTTATAAACAGACAGGTTGCAAAGAAAGAACAAGTTAGGCACAGGTAAAACAGAATAAGCCAGAAAATGAGAAGGAACATGAAGATATTCTTTTGGGAGGGGTTCTCTATTCTTTATTATCTGTATGAATCCAAGGGCAACAAGCATGCCTTCCATGTTTTAGATCTCTGAGTTCAGGGTGATATCTCAGCCAAAGAAAAGAAAAAGCATGACAAGATAGCACATAATCTAATATTCTTATATTTCCAGAGTTAGTTTGAGGCCAAATAGAGTATTTCAGGAGAAAGAAGATTGAATCAGTCAGCTTGTAGAGAAATTTGAGCCAGAATGGTTAAATTGAAACAACCAGAAAAAGAGCAGCAGAAGAAAGAACAGCAAAAGCAGTACATCTCAGAGGCTGAAAACATCCTAGGCCTACATAAGACTGTATAAAGGCTAGAAGTTTCCAGGACAATGCCTAGTGTAACAGACAGAAGCATGACTCTTACATGAAGCAAATAAAGGTTCTTTTTACAAGAAAAGTTTGTATTAAGTTGTGGGTTACTATATGCAAAATGATGGTTTCTCAACCATCCATTTACCTACAAACTTCATAATTTCATTTTACTTAACAGATAAATAATATTCCATGGTATACACATACTATACTATCATAATCCATACATCACCTGATGGACATTTAGACTCTTTCTATATCATGATTGTTGTGAACACCGCAGCAATGAACACGGCTAATTCTCTATATTAATTGATGACTACTCAATACATATACTTGCCTGTATATAAAGAATTGATTTAGTATCTATAAAAATACATAGAAAACAGCACAGTCTATTATATTTCTAATAAGTCTCCATGAGTTTCTCAGAAAATGAGTGATGATCTACCTGAAAACAAATAGATATTGGAATAATCCAAGGACTCACAGGGAAAGCATGGGCTTCAGTTTTTTGATTTGTCACACTATAAAGTCCTTGTCTATACATGGAAATATGCAAGACTCCAGATCACATATTGATGGTCTGTCTGGAAGAACATGATATTAGCATGATTTTGCAAGAAGGTAAGCATATGGTATATTGTACCCCTACACCCAAGGAAATACATGTAAGAAATCTCTTGATCTCCCCTGGAGTGTGTCTTTCTACTCTTGATGACAACATCAATTCAGAACTTAGAATCTCTCAAAGGAAATATGGCTAGTCATTAAGATCTAACAGACTCTTGGCATCATCCTTAATTACCAGAAAGTGAAAATGATGATTTGCTCTGGGGATAAATGTTTTTTCCTTCATTAGAGGTATTGCAACATCTCCACACAGACACAATAAATAATACCACAGATAATGCAGTAATGGGCTCGCTGAGGGATGTCAGGGCCAGATACTGTCTCCTTATGAGCTCTTATATCTGACCTCAATCAGTAATCAGTGTACCACTTCATGGAAAATATGGGGCAGGTGAGGATTTCTCCGGATCTGTCTTAGGAAACAGTTACACAGAAAAGGCCATCAAAGGGAGTGGAATTCAGAACTGTGTTTCTGCAATAACGTTCAGAAGCAGGCCTTCATCCCTGTGAGCATCAGCATCATGGATGAATGTAGGTGAGATTCCTGCAGTTGTCCATTTTTTGCTTAGACTTTATTTCTTCTGCAATCAACAATGTTTTGTAAAAATCAATATTAATCATTAGGATGGCTTCATTTTTGTCTCCACAGTTTACCTAATCATGTCAGTCATTTCCTTCATCTAAATGAATGTCTATTCCATGGCTCAGGAGTCATCTGAAAATGTCTAATCTGACGACTACCTGTGAGAGGAGAGGTTTTTAACTGTAGGATGACCGCTTTATTTTTATGGACAGCAAAATAAACCAAGTAAGTTTCAGATGAAATATTATCTTTCTAAAACCGAGTTTCAAAAACTCTGTGTGTACAAACTTAAACTGTAATTGTAATTGTTTTAATGGTTTCAGTTGTGAATGATAAAAACTGGAGATGAATTAATTATGTGTACAGTACCTGATTCCTTAGAAAAATGGATAAAGTTCAGAAATTTATAAATTAATGATATGCTTGGGTTCCACAGACTTTTATCCCACGTATATGATATATGTGTAAATCAAGGCCCTTCTATGTGAACAGAATAATAGTGACATTTTCAGAAATATTTTGCCTTCTATCACTATGGTAAAGAAAGTAAAAAATTATCAAAACTAGATGGGTTATGTTAGGGGGAAATGCCTCAGCCACATTCTTTTATAAAGTATAACTATTAAATTTGTATTTTGTTCTTTTAATTTTTGTTTATTTAATTTTTTTATTCATTTGTGTTTTGCCTGCAGGTATGACAGTAAAGTATCACATCCCCTCTAATTGGATTTACAGACAGTTGGAAGCTGTCATGAGGGCTGTGGAAATTGAACTCAGGTTCTCTGGAGTAGCAACCAGTGCTCTTAACTGCTGAGCCATCTCTCCAGCCCTGTATTATTTTTTAAAGATATACTTATGTTACTTTATGTGTATTAATGTTTTGCTCTCATGAATGATAGGGAACACAGGAAAGAAGTGTCATAAATGCCAATAGATGGCATTAGACCAAGAAACACCTTTCCAAAAACAAATTTGTACTTCTTAATACAATATTATAACATGAGGAAAAATGCTGAATTCTAATCAATCATAGATACACTTTTGTCTATAAATGCTCATTTATAAATGTGCAGAGCCCATACTGTATTAAAGTGTGTGCCATGTTGACAGAGATAGAGTTGCATCACACACAGAGTTCCAGCATGAGGAAAGACAAAGTTAAATAAGTATAAAGTTGATATTCTGGATCAATGTTCATGAAGTGTTTCCAGTCAACATGACCACAGTGAGATAAAGTAGTGCTGCCCTTCTTGGGGAAAAAAAGACGTCAAATCAATCGAAAAGGTCAGGATTTGAGAAGACTCTTGAAAACAGTACCGTCTAACCTGATCATTATTCTGTTGTCCAATGAAGTTGTCTCCATGTTGTCTCAGAATAAATCTGTGAAAACCACAGAAGAAGTGGCTCTTCAGATCCTCTTACTTTGCCAGGTTGGGATTGGGACTATAGTGAACATTTTTCTGTTTGTCCATAATTTATCTCCAATCTTGAATGGCTCTCAACAGAGGCCCATACAAGTCATTCTAGCCAACTTAGCTGTGGGCAATGCCTTGATTCTCCTCTTTGCATTTCCAAACAATAAGGCACTTTTTGTTCCAAAGGAGCCCTCAAATGACCTAAAATGTAAACTTGGGTACTTCATTTGGCTGGTGGCTCGAAGCACAAACATGTGCTCCACCTGCTCCCTGAGTACTTACCAGTTTGTCACTCTTGCTCCTGGTACCTGGGGTAGGGTGATGCTCAGTGGAAGAGCCCCCAAATTTGTGAGGTATACTTGTTATAGTTGTTGGCTGTTTAGTGTCTTAAGTAATGCTCACATTCCAATGAAAGTCAGTGGTCCACAGAAAACACACAATGATACCAATTCGAAAAGCAATTGGTTTTGCTCTACCACTGGTTTCAGTGTAGGCACAGTCATCTTGTCATTTGCCCATGATGCAGTGTTCATCAGCATCATTGTCTGGAACAGTGTCTCCATGGTGATTCTCCTGAACAAACACCACCAAAGACTGCAGCATATTCAGTCCCCCAATCAGAAGCTCAGTGTCCATGCTGAGACCAGAGCAGCCCACACCATCCTGATGCTGGTGGTCACATTTGTGACATTTTATCTTCTAGACTGCATTTGTACTTTCCTTCACATTTCTTTTGTGGAATCTCGCCTCTGGTTGAGACGTGTCAAAGAAATTTTGGCTGTAAGCTTCCCCACCTTTTCTCCATTACTATTGATCTTTAGGGATCCTAAGGATCCTTGTTCTCTGCTATTCAGCTGCTGAAAATGACAGTCTAAATGACAAACACCCCTCATAACCTTCCTAACAGCCATCAATATTTTATTTTCTGTGAATGTGTTTAATATCTTTCTTTTTCTTATTTTATTAGATATTTTATTTATTTACATTTCAAATGTTATTCCATTTCCCAGTTACCCCTCAAAAAAACCCTATTCCTTCTCCCCTCTCCCTGCTCACCAACTCACCCTCTCCTGCTTCCTGGCTTTAACTATGTTTAGGCATTGGTCTTGAATTCCTGATCTTTCCAAGACTTTAATCATGAAGGGATGTTAGATTTTGTCAAATGCTGTCTCAGCATCTAATGAAATGATCATATGTTTGTTTTTTGATTTTTTGTTTTTTTTTTTTTTGTTTGTTCATGTAGTGGATTACATTGTTGGATTTCCATATATTGAACTATCCCTGCATCCCTGGGGTGACGCCTACTTGATCATGATGGATGATGGCTTTGATGTATTCTTGGATTTAGTTCATGAGAATATTATTTAGTATTTTTGCAGTGATATTCATAAGGGAAATTTATCCGAAGTTCTCTTTCTTTTTGGGTCTATTTGTGGTTTAGGTATCAGAGTAATTGTGGCTTTATAGAAAGAATTGTGTAGAGTACCTTCTTTTTCTATTTTGTGGAACTGTTTGAGGAGTATTGGTATTAGATCATCTTTGAATGTCTGATAGAACTGTGCATTAAACCCATCTGGTCCTGGGCTTCTTTTGTTGGGAGACTATTAATGACTATTTCTATTTCTTTAGGGGATATGGGACAGTTTAGACCATTTACCTGATCTTGATTTAACTTTTTATTTGATATTTGTCTAGAAAATTGTTCATTTCATCCAGGTTTTCCAGTTTTGTTGAGTAGAGGCTTTTGTAGTAGGATTCTATAATTTTTTTTATTTCCTCAGTTTCTGTTATTATGTCTCCCTTTTTCATTTCTGATCTTGTTACTTAGGATACTATCTCTGTGCCCTCTAGTTAGTCTGGCTAAGGGTTTATCTATTTTGTTGATTTTCTCAAAGAAGCATCTCCTGGTTTGGTTGATTTTTTGTATAGTTCCTATTTCTTTCCACTTGGTTGATTTATGCCCTGAGTTTGATAATTTCCTGCTTTTTACACCTCTTGGTTGTATTTGTTTCTTTTGTTCTAGAGCTTTCAGATGTGCTGTCAAACTGCTAAAGTATGCTCTCTCCAGTTTCTAGTTGTAGGCACTCAGAGCTATGAGTTTTCCCCTTAGGACTGCTTTCATTGTGTCTCATCATATTAGGTATTTTGTGGCTTCATTTTTGTTAAGCTTTAAAAAGTCATTAATTTCTTTCTTCACTTCTTCCTTTACCAAGTTGTCATTGAGTAGAGTGTTGTTGAGCTTCCATGTGTATATGGGCTTTCTATTCTTTATGTTGTTATTGAGGACCTTAGTCCATGGTGATATGATAGGATGCATGGAAATATTTCAATTCTTGTATCTGTTGAGGCCTGATTTGTGACAAATTATATGGTCAATTTTGGAGAAGGTACCATGAGGTGCTGAGAAAAATGTATATCCTTTTGTTTTAAGATAAAAAATTCTATACTTATCTATTAAATCTATTTGTTTCATAACTTCTGTTAGTCTCACTGTGCCTTTGTTTAGTTTCTGTTTTCATTATCAGTCCATTGCAGAGAGTCAGGTATTGAAGTCTCCCAGTATTATTATTATTTTTTTTTTTTTGAGACTGGGTTTCTCTGTATAGCCCTGGCTGTCCTGGAACTCACTCTGTAGACCAGGCTGGCCTCGAACTCAGACATCCACCTGCCTCTGCCTCCCAAGTGCTGGGATTAAAGGCATGCACCACCATTGCCCGGCATCTTCCACTATTATTGTGTGTGGTGCAATGTGTGCTTTGAGCTTTAGTAAAGTTTCTTTTATGAATGTGAGTGCCCTTGCATTTGGAGTGTAGATGTTCATACTTGAGAGTTCATGTTGGTAGATTTTACATTTGATGTGTATGAAGTGTCCCTTTTCATCTTTTTTTATCACTTTAGGTTGAAAGTCGATTTTATTCAATATTAGGATGGCTACTCCAGCTTGTTTCTTGGGATCATTTGCTTAGAAAATTGTTTTCCAGTCTTTTATTCTGAGGTAGTGTCTGTCTTTGTCATTGAGGTAGGTTTCCTGTATGCAAGAATATATTGGGTCCTCTTTAGGTAACCAGTTTGTTAGTCTATGTTTTTTTATTGGTGAATTAGGTCTATTGATATTAATAGACATTAAGGAAAAGTAATTGTAACTTTCTGTTATTTTCGTTGTTAGAGTTGGAATTCTGTTCATGTGACTATCTTCTTTTAGTTTTGTTGAAAGATAATTTTCTTGCTTTTTCTAGGGTGTAGTTTCCCTCCTTGTGTTGGAGTTTTCCATTTATTATTCTTTGAAGGGATGGATTTGTGGACAGATATTGTGTAAATTTCATTTTGTCATGGAATACCTTGGTTTCTCCATCTAAGATGATTGAGAGTTTTGCTGGGTATATTAGCCTCGGCTGGTATTTGTGTTATCTTAGGGTTTGTATGAAATTTGCCCAGAATCTTCTTGCTTTCATAGTCTCTGGTGAGAAGTCTTGTATAATTCTGATAGGCCTGCCTTTATATGTTACTTGACCTTTTTCCCTTACTGTTTTTAATATTCTTTCTTTGTTTTGTGCATTTGGTGTTTTGATTATTATGTGGTGGGAGGAATTTCTTTTCTGGTCCAAACTATTTGGAGTTCTGTAGGCTTCTTGTATATTCATGGACATATCTTTCTTTAGGTTGGGGAAGTTTTCTCCTATAATTTTGTTGAAGATATTTACTGGCCCTTTAAGTTGGAAATCTTCACTCTCTTCTATACCTATTATCCTTAGGTTTGGTCTTCTCATTGTGTCCTGGATTTCCTGGATGTTTTGGGTTGGGAGCTTTTTTGCTTTTTGCATTTTCCTCAACTGTTGTTTCAATGTTTTCTATGATATCTTCTGTACCTCAGATTCTCTCTTCTATCTCTTGTATTCTGTTGGAGATGCTTGCATCTACGTCTCCTGACTTCTTTCCTAGGTTCTCTATCTCCAGAGTTGTCTCCTTTTGTGATTTCTTTTTTGTTTCTACTTCCATTTTTAGATCATGGATGGTTTTGTTCAATTCCTTCACCTGTTTGGTTGTGTTTTCCCGTTATACTTTAAGGGATTTTTGTGTTTCCTCTTTAAGTTCTTCAACTTGTTTACTTGCATTCTGCTGTAATTCTTTATGGGATTTTTTATGTTTCCTCTTTAAGGACTTTTACCTGTTTACCTATGTTCTCCTGTATTACTTCAAGGAATTTATCTATGTCCTTCCTAAAATCTTTTATCAATATCATGAGATATGGTTTTAAATCCGAATCTTGCTTTTCTGGTATTTCATGGTATCCAAGACTTGCTCTGGTGTGAGTACCAGTTTCTGATGATGCCATGTATTCTTGGTTTTTGTTGGTAAGTTTCTTGTGTTTGCCTTTTGCCATCTGGCAATCTCTGGTGTTAGATGTTCTTGCTGTCTCTGGCTGGAACTTGTTCCTCTTGTGGGTCTGTAAGCACTCCTCAGAGATCATCTCTTTCCTGGCATGAACCATGAACATAGTACTGTGGATCAGTACCAGTTTTTGTGTGCAGATGGAGGCAGGAAGGACTGTGTCCCAGTTGCTCTGCTGCTTCTGTGGCCTGTGTCTCCTGACTGGTCCTGTCCTAAGACAGTCACTGGAAAATGGTGATCTCACCTGAGACCTGGGGTCAGATCAGTCCCTGGAGACAAGCTCCCTGCTGGCAGGAATGTTGCATAGGCGCCAGTGGAGCAACCCCACCTCCTGGGTGTAGATGGAGTCAGGAAGGACCCTGTCACAGCTGCTCTGCTGCTTCTTCAGCCTGTGTTTCCTGGATGTGTTTAATATCTTTCTTGACCCACTACTATAATATGAGCACTATGGAGGTTGAGGTGGGGAGATTCTCCTGCAACACATGGCTGTTCATATTATAGCTGGATGTGCAAACTGAGCATGTGATGCAAAGAATCTGTTTCACATCTCTCTGCTCTTTGAGAAAGGAAAGAAGAAAAGAGAAAGGAAGTCAGCAATCACAAAAATTCAATTATGTTAAGAAGTATTTGCTTCATTTTTGATACGTTAGAGGACCTAACACAATTCAAAAGTCCATATTCTTGATAATATTTTCCTTTTAATAAGGTGGCTATCTCAAACAAAATTATTCTTTTTCTTTGAAGAATTTTCAGACATTTTTATCTCTAATGAATGGGGCTAATAATACATATTTAATTGTCAATTGACACAAATTTTAGTTGAAAAAGGTGATGTGTGTTTGTCCTAGGACAAAATAAAATTCCTGAACAAAAATAGTATATTATGCTTCTTTTTGTGTCTTATTTCACATGTATTTGTCCCAAATGTTTGCATGTTAATTAGCAAAAATACTATGCAATGAAAGCTTACTTCTCATGCATACAGGTTCATTTACTTTGCCAAAGAAAGTCTTGTTTCTTATCCCATAAAGTTTTGCTTTTCATCACTGAAAATCAAAACTAAGTGCCTAATTTTCTTTTTCTTTCTCCCTTTTTCCATTAATTAATTTATTTGCTCAGTTTACATCCCATCACTGCCCCCACACCATCTGGTTTCCCCTCATATAGTCCAACCCATTGTCTTCCCTCCCCTTCTTTGAGATGGTGAAGGCCTTTCCTTGGTCTCTTCCAAGCCTGGCACATTAGGTATCTGCTGGGCTAAGCACATGTTTTCCCAAAGATGCCTCACAAGACAGTCTAGTTAGGGAAACAGGATCCATGGCAGGCAACAGATTTAGGGACTGCTCCTGTTCCAGTTGTTGGGAAGATCTACATAAAGACCAAGTTTCACATCTGCTATCTATGTGTGTGAGAGGCCTAGATTCAGTCCCTTTATGCTCTGATGGTCTTCCTGTGGAATTCCTATCCCTTTCCGGAGCCTCAACACTTTTCCCAACTCTTCCATAAGACTCCCCAAGCTCAGACCAGTGTTTGGCTGTGGGGCTCTGAATCTGTTTTAGTCAGCTGGTTGGTGGAGCCTCTCACAAGACAGTCTAGTTATGCTAGACTTCTGTCTGCAAGCATAACAAAGAATCATTAATATTGTGAGACATGTCCATGGGATGTGTCTCAAGTTGGGCTAGTTATTGGTTGGCCAATTTCTTCATTTTTGCTCCTTGTCCCTGCATTTCTTGTATACAGGACAAATTTTATGTCAGAACTTTTGTGGGTACACTAGTGTTCTTATAACTTCACTGTGGGTCCTGCCAGGCTACAGGAAGTGGTTATTTCAGAATCTATATCACCCCTGCTATGACTATCAGCTAAAGTCAACCCCATAGACTCTCAGGAGTCTTCCCAATTCCAGGTCTCTGACACCCTCTAAAGATGCTCCCCAAGGCCCAAACCATACCAAAATCTGATTTCCATTCATTCTCTCAGCCTTCTGGCCCTCTCTTCTGTCTCTTCCCATGCCTGGTCCTGAATATCCTCAGCTACTCTGTCTCCTTCTCACTCCCATCATGTTCCCTTACTTAACCTGCCTCATATGTCTAATTTATTTCCTATTATTACTAAAATTCAAGCATCATTGCCATGCACACTTTTCTACTCCAGTCAAATCCAAAATATTGGGGGTAAAATCCTGATTAGGATTAGAGGCAATAAGGATCCAAACGGAGTTCTGTGCCTCCTGGATATTCAGACAGTCACTGGTATCTCCTAACTCAGATGTGTTGCAGATTAGTCTTTCCAATCATCAACATGCCCTCATATTTAGGCATAAAGGTACCCCAAGAAATGATTCGTAAATGGCTAAGATTGGACATTGTTTCCTGGCCAGCACAACATTTCCAACCTATCCTAGTTTAATACTAAGCTGTCCCTAGCTTGGAATTTCTCTCAAGGAATCTGCCTTGCAAGACAGGTTTTCCTCATAGCTAGCAACAGAGGTCAAACACATTCTTTAGGGCAGTCTCAAAGAAGAAAGAACTGTTTTACATACTAGAGAGTAATCGAAGGGCTTCCCTCACTTAAGGGCATTAGCAGGAACTGTTAGATTGGAACTTCCTGGTCCTTGCCTCTAGCAGAACCAGAGAATTTGCATAGAAATACCAAATTAGCCCCAGCAGGGAGGACACCATTGCTTTTCTGCCTGTTTCACAACTGGATATGTGATCTTGGTCAGTAAGATCACAACCTTGATGTGACTGTCACCTGCCTACATGACTCTTGTCATCTTCCCTGCTTGCTGTATGCTACTTAAGCCTGCTTTTCACTTTGTATAGAAGGACTCGCATGCAGGACTCGCACTAGAACTTAGATGGATTAGGACTCAGATTCATGCAGTCTGCAGTCCCCCAGGCCCAAAGTGATTGGGCCCAGGGGATGCAGCACCAGTCTAGAGGAGATAGCTGCTGCTTTAGACCCAGTATGTTTTAGATGGCCTCAGATGTACCTTAACTGCTGAGCTGCCAGATTTACCATCTCTCTTTTACAATGACTGTAAAAGTCTGATGCCATTTTTAAGAAATACATTCAGATCCTATACTTCATGTGTCATTTCTGCCATCATTTCTTCACCTACACCTCATCAACCTGACTAGGACCCCATTTCTCCCATGGGTTGAGGGAGGCCCAGATCAGCCGGCCTGCAGCATATCATCATTTGGAACTTTTTTTCAGCTTCTTTGGGTTTCTGGAAAGTACCATGGGTACCTTGTACTTTATACATAATACCCATGTATAAATGAGTACAAACCATGATTGTTCTTTGGGGTCTGGGTTACATCACCTAGAATGATATATTTTTTATTTCCATATATTTGTCTGCAAAATTCACAATGTCCTGATTTTTAATAGATGAGTTGTATCTGATTGTGTAAATGAACCATATTTTCTGTATCCATTCTTTAGTTAAGGAGCATGGGGGTTGTTTCCAAATTCAGATAATTATGAAAAAAAATAAAGCTGCTAGAAAATAGTTGACCAAGGAACATTGTGATGTTGTGGAGCATTTTTTTGGGTATATGCTCAGGAGCTGTACAGTGGTTGTGGTAGAATTATTCCCAATTTTCTGAGAAACTACCAGATCGATTTTCAGACTGGTTGTACAAGTTTGCACTCTTACGAGCAATGGAGGAGTGTTTTTCCTACTCAATATTGTCAGTAACATGTGCTGCTTCTTGAGGGTTTGATCTTAGTGAGAGATATCAACATCCCACTCTCACCAATGGACAGGTCATCTAGATAGAAATAAAATAGAGAAAAAAACAAAACTAACAGAGGATATGAATCAAATCTTTCTACCAGATAACTACACAACTTTTCACCCAAACAAAAAGAGAATATACTTCCTTCTTAGCACCTTAAGCGGCCTTCTCCAAAATTGACCATATACTTGGTCACAAAGCAAACCTCAACAGATATAAGAGCAGGGAAATAACCCCTTGCATCACCATCTATTAAAACTGTACTTCAACAAAAACAGAAAGCCTACAAACTCATAGGAACTCTTCACAATGACCACTGGTCAAATAAGAAATAAAGAAAGAAATTAAAGACTTTCTAGAATTCAACAAAAAGGAAGACACAACATACCACCACTTATTGGACATAATGGAAGCAGTACTAAGAAAAGAATTCATAGCATAAAATGCCTTCATAAAGAAACTGAAGAGAGCTCATATTAGCAACTTAACAGCAAACCTGAAAGCTCTAGAACAAAAAGAAGCAAACAGACCCTAGAGGCATAGATGGCAAGAAAGTGCCAAACCCAGGGCTGAAATCAATCATTAAGCAAAAAGAGAACAACACAAAGAATCAACAAAAACATCAGCAAGATAGAAAAATCCTTAGCCAGAGTAACTAAAAGAAACAGAGACAATATTGAAATTAACAAATCAGAAATTTAAAAGGAGGCAAAATAACACAAACAAATTAAATTCAGAAAATCATTAGGTCTTACTTTAAAAACCTGTATTCCACAAAATGGGAAAAATCTAAAAAAAAAAAATGGATTATTTTCTTGAAAGATATCACTTATGGAAGTTAAATCAAGATCAAATACACTCTCTAAACAGTCCTATAAACCTTAAGGATATAAGGAGTAAAAGTCTTCTAAG
>NW_022196904.1:17386488-17406676 GCF_008632895.1 Mastomys coucha
AAAAAAAAAGCCAAGTGCCAGATGCATTTAGCACAGAATTCTATCAGAATTTCAAAGAAGAGCTAATATCAATTCTCCTCAAACTATTCCACAAAACAGAAACAGAAGGTACATGGCCAAATTTATTCTATGAGGCCACAATCACTCTGATACCTAAACTGCACAAAGATTCTCCAAAATTTCAGATCAATTTCTCTTATGAATATCGATGTGAAAATACTTGATAAAATTCTCACAAACCAAATCCAGCAGCACAGCCTAAAGTTTATTCATCATGATCAATTAGGCTTCATCCCAGAGATGCAGGGGTGGTTCAATATATGGAAATCCCCAAATGTAATCCGCCATATAAAGAAACTGAAAAATTACATGATCATTTCTTTAGAGGCTGAAAAACCTTTTAACAAAATCCAACACACCTTCACGATAAAAGTCTTGGAGAGGTCTAGGATACAGGGGACATATCTGAGCATAATAAAGCAATATACAACAAGCAAACTTCAAATTAAATGGAGAGAAATGAAAAGCAGTCCCACTAAGTTAAGGGAGAGAAGACAAGACTGCTTAATCTCTCCCTATCTATCCAATGTACTAATTGAAGGTCTAGCTAGAGCAGTAGGATGGCATAAAGAGATCAAGGGAATGTGAATTGGAAAGGAAGATCTCAAAATATCACTATTTGTGGATGTTATGAAAGTATACAAAAATGATCCCCAAAACACTACCAGAGAACAACTACAGCTGATGAACACCTTAAGCAAAGTGACTCTATAGTAAATATACTAAACTCAAAGAAACAGTAGCCCTCCTTTATACAAATAATAAATGGGGTGAGAAAGAAATTATGGAAGAAACCACTCACAAGAGGTACAAAGAATATAAAATATCTTGGTGTAACTCTAACTGAACTTGTAAAAGACGTGTATGATAAGAACTTCAAAGCTCTGAAGAAAGAAATTGCAAACGATATCAAAAGATGGAAAGATCTCCCATGCCCAGAGATCAGAAGGATCACCGTAGTGAAGATGGCATCTCACCACTAACAATCCACAGGCTTAATGCAATTCTATCAAAATTTGAACACAATTTTCTATAGATATTGAAAGAACAATTCTCAACTTCATATAGAACCCCCCCCCCCAAAAAAAATCAGGAAAGGTAAAATACTCCTGAACAATAAATGCACTTCTAAGGGAATCACATACTGATTTCAAGTTGTACTACAGAGCAATAGTGAAAAAACTGCATGGTATTGCTATAGAAACAGACATTTGATAAATGGAACCAAATCAAATACCCAGATATAAACCCACACTTATGGACATTTGAGTTCTGACAGAAAAGACAATACTATACAATGACAAAAAGAAAGCATCTTCCACAATTGGTGCTGGCATAACTGGATGCCTGCATGTAGAAGAATGCAAAGAGATCCATATTTATCACTTTGCACAAAACTCAAATCCAAGTTGACCAAAGACCTCAACATAAAATGGCATACACTAAATTTAAAAGAACAGAAAGTGGAAGATGTCCTTGAGCTCACTGGTACAGGAGACAATTTCCTGAACAGAACACCAATGGGTCAGGCTGCAAAATCAACACTTGATAACTGGAACATCATAAAACTGAAAGCAAAGGACACTGTCAAAATGACAAAAAGGCAGTGTAGAAATTGGGAAAATATCTTCACTAACTGTACATCTGACAGTGGGCTACTATCCAAAAATATAAAGAACCTTAAATAAACCAAATACTCAACTTAAAAAAAATGGGGTATGAACCAGACCTGAGAAGCCTGCTATATTAGAGGGACCTTGATTCTTCCACTGCTGCTCCTCCCAAATCCATCAACCCCAAGACTCCTGAACTATACAGGTTAGATTCCATTCCACAACCATTATCCTAGCTTGCTGAGCCTTCTGGACCAAGCCAGGCTAACCTAAGCAGACTGCTATCCCAGAGGGATCTCTATTCTCTCATCATCTGTCCTCCACCTACATCAGACTTCTGAACTATGCAGGTAAGTAGCCATTCCTCTACCCATCTTCTCTGCTCTCTGAGCACTCTGGCTCAAATCAAGCTGCTCTGAGAAGCCTTCTATCCAAAGAGGACCACCATTTTCCCATTGCCTCTCCCCCCCACCTTCGTCAGACCTGAGATTGCTGAATCATACAGGTTCAGGGATGGTTCAATGTATGAAAATCCCCAAATGTAATCCACCATATAAAGAAACTGAAAGGAAAAAATAAGTTACATGATCATCTTATTAGAGGCTGAAAAACCCTTTGAAAAAATCCAACACACTTTCATGGTAAAGAGTCCCTTTCCCCACCCATCCTTTTCCCTACCCATCTTCCCTGCTTGTGGAGCCATCTGGGCTAAGTCAAACTGCCCTGAGCAGATTGCTATCCCAGGGAGACCTCCATTCTCGTGCCAATTCTCCTTGCCCTCCATCAAACTCAGGAACCATACAGGTAATTTTCCCTTCCCATACCTATTTTCCCTGCTCTCTGAGCCCTCTGGGCCAAGCAAAGCTACATGAGCAGCCTGCTACCACAGGGAGACCTTCTTTCTCCTGCCACCTCTCCATCTACTTTCATCAGAACTGATGCTCCTAAACTATACAAAACTGAAGACCTGCAACCATAATATAGCCCAAGGATATCCATAATAGGATTGCCATACCAGGCCCATCCAGTTTCACCCCCACCAAATTCCTCCTACAACAAGAACATCCAGGAACCAAAATTATCCAGATGGCTAGTTGTATGGCAGTGGTCTATTCATGCAACCTGGGCCTAGTGGAGGAGTTCAGCTATAACTTCTGGACCCTTGGCTCCTGTTTCAATCACAGCCTTTCACGGGTGCCCCTGCAGGAGATGTGTGCTCTGTCAGGTAGACAATGCCCCATGCTTCCAGCATTCTAACTGAACCCTACACTCAGTCATCTAACCACAGCCAGGCATGGCCTGTCCCACAGACTCACACAATATAAGGGGAGGTTTGCTCCCCCTTTCTCTTGCCTTAGTCTTCTCTCTCTTGCTCTTGGTTCTCTCTCTTGCCTTCTTGCTCTCTTGCTTCCATTCTTCTCTCTCTCTCTCTCTCTCTCTCTCTCTCTCTCTCTCTCTCTCTCTCCTTTGCTTTTCCTCTCCTTCCTCTTCTTTCTTTCTCTCTATATGAGCGGCCTATTTTCTCTTTCCTATAATGAAATATCTCACTTATGCATTACCTCCTTTTAACTAACTAATGTGCTGTGCAACTACAGGCATCAGCAATAGGGTGTCCCATGCCTCAGTAGAGAAACAGAGGCCCACAGTTAATGGCCCTTCAAACAACACAATCAACAAAAGCAAGGGCAATATGATACCCCTAAAACACAGCTATACCAGAACAGCAAGCTCTGAATATGCTAATACAGCCAAAACAAGAAAGGTACCTTAAATCCAATCTTATAAAGATGCTAGATGCCTTTTAAGAGGAAATTAATAAATCTTTTCAGACATTCAGGAAAACATAATTAAACAGGTGAAAGAAATAAATAAAACTCTGTAAGACCTTAAAGTATAAATACAAGCAATAAAGGAAACACAAACTAAAGAAATCCTGGGAATAGAAATCCTTGGGAAGTGGATGCAACAGATGCAAGCATCACCCACACAATACAGGAGATGGAAGAGACACTCTCAGGCATAGAAGATACAATAGAAGAAACTGATACATCAGCTAAAGATAATATTAAATCAAAAAATTCCTGACACAAAACATCCAGGAAATCTGGAATATCATGAAAAGTCCTAACCTAAGAATAACAGGAATAGAAGAAGGTGAAGAATCCAGGCTCCAAGTCTCAGAAAATATTCTCAACAAATCACACAGGAAAACTTTTCAAACCTAAAGAGATACATATAAATGTACAAGAAACTTATAGGACACCAATTAAACTAGATCAAAAAAGAAAATCCTCCCTCCCCATAATAACTAAAACACAAAATCTACAGACCAAAGAAAACAGTAAAAACAGCAAGGAGAAAAGGCTAGGTAATATACAAAGGCAGACCTATCAGAATTACCCCTCACTTCTCAGCATAGACACTAGAAGCTAGAAGGTCCTAGTCAGATATCTTGCAAATTCGAAGAATCAACAGGTACAAAAGTAGACTACTATACCCAGTACAACTCTCAATCACCATAGATGGAGAAAATGTATTTCATGACAAATCCAAATCCAAACAATATCCACATATCCAGCCCTACAGAATATACCAGAAGTAAAAGTTGAACCCATGGAGGATAACTACATCTAAGAAAACACAAGAAATAAATAATACCATACTAGCAAGAACAAGGAAAGCACACACACACACACACACACACACACACACACACACACACACATCACCAACATCAAAATAATAGAAAATAACAATCTCTGATCATTAATATCTCTCAAAATCAATGGACTAAATTCCCCAATAAAAAGACACATGCAAACAGAATGAATGTGAAAACAGAATTCATCATTCTGTTCCATACAAGAAACAGACATCAGGAATAAAGATACGTATTATCTTAGAGGAGGGGCAGAAAAAAAGTTTTCCAAGCAAACAGACCCAAGAAGCAAGCTGAAGTAGCCATTCTAATATATAATAAAATAGACTTACAACCAAAATTACAACCAAACTTACAACCAAACTTACAAACTTACAACCAAAAGAGAAAAGGAAGGACACATCATACTCATCAAAGTAAAAGTGTCCAAAAATGATATCTGAATTCTGAACATCTATGCCCCAAACAAAAGGGCACTGACATTTAGAAAAGACACAACATTGCTAAAGCTTAAATCACACATCAAACCCCACACATTAATAGTGGGAGACTTCAACACCTCACTGTAACAAATTGTCAGGACCTCCACACAAAAACTAAACAGAGAAACAACAAAAATAACAGACATTATGAATCAAATGAACCTAAAAGACAATATAGAGTATTTCTCCCAGAAAGAAAAGAATATATTTTCTTCACAGCATCTCATGGATCCTTCTCCAAGTTGAGGAATAAGGACAGTAACCCACCCACAAAACTTTTGACCCCAAATTTTCCCTGTCTAAAAGAAATACAGGGAGAAATATGAAGCAGAGACTGAGGAAATGACCAGCCAATAACAGGCCCAACTTACGACTCATTGCATTGGCAAGCACCAATCCTTGACACTATTAATGGAACTCTGTTATTCTTGCAGTTAGTAGTATAGCATAACTGTCTTCTGAGAGGCTCCACCCAGCAGCAGAATGAAACAGATACAAAGTCTCACAGCCAAGCATTAGAAGGAGCTCAGGAAGTCTTTTGGCAGAGTTGGGGGAATAATTGAAGCCCCTAAAGTGATAGGAACTCCCCAAGAAGACCAACAGGCTCAACTAACCTGGGCCCTTGGACCATCTCAGTGACTGGACCACCAACCAAAGAGCATACATGGGCTAGGCTGAAGCCCTTGTCACATATGTAGCAGATGTCAAAGTCTATGTAGGCCCCCAATAATAGAAGCAGTGACTTTCCCTAAAGCTTTTTCCTGTCAGTGAAATCCATTCCTCAACTGGGAAATTTTTCTGGAGTCAGTGGGAGATGATTTACCTAATCCTACAGAGAGTTAGTGTGCCAGGGTAAGGGGGAAAACAACTTCTCATAGAAAAAGAGGAAGCGTGGTTAGGGAAGGACTATGTGAGTATGGGAACAGAGGAACTGAGATGAGTAGAAGAAGGAGAAACTGTAATCAGAATCTATTTCATGAGAAAAGAATCTATATTTAGCATAAGAAGAAATATAAAAATATAAAAAAATTATGCTACATACCTCCCACATAATCTGATGAGGGCATTTCTTCTTCCCTGATAACACTAACTGGTGTCAAAGTGATTTAGAAATATTAACCAGGAGAGTAAGACATAAGCTATTAATTGTATTCTGTCACAATTGCTATAATTTCATGTGTGAGTCTGTAGTATTTTACACAGAAAACAGTTTCTTTGATATTCTTCAATATCTCTGGCTCTTATCATCTTCCTACCATATATTCCATGAAAATCCCTGAGTCTTCAAGGGAAAAGTATTATATGCACATGCAAATTAGGGGTTAATATTTCAGTCTCTTACTCTTAGCACATTGTACACAGTTAAAACTTTTTGGCTTAATTGACAGCTGCTGCAAGGAGAATTATTTTTGATGATAGCTGAAAAATACACTGAGAGAAGTGTATTATGAGAATAGCAATGAGTCATTGAGAAATATTTTATTTAATATTGTGTCCATTAGGAACATAATAGTCACCTAATAGTCAAAACACCAAATACACAAAACAAAGAAAGAATATTAAAAGCAGTAAGGGAAAAAGATCAAGTAACATATAAAGGCAGACCTATCAGAATTACACTAGACATCTCACCAGAGACTATGAAAGCCAGAAGATCATGGGTTGTTGTAAAAACATAAATGCCAGCCCAGGCTACTACACTCAGCAAAACTCTCAATTACCATAGGTGAAACCAAAGTATTCCTGAACATTAGCACTCAGAAATGGCAGGGCAGCTGGCACAGGATCCTTTCTACCTCCATCTATATCTAGGAGGGACTGTGGATCCACAGCCCTCTCTGCCCTTTCCCTGCAAGTGGAGAGATTGTCCCCAGGGAGAGATGGAACCCAGGGACTCAGTTGCGATTTCTCTCCAGTGACTTTCTAAGATGGGACCAGCTGGGAGGCACAGTCCTCAGAAGTGGCAGGGAAGCTGGCACAGGATCCTTTCCACCTCCATCTACACCTAGGAGGGACAGCACCTATCTTGGAAGTGGAGCCCTCTCTGCACCTTTCTTGGAAGTGGAGAGGCTGTCTCCAGTGTTTGTTCTGACCCCCAGGACTCAGGAGGTACAACTGGTCCATAGCCCTCTGCACACGGGTCTTACCAGAGGAGAGTTTATCACCCAGAAGTGTTGACACAGGCTTACAGACCCACAGGAGGAATAAGCTCCAGCCACACACAGCAAGAACATCTAACAACAGAGATCAACAGATGGTAAAAGGCAAACACAAGAATCTTACCAACAGAAACCAAGACTACTTGGCTTCATCAGAACCTAGTACTCCCACCACAGCAAGTCCTGGATGTCCCAAAACACCAGAAAAGTAAGATTTGGATCTGAAATCATATTTCATGATGGTGATAGAGGAATTTAAGTAGGGCATGAATAACTACCTTAAAGAAATACAGGACAACAAAAGTAAACAGGTTCAAGCCCTTAAAGAGGAAACACAAAAATCCCTTAAAGAATTACAAGAAAGCACAACCAAACAGGTGAAGGAACTGAACAAAACCACCCAGGACCTAAAAATGGAAGTAGAAACACTTAAGAAATCACAAAGAGAGACAAATCTGGAGATAGAAATCCTAGGAAAGAAATCAGGAGCCACAGATGCAAGCATCACCAACAGAATACAAGACATAGAAGAGAGAATCTCAGGGATAGAGACATCATAAAAAACGTTGACACAACAGTGAAAGAAAACACAAAATGCAAAAAGTTCCTAACCCAAAACATCCAGGAAATCAAGGACATAATTAGAAGTCCAAACCTAAGGGTAATAGGTATAGAAGAGAGTGAAGACTTACAACTTAAAGGGCCAGTAAATATCTTCAACAAAATTGTAGAAGAAAACTTCCCTAACCTAAAGAGAGAGATGTCCATGAACATACAAGAAGTCTACAGAACTCCAAATAGACTGGACCAGAAAAGAAATTCCTCCTGCCACCTAATAGTCAAAACACCAAATACACAAAACAAAGAAAGAATATTAAAAGCAGTAAGGGAAAAAGATCAAGTAACATATAAAGGCAGACCTATCAGAATTACACTAGACATCTCACCAGAGAATATGAAAGCCAGAAGATCATGGGTTGTTGTCATACAGACCCTAAGAAAACATAAATGCCAGCCCAGGCTACTACACCAAGCAAAACTCTCAATTACCATAGGTGAAACCAAAGTATTCCATGACAAAACCAAATTTATACAATATCTGTCCACAAATCCAGCCCTTCAAAGGATAAGAAATGGAAAAATTCAACATAAGGAGGGAAACTACATCCTAGAAAAAGCAAAAAAGTAATCTTCCAACAAAACTAAAAAGATAGCCACATGAACAGAACTCCACATCTAACTGCAAAAATAATAGGAAGCAATAATTACCTTTCTTTAATATATATTACTACCAATGGACTCAATTCCCCAATAAAAAGACATAGACTATCAGACTGAGTACGTAAACAGGACCCAACATTTTGTTGCATACAGTAAACCTACCTCAGTGACAAAGAGAGACACTACCTCAGACTAAAAGCCTGGAAAACAATTTTCCAAGCCAATGGTCCCAAGAAAAAAAGCTGGATTTATCGAATAAAATCGACTTTCACCCTAAAGTGATCAAAAAAGATAAGGAAGGACACTTCATACTCATCAAAGGTATGATATACCAATATGAACTCTCAATTCTGAACCTCTATGCCCCAAATACAAGGGCACCTACATTCATAAAAGAAACTTTACTAAAGCTTAAAGCACATATTGCATGGCACACAATAATAGTGGGAGACTTCAACACCCCACTCTCTGCAATGAACAGATAATGGAAACTGAAACTAAACAAAGGCACAGTGAGACTAACAGAAGTTATAAAACAGATGGATTTAATAGATATCTATAGAATTTTTGTCCTAAATCAGAAGGATATACCTTGTTCTCAGCACTTTATGGTACCTTTTCCAAAAATGACCATATAACTGGTCCAAATCAGGCCTCGACTAATACAAGAAGATTGAAGTAATTCCTTGAATCCTATCAGATCAACATGGACTAAAGCGGCTCCTCGATAACAACATAAACAATAGGATGCCCACATACACATGGAAGCTCAACAACACTCTATTCAATGATAACTTGGTCAAGGAAGTAATAAGGAAAGAAATTAAAGACCGTCTAGAGTTTAATGAAAATAAAGCCACAACATACCCAAACTTATGGAACACAATGAAAACAGTCCTAAGAGGAAAACTCATAGCTTTAAGTGCCTACAAAAAGAAACTGGAGAGAGCATATACCAGCAATTGGACAGCATATACGAAAGCTCTAGAACAACATGAAGCAAATTCACCCAAGAGGAGTTGAAGGCAGGAAATAATCAAGCTTAGGGCTGAAATCAACCAAATAGAAACAATCAAACTATACAAAGAATCAACCAAAACAGGAGCTGGTTCTCTGAGAAAATCAACAAAATAGATAAACCCTTAGCTAGACTAACTAGAGGGCACAGAGACAGTATCCTAATTAACAAGATCAGAAATGAAAAGGGAGACATAACAACAGACACTGAGGAAATCCAGAAAATCAGGAGGTCCTACTACAAAAGGCTATACTCAACAAAACTGGAAAACCTGAATGAAATGGACAATTTTCTAGACAGATACCAGGATACAAAAGTTAAATCAAAATCAGATCAACAATCTAGACAGTCCCATATCTGCTAATGAAATAGAAACAGTCATTAATAGTCTCCCAACCAAAAAAAATCTCAAGACCAGATGGGTTTAGTGTAGAGTTTTATCTGACCTAAAAAAGAATACCTCCTCAAACTAGTCCACAAAATAGAAACAGAAGGTACTCTACCCAATTTATTCTATGAAGCCACAATTACTCTTTGTCTTAGTCAGGGTTTTTATTCCTGCACAAACATTACGACAAAGCTCAAGTCCAAGCTCATCAAGGACATCCACATAAAACCCGATACACTGAAACTAATAGAAAAGTATGTAGGGATGAGCCTTGAACACATGGGCATAGGGGAAATTTTCCTGAACAGAACACCAATAGTTTATGCACTAAAATCAAGAACTGACAAATGGGACCTCATAAAACTGCAAAGTTTCTGTAAGGAAAAGGACATTGTCAATAGGACAAAGTGGCAACCAACAAATTGGGAAAAGATCTTTACCAATCCTGTATCTGATAGAGGGCTAACGTCCAATATATAGCAAGAACTCAAGAAGTTAGACTCCAGAGAACCAAATAACCTTATTAAAAAATGGAGTATAGAGCTAAACAAAATTTCTCAACCGATGAATACCGAATGGCTGAGAAGCACCTAAAGAAATGTTCAACATCCTTAGTCATCAGGGAAATGCAAATCAAAACAACCCTGAAATTACACCCCATACCAGTCAGAATGGCTAGGATAAAAAACTCAGTTGACAACAGATGCTGGAGAGGTTGTGGAGAAAGAGGAACACTCCTTCACTGCTGGTGGGATTGTAAGCTGGTGCGACCATTCTGGAAATCCATTTGGCGGTTCCTCTGGAAATTGGACATAGTACTACCAGAGGATCCAGCTATACCACTCCTGGGCATACACCCAGAAGATGCTCCAACATGTAATAAGGATACACGCTCTACTATGTTCATAGCAGCCTTATTTATAATAGCCAGAAACTGGAAATAACCCTGATGTTCCTCAACAGAGGAATGGATACAGAAATTGTGGTACATCTACACAATGGAGTACTACTCAGCTATTAAAAATAATGAATTTATGAAAGTCTTGGGGGAAATGGATAGATCTGGAAAATATCATCCTGAGTGAGGTAACCTAATCACAAAAGAACACATATGGTATGCATTCTCTGATAAATGGCTATTAGCACAGAAGATTTTAATACACAAAGTATAATCAACAAACCACAAGAAACTTAAGAAGACGGAAGACCAAAGTGTGGATACTTCATTCCTTCTCAAAAGGGCGATCAAAATACCCATGGAAGGAGTTGTAGAGGCTAAATATGGAGCAGAGGCTGAAGGAAGGACAATCCAGAAACTGCTCCACCTGGGAATCCTTCCCATATTCAATCATCAAATCCTGAAACTATTGTGGATGCCAGCAAGTGCTGGCTGACAGGAGCCTGATATATCTGTCTCCTGAGAGGCTCTGACAGTACCAACTAATACAGAAGTAGAGGCTCAAAGCCATCCATTGGACTGAGTAGAGTCCCCAATGAAGGAGCTAGAGAAAGGACCCAAGGAGCTGATGGGTTTGCAGGCCCTTAGGACCAACAACAATATGAACTATCTAGGACCTTCAGAGCTCCCAGGGACTAAAGAGTACTCATGTTGGGACTAATGGCTCCAGCAGCATATGTATAGCAGAGGATGGCCAAGTAGGTCTTCAATGGGAGGAGAGGCCCTTGGCCCTGGGAAGGTTCTATGCCCCAGTGTAGGGGAATATCGGAATACTGGGCCAGTGAACAGGAGGGGGTGGCGTTGTGTGCAGGGGGAGGGGGGAGGGAACAGGGGTTTGTTTTAGTTTTTTTTTGTTAGTTTAGTTTATTTCTTTTTTCTTTTTTCTTTTCTCTTTTCTTTTCTTTTTCTTTTTATTTTATTTTTTATTTTTTTTATTTTGAGGAGAACCTGGGAAAGGAGATATTGTAAATAAAGAAAACATCTAATAAAAAAAAGACTTGAAAATGGCTGGGCGGTGGTGGTGTAGGACTTTAATCCCACCACTTGGGAGGCAAAGGCAGGTGGATTTCTGAGTTCAAGGCCAGCCTGGTCTACAGAGTGAGTACTAGGACAGCCAGGGCTACACAGAGAATCCTGTCTTGAAAAAAGAAAAAAAAAAAACAAATAAAAGGACTTGAAAATGGAAATAGAATAAAAAAGAAAACAACCAAACTGAGGAAATTCTAAAAATGAGACATTTTGGAATTCCAAAAGACCTGCAGACAGAATGCAATTGATGCAAGAAAGAATCTCAGCCATTCAAGACACATTGGAAGAAATGAATACATCAATCAAAGAAAATGTTAAATTTGAAAACTTCCTGATAAAAAACATCTGGGACATCTGAGACACCATGAAAACACCAAATCTACAAATGATATTGATAGGGATAGTAAAAGAAATCCAGGTCCAATCTTAGAATATATTTTGAACAGTATCAATAAAGTAAAATTTCAACCTAAAAATTTTTAGTAACCTAAGAAAGGAAATGTCTATGAAGGCACAAGAAGAATGTAGATTACTGAGTAGATGGGATGAGAAAAGAAAGTCCATTTTGTAATAGCAATGAAAACAGTAAATGTAGAGAACAAGGGAAGAATATCAAAAGGTGCTAAAGAAAAAGAATAATTAGTTTATTAATGCAAACCCATTAGAAGTATACCTACATCTTCAGTTACTTTTATTAGAAGATGATATGATAGTATACATGAGTGTCCCAAATAATTCTACCAGGAATTACCTACAGCTGATAATCACTTTCAGCAAAGTAGTTTAAATATGAAATTTTAACTCAAAGAAATTGGTAGACCTCTTGAAACCACCTTAAAAAGAAGTGAGGCACAGAACTTTCACAGGGCCAAGCTCCTCTCCTCCTATTGATGATCAAATTGCAATCCTCTACTATACACATGCACAGTGTAGGGGACTGCCAGGGCCAGAAAGTGGGAGAGGGCGGGGTGGAAGGCATGGGGAAGTGGGAAGCAACAGGGGTTTGTTTTGGTTGTTTTTGTTTGTTTCTTTGTTTTTTGGAGGGGAAACTAGGAATGGAGAAATTTACATGTAAATAAAGAAAATAAAAAAATAAATTTTAAATAAAAACAGGAGACCTTAAAAAAAAAGAAGTGAAGGAAACAAAACATTTCTCAATAGTTTCAAATAATATAAAATATCTTGGGGTAACTCTAACTGAGCAAATGAGCTCCAATTCAAGGAGACTAAACTCCCCTGAGAAAACAGAGGAAATAAATAATCTCCCACCAGGAAAACCAGGGGAATAGAAGTGTGTGTGTGTGTGTGTGTGTGTGTGTGTGTGTGTGTGTTCACATCACCAATATCAAAATAATAGGAATTTAACAAGCCCTGGTCATCAATATATCTCAAAATCAATGGACTCAATTTCCTAATAAAAAGTCAAAGACTAGGTGTAGTTTTGCTCCTTATGTTGGTGTTTTCCATCTATTATCCTTTGTAGGGCTGGATTTGTGGAAAGATATTATGTAAATTTGATTTTGTCATGGAATATCTTGTTTTCTCCATCTATGGTAATTGAGAGTTTTGCTGGGTATAGTAGCCTGGGCTGGCATTTGTGTTCTCTTAGGGTCTGTATGACATCTGCCCAAGATCTTCTAGCTTTCATAGTCTCTCGTGAGACGTCTGGTGTAATTCTGATCTGCCTTTATAGGTTACTGGACCTTTTTCTCTTACTGCTTTTAAAATTCTTTCTTTGTTTAGTGCATTTGCTGTTTTGATTATTGTGTGACTGGAGGTATTTCTTTTGTGGTCCAGTCTATTTGGAGTTCTGTAGGCTTCTTGTATGTTCATGGGCATCTCTTTCTTTAGGTTAGGGAAGTTGTCTTCTATAATTTTGTTGAAGATATTTACTGGCCCATTACATTGGGAGTCTTCACTCTCTTCTATACCTATTATCCTTAGGTTTGGTCTTCTCACTGTGTCCTGGATTTCCTGTATATTTTGGGTTAGGACCATTTGCTTTTTGCATTTTCTTTGACTGTTGTGTCAATGTTTTCTACGGTATCTTCTGCCCCTGAGAAACAAGAAAGCAACCTTTCAACAAACCCATACAAAGATAATCCCACCTCTAAATACAAAAATAACAGGAAGTAACAATTAATTTTTCTTAATATCTCTTAATATGAAAATTAACATTACCAACTTATCCTAATTGATTCAAATTCAAAAGTGTGAGGAGTTGAAAATTTGTTGGGTATCATCTGGTGGTCTCTCTAATTTGGTAATTGGAGAAATAGGTCCAATATTGTAAAATCTATATACACTTTCTGCTTATTTGTACCTGATAGTGTCTTGCCAGGTACCATATAACAGTCTGGAAACCATGCTTCTCCTATCTCAGCCTCTCTATTAATAGGATTGCTTATTTGATGTTTTTACACTATACTATGGTTTTCAGAACAGTTTAAAATTATTTATACAGCCAAAAGAAAAATAAACAATTAACTTGGAAGGTAGCTTATAAGAGAACAACAAAGAATGAGACTGAATGCTTTGCTTGATGTTTGTAACTATTGTATCAAGTTTGAAGAAGAGGACTTCATAAGTTACTCTTTCTCTGAGATGAATGCTTTTCCAAATTATCACAGCCAATGAACTAGATTCTTACACTCACCTGATGTCTGTGCCACCCTCCAAGCAGAACCATTGTTCATTGAAACAGTTGGTGAATGATTTCATGGGTAGACTACCTTAATACACACACCATTTCTTAAATGAATGTAACCTGTTCTCTGTGGGCTGAGAATGATGACAATTACTCCAATCAAATAGCCTTGACCATAGCAGGAAATCTGTATCCAAAAATTGTGCCTACAATTCACTCCTTGGCACAGCAGAACTGTCAATTCTTAGCTTAGCTACTAGGGAGGTAAAATCGTTTGGTGATGTGAGGGGCATTGAAGTACAGTCTTATAACAATGAACTTTGATGACTAAAAATTGTTCTTATTTGGGGCTTGTACCACAGTAAGAGCCAAGATTTTAAACTCTACTAAAAAACAAGACAAACAAACAAAAAGACTTTATCTATTTATGTTCATTTTAAAAAAACTAGTAGTGATGTATTATTTTAAAATATACAGCTATATGCTTGGAGTTATTTAAAATTTATATTGAGAAAAACATATGTATTTTCAGTATTTCTGCAGACAAGCATCTATATAAGACTGTTTAATTTATTGTTTTATATCAAAGAACTTTTATACTACTCATTTTTAATGTTGCAATATTTTATAAATTTTAAAGAATATGACAAAGTTAAAAAAAGGTATTGCAGGTATTGAAGGTGGGGTCTCTAGGAGGAGTTGGAGTGCAAAAGGGAAAGAAGAATATGATATAATTCTATTTACTTAAAATTTGTTTTTAAATGTTAACAAATTCAGATAAAATGAAATTATATATCTTTTCTCATCATAATGCAATAAAACTTAAGTCAATTTTAAAAAGTCACAGGCTAACAGAATAGATGGATGATAATAAGTAGGATTAACCTAGTAAAAATGACCATCTTACCAAAAACATTCTACAGATTCTATGCAATCACCATCAAAATTTGAACAGATTTTTTTACATAACTGGAAAGGAAAATTTTCAACTTTATATGTAAAATAGGAATAACTCAGATACTTAACACAGTCCTAAACAACAAAATCTTCTGGAGGTCACACTTTACCCACTTTCAAGTTGTACTCTAGGTCTATAGTTATCCAGTACCAGAGGATATTGGCATGAGGACAGACATATTAATGAAAATGAACTGAAGTCCCAACCATAATTTCACAGATTTGTTTAGAACCCAAAGAGTTGTGACAGACAGTGTGAATGGGCCAAAGCAGAAACTTTGCTATTGAGATCAGAATGAGACTGGGAAATTAGACCTGAAGAAATGGAGACAGAGTTGGATATTTGAAGTTTGGCTTCTTGCTTTCCTGGTCAGAGTGGTCTGTGTGTTCCAAGGGAGTGCCTCCAGAATTTAAGGGGTGAATAACAGAATAAGTATGGCAAGTGAGGTTATAAAGGGATGATCTGTGTCATCTGTTAAAGATAGGGAGAGAGGAGAGGGGTAAGGACAATTAAAGGTAATGGAAGACTGCACATATAAGGATGAAACAGGGGGACAGGAGAACCTCTGGAGTGGTTCCTCAACCCTCATACCAAATGTCCCACATAAGTTCTCAGAAAGCTGGTTAGTCATTTCCTCAGTAACTTATTTCTGTTCGGGTTACATATCCAGAGTTGGGATAGATGAAAACAGAGAACACTTATTGGCTACACAGGTTAGAAATAAAGAGATACTGAAGGAAAATAATCAGTTTCTTTCTTTGCTAAACCCAGGCATTCTTGTGGGTCTCTGAGCAATATTATACACTTCAGAGATCAAAGATGCCAGGTTGGGTTCTTTAATCCCTGATGTTGTTCCTAAATAATTTCAGGTTTTCATTTCAGAAGGAGAATATCATAGTAACAGTAAAGTCTGAGAAAATAAAAATTCTTTTACCCAAGAGAGTAGGATCTTGAATTTGCTCAGAGAAATTACTTTCAAGTTACATGGACCAATCCCGGCTAAGGAATTGTCTCCAGAAGGAAGAGCATCCCACTGGAAGGTGGGCCTCACCGTAAGTTATGCTACAGATATGGGCAGATTAATTATCTGCTTGATCAAACACTTTGCTTTTTCATTTCACACTTCCAACCCCCTAGCAAGCATCTTATAAAGGATACCAATGCTTTTCTGAGATAGTCTTATTCCTATCTCTATCTAAGAATGCTTGCCTTAACACTTGGCATTGTGAAGACCTTTTCCAATCCCTGCTCCCCACAATGAGGCTGTCTGCCACTATGTGGCTAAATTCCATGCTGGTTTAATTCAAGGTTATGGCACTTTCCATTGTTTGTTAATTCCCCTTTATTGAGAATCTGTTGACATGTAATTTGGTCAGTTATTTTTCTTTAAATGCTAATAAAACAATTTTTTGGCTTCCATTTGTTCCATTCTTAAATACTTGTATTAATTAAACTATGAATCCAAAGAAGTAACTCACACTGTTCACTTTATAATATGGTTACCATTAAGTGATCATCCAAAATTCCAGTTATAGCGCATCGGGGCTTGTTCCTAGGGGTGGTGCTCAGGACCATGGAGCTTTCAGCAATGGGAGGTGGCTCCAAGTGGATCGAACGGGCGCGGGTGATGGCCGGGGAGGTGGTTCTGGGACGATGTCTGGGGAAGTGCCACCCAACGTTAATATCAAGAAGCCTCGATGGGACCAGAGCAAGTTCTTGGCCAAGCCAGTCACTTCTTCACGGTTACTGATCCCAGAAAGATCTTTTAACGAATGAACAGCTAGAGAGTGAGAGGAAAGTGGTGTATGATTACAGACAAGGAATCATTCCTGCAGGCCTCACAGAAAATGAGCTGTGGAGAGCGAAGTACGCATATGACTTGGCTTTCCATCCTGACACCGGCGAAAAGATGTCTCTGATAGGAAGAATGTCTGCTCAGGTCCCGATGAACATGACCATCACAGGCTACATGATGACCTTCTACCAGACCACACTGGCTGTGCTCTTCTGGCACAGCCAGTGGATAAACCAGTCCTTCAATGCCCTGGTCAACTACACCAACAAAAGCGGTGACGCTCCCCTCATTGTGAATGAGCCAGGAACCACTTATGTTTCTGCAACCACTGGCGCTGTGGCGACGGCCCTTGGACTCAATGCCTTAACCAAGCATGTCTCACCACTGATAGGACATTTCGTTTCCTTCGCTGCTGTAGCTGCTGCTAACTGCATTAACATTCCGCTGATGAGACAAGGGGAACTCAAGGTTGGTATTCCTGTCACTGATGAAAATGGTACTAAAGCAAGCCATCACACAGTTGGTCATCTCCAGGATCCACATGGCGGCCCCTGGCATGGCCATCCCTCCGTTTATCATGAACACCTTGGAGAAGAAAGCCTTTTTGAAGAGGCTCCCATAGATAACCGATTCAAGTCACGCTGGTTGGCTTTTGTTTGGTGTTTGCCACCCGCATGTACTGTCCTCTGTTTCCTCAGAAGAGTTCCAAGTATGTGACAAGCTTGGAGGATGAGTTGCAAGCCAGCATCCAAAGGAGTCATCCTGAAATGTGTACTTTAACAAAGGCTTGTGAAGCACCCGAGGCCAGAGACATCTGTGAGCCTCCTGAAGCCACAGCAGTGAGGAAATACGTGTGCCAGGGCCCTCCCATCTACAGAAGTCTGCAAGATCTGCGTTAGAGTCAAGCTGCCGGTCAGGAGCCTGACATTTGAATCGTGTTGTAATTTGCAAGAAAATACCCTTCTGGTTGATTTTAATGGCTCCATTTTTCCAAAACCCCCACCTTCAGTGTTTCTGTTTAAACAGTGGTGAGAGCCAGAGTCCACAGAGCTCAAGGCAGATTCTGCAAGTGCTTAAAGGAGACATTCAGAAGAAGCTGAAGCCCTTGAGGTCTGCCCAACCATCCGATCTTGGAGTCCTTGCCCCAGTGCCTGTGTAGCTCTAAGAACATGAAGTAGCTAGTTTCAAGAAGGACCAACTCACCAATTGTCCACCCAGGTAGTGAGAAACATACAGAAGACATGGAGCTGGGATCTTTTAAATTTGTTTTGTGAAGTTTTGGCCTCTTAATGCTTTTGTATAGGAATACTCACTGATTGAAAATTGGCAACCTTTGCTGATCTTCTAAAAATACTTTTTTTTTCCTGAAGAAAAAAGTGCAATAGGGTTGTGTGGTGATATTTCTCTGACACGAGATAGAGTTGTGTGCGTGTGACTGGTTAGCAGCTATCAGTATTAGCGAGGTCTCTTGTCAATATCAGAGTCAGTGTGTCATTTCAGTTTAACTGGATGAACTGCCAAATAAATGAATGCAGAATGAAAAATTTCAGTTATAATGGCATAGACACACATGAATGCACTCACAGAAAATAATTAATGTTATTTTAAGAAGTAAATGTTACTGGAAGTACACTATCAAATTATAAGATTCTATGTCATAACATGCGGTTCCAATTGCCTTCTGTTCCATTGTCTCTTGATGTTTCAGAGAGGAGGAGGTGTGACTCTTCAAACCAATTCAGTCCTCCCAGGACACAAAGTGCATGTCATATCCTGCTGTGGAACTGTTATTGAAATTATAGATATTCACATCACATGCACCTATTCTCAGAAGTGCTTAGCCAAGAATCCTCAGTATAGTCTATGGATAGAAGAAAAACTGTTTGACATCACCATCTTAGATTCTCTGATGACTTTATCATATAATCTAATTTTTGTTAGATATTTTCTTTATTTACATTTCAAATGTTCTCCCCTTTCCTGGTTTCCCCTCTGAAGAAAAACCATATTCTCTCCCCCTCTCCCTGCTCACCAACCCACCCACTGAAGTTCTTGGGTTTTAGACAATATTTTAGTTTTGTTTCTTAGTTAGTAAAAAAACTTACAGTATTCCAGTGATTTCCAAGTGCTGCTACCATAGGTTATCCCTAGTTTCAGAGAAAGACCAGACTATGACCTGACTTACCCAGTCTACAGAGATATTGAGCAGGATTTTGAATATCCTCTGTCCTGGACAGATGAGATCTATATTTGAGAGATGTGGGGATGAATACTGAAATGAAAGATCTATAATGTCACAGTGTCTGTCTAGGCACCCTACACATCTCAGAGGAATTTGCATGCATATTGTTATATATGATAAGTGTATCATGTCTTTCTCTCTCTTCCCCCTCTATGTATATCTGTGTCTCTCTATCTCTCTGTGTATCCCTCTTTCTCTCCCAAACATATTAACACACACAATATATATTATAGATATACATATAGAGATAGAGCTAAACATAGTTTCTAAAATAGTATGCTTCTATGAAGCCCTTATAATAGTCCTTTAGTATTATAATGCTCTGCATACTTTCCCCTATATGCTGTCTTTCCATACTCCAAGATAAATTACGTGTCCATATTCCATTATCCCCTTTAATCCTTTAAATGACTGTGTTCTAGCAAAAGGCCCCTAAATCTCTCTCTTACTTAACTCCTGACTTTTATATAACTATTTCAAATGAACCACACATGACTCAAGATTCAAAGGTAATGTCTACAAACTTGGAAAATGAGAAGTTATTCTCTTAAATTGTGGATTACCATTTACATAATATTTGCTTCTCAACCATACATTTACCTAAAACATCATAATTTCATTTTGATTAACATGAATAATATACCATGAAATAAACATACCTCATTATGGCCAACCAGTCATCAACTGGTGGACATTTAACCTGTTTCTATTTCTTGGCTATTGTGAAAACATCAGCAATGAGCATGGATGGTTCTCTATATTAGTTAATAATTACTCAAATCATATCTGTAATTGTATATCGAAAATTGATTCTTTACACATAAAATTCTGTAGAAAATTGGACAATATACTGTACTTCTAATAAGCCTCCATTGGTATCCCATAAAATGTATCATGATCTACCTTTAAAGAAATGTACATTGAATGGGCCAGTAAATATCTTCAACAAAATTATAGAA
>NW_022196904.1:17408129-17424278 GCF_008632895.1 Mastomys coucha
AACTCTACTAAATACAAAACAAACAAAAAGATTTTATATATTTATGTTCATTTAAGAAAATACTAGTATTATTTACATAATAATGTAAATAATGTATTATTGACATATACAGTTGATATATTTGGAGTTTTTAAAAATTTATATGGAGAAAAATGTATTTTCACTATTGCTATAGACAAGCATCTACATAAGACTGTTAAATTGATTGTTGTTTTATATCAAACAACTTTTATAATACTCATTTTTATTGTTATAATATTTTATAAATTTTAAAGAATATGACAAAAATACCCTATCAATATGTACTACATTTGTGAATATGTACATCAAAAAATCAATAAACTTTCAAAATAAAAAAAATAAAGAATAAAATAAAAAAGAAATGTACATTGGAATAACCCAAAGAATCATAGGGGAAAAACAGGTTTCACTTCTTTGATTTGTCAGACTAAATTATCCTTGCCAAAAACAGAGGAAAATATAAGACTCCAATTCACATGCTGATGGTCTTTCTGACATCAGTACAATTTTACAACAGTGAAAGCATATGGTGTAATGCACCCACTAGAAATACACTTAACACGTCCTTTGATCTTTCCTGGAGTGTACCTCTCCACACCTGAAGACAACACCAATTCAGAACTTAGGTTCCCCCAAAGGAAAGACAGAAAAATTATTTTAACTTTTGCTCATCTGCTCATTAAGATCTAACAAACTTTTGGGCATCATTATTTCTTACCAGAATGAGAAAATGATAATTTGCACTGGGGATAAATGTTTTTCCTTTATAGGTGTATTCTAGAATCTGCATACAGACATGGTTAATAACAACACAGATGACATAGTAATAACTCTCTGAGAAGTGTTTGGACCAGACACTGTCCACTTATGTGCTCTCATGTCTCCCCTCATTCAGTGATCTGCACAGAGTTCTTCAAGGGGAAAGGATCCCAGAGCTGTCTCTGCAGTCACAGTTCAGGAGCTGGCCTTCATCCCCGTGAGGAACCCCATCCTTGCTGTGCCTGCACAGGTGAGACTGCTGCAGCTTTAGGTTTCTGCTTAAAGTTCTTCTCCCCCTTCTACAATCCAGTGTATTCTGAAGCCAACATTAATCATTAGAGTGGCTTTGTTTTGGTCTCCATGGTTTACTTTATTATGTCAATGATATCATTAACCTAAAGAAATGTCCATTTCATGGTATAGAACTCATCTGAAAATATCCTTTAAGGTGACCCTACATTTGATAGGACAGGTTTTAGCTGTTGGATAGTAGCTTATTGTTACTGTGGAAATCAGAACAAACCACATAAGTTGCACACTAAACATGAGCTTTCAAAACCTGAAGTTTAAATAATCTACATATGCAAAGACTTTCACAGATGGTGGTAATGTTTTTGATTGTGGTTAACAAAAGCTGGCCATGAATCTGATATATGTACTCTACATGAAGCCATAGAAAATGAGCTAAAAATCCTAAATTTATGAATCAGTGATATACTTTTGTCACTCAGACTTTTCCGAACACAGATGATATATGTGTATATCAGGGTTCTTTATGAAAAGAAACCTAGTGACTTTTTCAGAAAATATTTGTATTAGATATTTTCTTTATTTACATTTCAAAAGTTATCCCCTTTCCTGGTTTCCCCTATGAAAACCCCCTACCCCATACCCCCTCCCCCTGCTCACCAACCCACCAACTCCTGCTTCCCTCTCCTGGCATTCCTCTACACTGGGACATCTAGCCTTCACAGGACCAAGGGCTTCTTCTCCCAATCATGTCTGACAAGGCCATCCTCTGCTACATATGCGGCTGAAGCTATATATGATCCATCCATGTGTACTCTTTGGTTGGTGGTTTAGTCCCTGGGAGCTCTGGGGACACTGGTTGGTTCATATTGTTCCTTCTATGGGACTGTAAACTCCTTCAGCTCCTGTGTCCTTTCTCTAGATCCCCCATTGGGGTCCCTGTGCTCAGTCCAATGGTTGGCTGAGAGCATCCACCTCTGTATTTGTCAGACACTGGCAGAACCTCTCAGGAGACAGCTGTATCAGGCTCCTGTCAGCAAGCATTTCTTGGCATCTGCAAGAGTGTCTAGGTTTGGTAACTGTATATGGGATGGATGTCCAGGTAGAGAAGTCTCTGGATAGACTTTCCTTCAGTCTCTGCTCCAACTTTTGTCTCTGTATCTCCTTCCATGGGTATTTTGTTTACCATAAGAAAGAAATATTCACACTTTGGTCTTCCTTCTTCTTGGACTTCATATGGTCTGTAAATTGTATCTTGGGTATTCTGAACTTCGGAAACAAAATCCACGTATCAGTGAGTGCATACCATGCGTGATCTTTTGTAATTGGGTTACCTCACTTAGGATGATATTTTCTAGTTCCATCGATTTGCCTAAGAATTTCATGAATTCGTTGTTTTTAATAGCTGAGTAGTACTCCATTGTGTAAATGTTCCTCATTTTCTGTGTCCATTCCTCTTTTGAGGGATATCTTAGTTCTTTCCAGCTTCTGGCTATTATAAATAAGGCTGCTATCAGCACAGTAGAGCATGTGACCTTATTACATGTTGGAGTATCTTCTGGGTATATGCCCAGGAGTGGTACTGGTCCTCAGGTAGTATTATATCCAATTTTCTGAGACCCCCCCCCAAACTGATTTTCAGAATGGTTGTACCAGCTTGCAATCCCACCAGCAATGGAGGAGTGCTCCTCTTTCTCCACAACCTCCCCAGCATCTGCTGTTACCTGAGTTTTTTATCTTAGCCATTCTGACTGGTGTGAGGTAGAATCCCTGATGATGAATGATATTGAACATTTCTTTATGTGCTTCTCAGCCATTCAGTATTCCTCATTTGAGAATTCTTCGTTTAGATATATACCCCATTTTTAATAGGCCTATTTAGTTCTTTGGAGTCTAACTTCTTCAGTTATTTGTATAGATTGGATATTAGCCCTCTATTGCATTTAGGAATGGTGTTCTGTTCAGGAAAATTTTCATCATGCCCATGTGCTTGAGCCTCTTCCCCACTTTCCTTGTTATTAGTTTCAGTGTATCTGGTTTTATGTGGAGGTCATTGATCCACTTGGACTTGCTCTGTAGTACAGCTTGAGATCAAGGATGGTGATTTCCCCAGTTGTTTTATTGTTCAGAATAGTTTTCGCTATCCTGTTTTGTTTTTTTGTTTTTTTGTTTTTTGGTGTTTGGTTTTTGTTTTTGCCATTCCAGATGAATTCGCAAATAGCTTTCTAACTCTATGAAGAATTAAGTTGGAATTTTGATAGCCATTTCAATGAATCTGTATATTGCATTCAGAAAGATGGCCATTTTTACTATACTAATCCTGCCAATCTATGAGCATGGGAGATCTTTCCATCTCCTGAGATGTTCCTTGATTTTTTTCTTCAGAGGCTTCAAGTTCTTGTCATACAAATCTTTCACTTGCTTAGTTAGAGGCAAACCAAGGGATTTTATATTCTTTGTGACTATTGTTAAGGGTGTTATTCCCTTAATTTCTTCCTTAACCTGATTACCCTTTGAGGAGAGGAAGGCCACTGATTTGTTTGACTTAATTTTATATCCTGCCACTTTGCTGAAGATGTTTGTCAGGTTTAGGATTTCTCTGGTGGAAATTCGAGGTCGCTTAAGTATACTATTATAACATCTTCAAATACTGCTATTTTGACTTCTTCCTTTCCAATTTGTATCCTTTTGACATACATTTATTGTCCAATTGCTCTGGGTAGAACTTCAAGTATTATATTGAATAGGTAGGTAGAGAGCAGGCGGCCTTGTCTAGTCCCTTATTTTACTGGGATTGCTTCAAGTTTCTCTTCATTTAGTGTGATATTGACTACTGGTTTTCTGTATATTGCTTTTACTAGTTTAAGTGTGGGCTTTGAATTCCTGATCTTTCCAGAACTTTTATCATGAAGGGGTGTTAAATTTTGTCAAATACTTATTCAGCATCTAATGAACGGATCATGTTTTTTTTCCTTTGAGTTTTTTTATATAGTGAATTATATTGATGGATTTTCCTTATATTCAACCAATCCTGCATCCCTTGGATGAAGCCTACTTGATCATGCTGGATGATTGTTTTAATGTACTCATTGATTCAATTTGTGAGAATTTTACTGAGTATGTTTGCATCGATATTAATAAGGGAAATTGGTTTGAAGTTCTCTTTCTTTGTTGGGTCTTTGTGTGGTTTAGGTATCAGTGTAATTGTGGCTTCTGGATAATATTCCTTCTGTTTCTATTTTGTGCAATAGTTTGAAGGTCTGATAGAACTCTGCACTAAACTTATCTGGTCCTGGGCTCTTTTTGGTTGGGAGACTATTAATGACTGCTTCTATTTCTTTAGGGGTTACGGGACTGTTAGATAGTTTATCTGATCTGGATTTAACTTTGGTACCTGGTATCTGTCTAGAAAATTGTCCATTTCATCTGGATTTTCTAGTTGTGTTGAGTGTAGGCTTTTGTAGTAGGATCTGATTTTTTTTTTTTAATTTCCTCAGATTCTCCCTTTTGATTTCTGATTTTGCTAATTTGGATACTGTCCCTGTAGCCTCTGGTTAGTCTGGCTATTGGTTTATCTATCTTGTTGATTTTCTCAAAGAACCAGATCCTGGTTTTGTTGATTCTTTGTGGAGTTCTTTTTGTTTCTACTTGGTTGACTTCAGCCCTGTGTTTTATTATTTCCTGCTGTCTACTCCTCTTGGGTATATTTGCTTCTTTTTGTTCTAGAGCTTTCAGGTGTGCTGCTAAGCTGTTCTAGAGCTCTCAGGTGTGCTGTCAAGCTGTTCTAGAGCTCTCAGGTGTGCTGTCAAGCTGTTCTAGAGCTCTCAGGTGTGCTGTTAAGCTGTTAGCGTATGCTCTCTCCCATTTATGTTTGGAGGCACTCAGATTTGAGTTTTCCTCTTAGCACTACTTTCACTGTGTCCCATAATTTTAGGTTTGTTGTAGCTTCAATTTCATTAAATGATAAAAATGTTTTAATTAATTTCTTTATCTCTTCCTTGACCAGGTTATCATTGAGTATAGTGTTCTTTAACTTCCATGTGTATGTGGGATTTTTCTTTTTCTTTTTCTTTTTCTTTACTGTTGTTATTGAAGACCAGCTTTAGTCCATGATGATCTAATAGGATGCATAGGATTATTTCAGTCTTCTCATATCTGTTGAGGTCTGTTTTGTGACCAATTATATGGTCAATTTTGGAGAAGGTACCATGAGATGCTGAGAAGAAGGTATATTATTTTGGTTTAGGATAAAATATTCTATAGATATCTGTTAAATATTTTGGTTCAAATGTATTTAACAACAGAAACTGAGGAAATGCAAAACATCATCAGATCCTACTACAAAAGCCTATATTCGGGAAAACTTGAAAATCTGGATGATATGGACAATTTTCTAGACAGATACCAAATACCAAAGTTAAATCAGATAAACCATCTAAACAGTCCAATAGCACCTAAGGAAATAGAAGCAGTCATTAAAATTCTCCTCTCCCCAAAAAGCCCAGGACCAGACAGGTTTAGTGCAGAATTCTATGAAACCTTCCAAGAAGACCTAATACTAATACTCTTCAAACTATTCCCAAAAATAGAAACAGAAGGAACACTTCCCAATTTATTCTATGGAGCCGTAGTTACATTGTTTATTCTCCCTTGGAGATGGAATGGCTTCTGTCTAATCAAGAATCTGTCACAATTTCCTTTCATAGAGGACTCCATAAGAGATTGTTTTTTCTACTTCTATCATGTTTAATGTTCCAAATAGATTTTAAAAACTAGTTGAGTACATACTAATTTTAGCTTCAGAAGATATCATGGATAATTAAGAGGCATTTAACTACTATAAATTATTTTGATGACTTAAAAAATGTCAATACTGAGTTGTACATGTTAAAATAAACTTTATTAGTTTTATGACAAACAAAAAAACATAAAAGCATGAGTATTAAATTTGCATTATCTTTTGTAATTTTTATACTTTTATTTTATGTGCACTTGTATTTTACCTGTGTATATGATTGTGAAGATGCCAGGTCACCCAGAATTAGAATTATAAGCAGTTTGGAAGTGTCATGTGGGCACTGGGAATTATATGTGGGTACTCTGGAAGAACAGATGTTCCTCTTAAACACTGAGCCATCTCTCCAGCTCTTTATTATATTTTTGAAGGTATATTTATTTTATTTGATGTGAATAAATTTTTAGCTTGCTTGTATGACTGAAAATACATGAATGCAGTGCCACAAATATGAACAGAAGGGATGAAATCCAGAATCATCACTCCACAAATGAATTTGTATTTCTTAACACATTGTTATGAGGAATGATGTTGAATTCTAATGTAACAAAAAGTATAGTCCTGTTTACTACATTGTTTGTGTATACATATGCAGAGCCTGTACTGTGTTAAAAGGTGTGTAGTATTGTTGGCTAAGTGAGATATAGTTGCATCACATGCATAGTTCCATCATATTAGAAGAGAAAGTAAATAAGTATAAACTTGTTATTCTGGGTGAATGTCCACGCAGGGTTTTTCAGAGAAGACTCCTAAAGCATGACAAAGCAGTGCCACCATTCTTGAAAAACAGAGACTCCAAATTAATTGAAAATCTCAGATAACTGAGAAGGCAGTACTGTTTACCCTTATTATTACTCCATTGTCAAATGAAGCCATCTCCATGTTGTCTCAGAATAAAACACTGATAAGCTCGGAGGAAGTGGCTCTTCAGATCTTTTTGCTTTGCCAGGTTTTGGTTGGGACCATGGGCAACATCCTTCTGTTTCTTCATAATTTTTCTTCAATCTTGTTTGACTCTCAACTTAGGCCCATCAAGGTCATTTTAACCAACTTAGCTGCAGCTAATGTCTTCATTCTCCTCCTCTTGACATTTCCAAATCGTATGGTAGTTTTTGTTCCAAGGAAGCCTCCAACTAACCTCACATGTAAACTTGCATATTTCTTTTACATGGTGGCTCGAAGCACAAACATGTGCTCCACTTGTGCCCTGAGCACCTACCAGTTTGTCACTCTTGTTCCTTGTACCTGGGCTGGGGATTTGTTTAGAAAAATATCCCCCAAAGTCATGAGCTATTCTTGTTACAGTTGTTGGCTGTTTGCTGTCTTAAATAATGCTTACATCCCAATGAATGTCAGTGGTCCACCGAAAACAAACAATGACACTGATTCTAAAGGTAAGTGGGTCTGCTCGACCTCTGGTTCCAGTGTTGGCATGAGCTTCTTGAGATTTGCCCAGGACATTATATTCATCAGCACCATGGTCTGGATGAGTGTCTCCATTGTTACACACCTGAACAGACACCACAAGAGAATGCACTACATACACAATCCCAATCAGGACCACAAAGTCTATGCTGAGACTAGAGCATCCTACACCATCCTGATGATGGTGGTTACATTTGTGAACTTTTATTTTCTAGACTGCATTTGTACTTTCTTTCATATTTCTTTTGTGAGCACTCGTCTCTGGTTGAGACATGTCAAAGAAGTTTTGGCTGTAAGCTTCCCTACCATTTCTCCTTTACTGTTGATCTTTAGGGATTCTAAGGGTCCTGTTCTGTGCTCTTCACTGTGGGGCTGGAAAGTTGTGTAACTGGTGGAGCCAGTCTGGAACATGAATGAAGTCAAGATGTCTCCAAACCCTGAGAATCTCAGGACTGGCCAAAGTAGGACTGTTCCTTCCTTGCTCACAAACATAGCTTGTACAACCCCCTACCTCTGCCACCATTGAAGTAGTTATGTACCTCTATGTCAAAGTTTTATGTTAAACTTACTATCTAATTATTAGGAAATGTCTAGCTACTACCTGGAATTCTTGTGCAAATGAAAACTTCATGTACCTCAGCCTCTGCCAATGATGTACACTCACCTTCAAACCAACCACACTCCCAAAGGATTATATGTCCTTTGTTCACACCTAATAAAAAGAGCTATTTCGCTGAAAACTGTCTCCAGAGAAGCCTTTTCTACTGCACTCACACTGGCTGAGATCCTGTTAACCCACCTGCCCAGCTAAGCTTCATTCCTTCTTTTAAAGCAGGTCATCAATGGTGGCAGGATACCCCAAGTGCAGAAGCAGACTTGGGCCAGCAGCTGTCACACAATTAGGATTCAATAGGACCTCCAGTTCAAGCAGCGTATGGTGCATGCAAGCACAGGCGCCTTTGGCATCATCCCAAAGATGCCAAGCCTTCATAATCTGAGGGCTAGTGGTCTATCTTTTCTTTTTGATTTACACAATCAGTGTGGGTTTAGATGCATTGAAAGGACAACTGAAATCATTTGGCCATGGCACTCCCTAGTACTGATGGAAGGTACACAATCTTCTGCCTCAACCTCACCAGCCTACCTAAACACTGGCAAAAACCTCCTATCATTTTCTATGCAAACAAAGCAAATCAAATCAAAAGAAAAGAAAACAAACAAACAAACAAACAACAGTTAGACAACAGACAATAAATACTGACATGTTGATTCCTGGGGCTCTCAAACCTGCAGTGAGTTGACATTTTAGGACATTGTGGGATCACCTAACTGCTGCAAGTTTTCAGGAATATTCTTTATTGGAACAGGTGTTTCCTTTCCTTTTATATCATGGGAAACATATCATTACAAAATAAATCATCAAAGATTAGGAAATATGTGCCCTATTAAACTCCTGTATAATAAAACTAACCCACAAACAAACCCCCTTCTTTTTGAGGAAATCCTTGAAATAGCACCATTTATGGCCATGGGAAATCCTTACAACTGAATCATCATCCAAGGTCATTTACCTGACTTGGCACAATGGAGAAGGAAAAATTTCTTCTCTCCACTTCAGCTTTTCATAGCTTTTAGGGATAATATTTTTGTACACTGTGTGACAATGTGGCTCTGTCTTT
This sequence comes from Mastomys coucha, assembly GCF_008632895.1. NCBI lineage: Eukaryota > Metazoa > Chordata > Mammalia > Rodentia > Muridae > Mastomys > Mastomys coucha. Next base: position 17,417,058 of record NW_022196904.1, read on the forward strand.
CCTTGCCTGTCTAAGGCAGAGTTGAAATAAGAGAACTTAAATTAGTATAAACGGGATAATTGAATTATGAGCTAGTAGGAACAAGGATAGCTTAAGGAAGGACCCCATTCCCCTACTTTTTCTGCCTGGTTAGACCTCAGTTGGAGAGGAGGTACTTAGTGCTTATGTCCACAGGTGGTGTGATACCCAACAGGAGCTTCCCCTTCTCTTAGAAGAAGGGGAGGGGGTCATGGCAGTAGGGATTTGTAAGGGCAAGACTGGGAGCAGAGGAGGTAGGCTGTGAGTAGGATGTAATATAAATAGAAAAATAAATTGTGAAAAATAATAGTAAAGATATTAAGAGATATCATACAAAACATTGAGTAAAGTAATAATAATAACACTTTTAAAAAAAGAAATTTTACATGAATTCAATCAAAAGCCTACAACACCACCTTGGGACAAGACTATAAAAAAGTAGTCTGTATCTGTTAAAAAAAAACAAAGCTGGCTTTTCCAGTTTTTATAAAGGAATTTGAACCCATGGAACAGGATCCACTAGATTGTGAGTTATGAATGATGGCACAAGTTTCAAAAAGATTGCAAGAATTAGAAGTAGCCTATGGCTTACCTTCACCATATATAAAAGTTACTAAACTGTGCCACACAGTATCATATAATTCCAAAAGTTTGGTGAGATTAGATGACAACCATCTTAGAGTCTGGCTTCTACTATACTGGCCAACATGGTGGAAAGATGAGGCAATTATGCATCAATAAAAGAGGACTGGAGGCATTGATATTGTCAAGGATCAATTATTAGGTGAAAGTCCATATTCTGAATTAAGAATACAGATTGATGATGCTGTCCTAGAACAATGTCATACAATAGACTTACAATAGATTCTTACACCTAACAATAGACATACAATAGGAAACCTAACAAAGAACTGAAATTGGGGACCCCTGTGGTTGAATTAGGGGAAGGATTGAAGAAGCTGAAAGAGAGGGTGACACCATAGGAAGACCAGCAGTCTAAACTAACCCAGACCCTTGTGAGATCCCATAGACTGAGCTACCAACCAGGCAGCATACACTGGCCAGTCCTATGCCCCTGGCATATATGTAGCAGAGGTCTGCCTGGTCTGGCCATAGTGAGAGAAGATACACTAAATTCTCTGAGGTCTCAGGGAAGGGGGAAGTCTGTGGGGGAGGGAGCACTCTCTGAGATGCAAGGGGGAAAGGAATAGAATGAGGTACTGTCTGTAGGTAGGGAGAACAAGTGTAGCAGGGACTTGCATGTAAATAAATAACGAAGAAAGAAAGAAAAACAGAACCTCTAAAAGACCAAAAAATGAATGAGTAAATAAACAAATGAATTTTAAAATTAACAAAGGAACTCTATACTCATAAATTAGAAATATACCATGAAAAGAAAGGAAAATGACATCAAATTTATTGCTTGAAAATATCAACCATATTAACAGTGATATTTATCTAATTTTAAAATTGCTCAAGTCTCTGTATGACAAGCAACATTATAACACACAATATTATAACTCTTCTAATATCAGAAATTTGAAGGACAATATTTCTGTTTGCTAGACACTCTTTAGGACTGCTAGAGAGACATCTCATTAGTTGAATCACTTAGCAGGCAAGCTTTAGGGTCTGAACTGGATGCTAAGAATCTAGGCAACAATCTCTTATGTGAGGGCCAGCCAGATAGATTATTGGATAAATGCACTTGTCCAGCCACCTAAACTGGATCCCCAGGACACCAATCCTGAGAGGACTGCATTGTTTTCTGACCTCTAAATATTCAATACAGAAGGTCACACAACCCTGAACTCACACAAAGTAAAGAAATAGTAAATAAAAAATGATCGTGTATAGTTGTATATACATCTAACTCCATTGATGGAAAATGAAAAAAATGACAGGAGAAACCCCCGGACCTCATGGGAGAGACAACCCATCCTAATTATTAAAACCCAAAATTAGCCATTTGTGAAAAACTGAATTATTGAAAAATGTATTCTGCTTTTCCGCATGAAGCTGCAGACCAATCAGCGAGACAGGTGAATAACAAGTCACACATGGACATATACTCCTGAAAGGTGGTGTGATATGCACAAAATTCTGAGTAAATTCCAGAATATGGTAGGGGTCATGTAACTAACAGGAGGGAAGGAGCTTTTAAGAAGATCCTAGTGCACCTGCAAAATGAGTACTTCCAATTTTCATGAATTTGAATCACATTTGACCTACTACTTTCTTCTTTCAAAACAATGAGTGCTCTTTGCTTTTCGCAGTTCTCAATTCACACTTACAGAAGCCTGAGCAGTGTCTTCCTAACCCTGTTTTCCTTGAGTGTTGCTGGAGATTTCTCCCTTCTTGGGACTTACAGTCCAATGCTGACTAGATCACCAGGGATGTAGGAAGAACTTTTCATCGGCTGGGGAGGAGGTTGGGGACTTCAGGATGTATGAGACTTTTGTGGGGATGGAGGTTCTAAGCAGTACAACATAGTCTGGCCGAGGTGAGCACACTCCACATCACACAACACATTTAGATCCCAAGGATGATAACAGAGTTCTTAAACTCTTCTCAACGACCTGGTATGCATAATGTAAACTCCTTTGGTCATCTCTGATGAATTTTCTGGGATATGTTGTCCATCATACATGTGCTCATTGGCCATAGTGACCATTGGCTATCTTTCAGTTCAGACTCCTCCTTAAAACAGTTATTTTTTTTTTTTTACTTTAGTTTTTATTTTTCTAGAACCTTGATGAAAATATTGTGGATTGTCAAGATAATAACCACAATCTTGGGACTCTCTCTATTTGATTGCCCTTATATAAAAGTCTGTTCATTTCTGTGCAGAACAATGCATAATATATGCCATCTTCTAAGGAACAAGAACTCAGAAGACTGGAGCAAATATTGCAGTATGTGTTGAAGCTGAATGGCTGGTCAGTGTGGAAAAGAAATTACCTGAAACCTACAGTATCACTTTGAGGACCTGCAGAATATGTTGTATCTTGACTGGGACATTTGGGTGGCGCCACCTGGGTCCCCTGTACCCAAGGTGTCTACTTTCTATGGGATGGTGCTTATAAGCAATGTTAAGAGCCCCTACCCAAAATGAACATGTTAAAGTGTTGTTCTCATCTAGGCAACAGGAACATCAGTCCAGGAAATCATACTTCTGATACTCTATGTGTGTGACAGAGACACATTGGGATTCATGTCTATGATGGTTTCTGCATGCTGTCCTTGATCTCACAGAGATCTGCTAGTTTCAGTCTCACAATTGATGGGACCTCTGTGTGTACAACTCCATGCCTGGCTGAAATTTCATTTTTACTTAGGATCATCCCCTCCCCTATGAAGGTAAGATTCTACTCTTTTAGCTCTGGTCTCTTATGTTTTTACTCATTTCTGTGAAAAGTATTCCCTGGGTGGAATTATTTTAAGAAGTTTCCAAGATGAATCCATTCAGATGCCTCTGATTCATGTATGATGAGAATTCTTACAACAATGTTGTATAACAGACTTCCATATAGAGCAAGGACGTGCTTTCCTAGCTCTACTCCTAAGAAAATTCATGTGGCTCTTTGGGGCCAGCACCTATGGAGGGCCATTATTTTCAGGCAAATTCCTACAGAAATACTTCTCCAGCAAGGATCCACCTGAGTACAAGGATTGGCCTAGCTTCATGTCCTTCTTTAGGTGCAACATATGCAAGAATATGTGTAAAATGACGTGCTCCATCAATAACTCATCATGAACATGTTGTATACTGCTTAATGTTCTTGATTATGCTAGGATACTGTTACAAAATAATGCCCAGTTGTTGTAGGCGAAAGCCATAGGTTTCGTTGTATAGTAGGGGACTTACAGTTCCCGAACAAATTCTGACAAACTTTTAGGGCATAGAAAATTTCTAGACCCAGCTCGATGATTCTTCATTCCTTTTAAAATGTCAATGCTGACATACCAGTAAAAAGGTAGTGGTGGGAGATAATAACCTGACAGCTGGCATAACAAGTGTCCACCAAGCTTGTCTCTTAGCTGTGATTGTTCCCAGGTTTGAGAAACTGCAGCATGACCAGGAGTTGGTCAGAGCTTAAGAGTCTCTGCAGAAGGAGCTGCTGCAGGAGCCACCTGATTTGGCCCAGACCCAGAAAACACGGAATTCCTTGGATGGATTTTCATCCTCATATTCTGTTTCCTTATTGTGAATGGGCCCAAATTTTATATATCTAGTGAGACATTCATCCTGCTTCTGGTTCTGATTTCCTTCCCTTCTCTGACAATCCCCCTTGAGATAAGTGAGGTGACTGTCTTGCTTCTAATTAAGGTGCAAGACATGGCTCTTTCTCCTAATTCTGCAGTGAGAGAATGCTGCTTACCAAGATTTTCTATTGTGGCTTTTGCTATTTGAGTGTTTTGTTTTTGTTTTCACTATTGAGACATTATAAATCCATTTTATATTTTTTTTCAAATTTCTAAGGCAATTCATTTTTTATACTGACTGCATTTTAAAACTCATATTTTGAAAATGTATTCTTATTAATAAAAAATTAACTCATAATTCTTCACCCTTAAGACCATCTTAATTATTCAGGTGTGCTGTCCTACTCCTTTAACTTCAGAACCCACAGGCAAAACTCATTCTTTCTAAGTTCTAGACAGGCTGGACTAAATAGTGAATTCCAAGCCAGCCAGGCCTATACAGTGGGTTCTGTCTTTTGTGTGAATAATGTGGCTTACTCCATGGATGTATACTTTATAATGCAGTGCGTACCATACTATACCCATACTGTCATGTTTATTTCTATCCCTAAAATAGAGTTGAATCAACGTACACCATATATCTGATACTTAATCAGTTCTGCAACACTATCTTTATATACTGAAAATGCAAAATCAAACTATTGAAATTAATTTTTCAAACTGCTGAACATAGTACATTTTATCCAAGTTTTTACAGAATTGAATTTGTAAAGTACACTCCTTTCACCCTATGCTCAAATTAATCAAAATTGTACCTGAACTCTTCAAAGACACTAAATTGTTTTCTAGACACATGATGATTTTCAAATATATGAATGAGATTAATTATGCTAATGACTAAAAGAAAGTAAAATTCCATAAAAATAAAATTTGATTCTCATATTCCAAAGAAAATGTAATTTAATAAATAATGCAAATGAGTAGAAACTAGGATTTTCTGAAGCTACTGTGTAAGGTGAGTCAATGTTATGACACACTCACATTTACTATAGATCAAAAAGAATCAAACATGACCAATATCTATATCTCTACCACGTAAAACTGAGTCAGCACATTGATAATACCACTAATGGCTTTTGAAATGTAGAATTCTAAGAGGCTAAAGCAACTAAGAGAGTTGCTTTTATCTTCTCCATTCCCATTCTGCAGACATGGAATAGTGTAGTAGCTGGATAGGCTGTGCAATGATGACACATTTAAGGAATTTCTCTCTATTTTTGGTTTTTTGTTTTGTTTTGTTTTCTTTTTGGAGATAGGGCTTCTCTGTGCAGCCCTGGCTGTCATGGAACTCACTGTGTAGGTCAGGCTGGCCTTGAACTCAGAAATCTGCCTGTGTCTGCCTCCCAAGTGCTGGGATTAAAGGCATGTACCACCACTGCTCGGCAGGAATTCTCTGTTTATGTGAATGTGAATCATTGAGAGTGATTATTTTTCATCTTGTTTTTTTCTTTTCAGTGTATCCTGTATGAGAATTAATGTTGGACTATGTTTGACATTCTGTACATTATAAAAGACACCTATAGTATGTGAAGATTAAGATGATGAAATTTGTGATATTATGTAAAAACACTAAAATATTTTAAGCTCAGAGTTTTTCATTTATCTTCATGGCTTTTATATGCAATGAAAGAATATATATAAAAACAACATTTCAAGTGACATTGTTCTAACCATATCACATATTCCTAAGTTTAGAGTTCAAAACCAATTGAGTCCTGTTGCTTAATATAAAGAATAATTAATGGTTAATTGAATATCACTTACTCAGTATACCAATCTTTCTTTTTTTAAGTTTTATTGCATTATAATGAGAAAAGTTACATGATTTCAATTTATCTGAATTTGTTAACATTTAAAAACATATTTTAAGTAAAGAGAATTAAATCACATTATTGTTTTCCTTTTGTACCCCAACTCCTTCCAGAGACCCCCTTCAATACCTACAATATCTTTTTTGTCATATTCTTTAAAATTTATAAAATATTATAACAATAAAAATGAGTATTATAAAAATTGTTTGATATATAACCACAATCAATTTAACAGTCTTATGTAGGACCGAAAGGAACGTGAGCCACTGGGCTGGTGGAGTTCCTGTGTGCCTGGTCCCGCTGGTCCCAGTTACTCCCGGTGTTGGGAGAGATCTTGTGTCCTCCTCACCTCTGATCCTGGGTGTGTTAGAGCCCCAGTCTTTCTTAAAGCAAAATAGATATTCATGATTTGCAACATATGCCATCACAACCACTTTCCTGCACTTAGTTTTAAATCAGAATATTTCTCTATGTTGTTGTTACTGATTCAATTTTTCTTAAATTGTGGAAGAAATGACATACACAAAAGAATTATCATTATCCTCACCCAGTCGGTGAATGTTTCTGGAATGTAATCACTGACGTACAGGGCCAGGTTCATGACACAGTTGCCAATCCCCATCTTTGCTGCTGTATTTCTCTTCCAATAATCTACAGATAAGGATGATTCATCCAGGCAAGACAAATGATGACAAGAAATAGCCTGTTTCTATTAAAGTCATTTAATAAATTTAGAGGTAGAATGTATGAAGATAAATGGGAAATGTGAAGTGAACACTGGCTATTTGTTTAAGTGAAATATTCTGTTTTCTCTGCAATACAAGGCTTTAATTTCAGGTAATTGATTATTATTATTATCATTATTTTGCTGAGTTTTGTTTTATAGACAGTACCTTTAAGCTTATAGCAGCTCTGAACTCACTATTTTGTGTTGATCTAGTAACTTTTCTTTTTCTTTTTTTTTTTTCAGTGTAATTGCATTAGGGTCTCTTTATTATAATTTCAGGTTTGGGCTCTCCTCCAAACCAACTCTGACAGAGAAGGAACGGAAGGCAGAACAGTCTCAAACCCTCAGCAGGACAAGGTTTTAATGGAAGTGGGAGTAAATGAGACTGAGTCCAGCTTG
>NW_022196904.1:17425662-17448881 GCF_008632895.1 Mastomys coucha
AAAAAAAAAAAAAAAAGATGTTCAAAGAGTAGTAACAAATGCCATTAAGGCTAACTAACTACACTATGATAGCCTCAGTGTTCTTTATCCTGTAGAACTTGAGAGCTCCGTCCAGACATTCCACTTAGAATACAAAGTTTCATGATGTCAAAGCATACAAGAAAATAGGAAGTTCATCTTAAAGAATCAGTACTCACAGTAATTAAGAGACCAACCATGTTACTCATGAAAGGCAAACTAAAAATAAATGGAGACATTGGAAGTAATGTCAAAATTTAAAAAATCCATAACAAGACATATATTGTTTTACTGTTATAATTTGGTTCAGATAATGGCTTTTCAAAAACTCTGATTGATTACTTCTGCTTTTATTCCTCTGAAATATTTCTGGGAAATATATAATTCATCCTTATAATTGTCAATTATTAATAACTGACTATACTTTGGATATGTGAGAGACAATAAACAACCATGTATTGAAAACTCAAACTTAAATGAGAACTTTTAGAACAGAGTGAAGTTGAACTCAATAAGTTATATTTAAGGTTTGGGGACATGAAACATGCATTTGGCAATGATACATATTTTCTCTTCTTACTGTTTTCTTATAGCTGTGGTACTGGCAGAATTCATTGTCCGCTCTACCAAAGCCATTTATGATGCCACCAACGAACTGGAGACAATTGTTATTTGTAACAGGGGTGGAATTCTCTAAAATAAATGTCTCCTATTTTCATTAAATAGTGATTTTCTCAGGATTATAAACAAGATTTAAACACTGATTTTTCTCCGGTTCCTAACCAAGTGTTAGTATATTACTTAACAGTTCACGCAAAAGGCTAACTTGGGATAAAAATGTTAAGCAACAAATATATAAGAATAACAGTATTTTAGTAATGGTTTATATTCAATTTTACAGATCTAGGGACTTATGAAAAATTTCCCTTCAAAATGTTCTTTTATTTTATTTTTAGATTTGGTTTAAATATAATGCCATCCTTGTCCTCTTCCATTTCTTCTTCCACTCACACTCTCACACTATGCAAAATGAACAAAATAAATATTTTTATATGTGAATATGAGATGTATAATTGTGAAAAAGAGTACTAGAGATATGGTTAAAGATCATTAAGTTTGTCAAAAATGTTTTCTGTGAAAATTTTAGCCTCAAGGAATTTATGAAGAAATCCTCTTAATGTAGAAGGTACATGCCAAGATAATTAAATGGTAAAAGACAGTCTGAAATATGATTGAATATTTTTGGCAAGGTTCATATCTAATAAAGTATAGAGACACACAAAAATTCAGAATCACAACAATAATGAACGTTAAAGTTGAAGGGATTTCATGTAGATATTCATCCACATTTTCATATAAATTGTTAAGAGAGTAGCTTTTATTAGAAATAAATTTTCATAAAGCATATTTTATTTTGGATCCCACTACCCAACATCACTTCAGTCTATACTGTTTCTGATTCAACTAAACTCCACACCCATTCTTTTTCTCAATAGAGGGACATCTTCTCACAAATGCTAAGTAATAAAGAAAACCAAAAACATATTTTTAGCCTCAACACATTCTACTAGATTGTCTTCTATTTTAGTTAGTTCTAGAAGGGTATTCCTTTCACGGATATACCTTGAACCATGTACCAGTTGTTTGCAAACTCCATTAAGTTGCTTAGCAAATTTAATAGTTACAGATAGCTTTATGATTTTCCCTAATTTTAAAACAAGCCTCATAATTTCACCTGTTCCCTGACTTTGAGTTTTTGGATATTCGTTGTTTACTTAATTTATTATTTTAAAGTTATTTACCTTTTGTGTTTTTAAACATTAATAATGGACATAGTAATGAATTCTAATTGCAATAAAACATTTTTTATAAAATATTGCTTTGCTATAATTAGTTGCACCATCTCTCAGTGAGGGAAGAGAAGGTAGTCTTGCTACTAATGTTGCCTGGAGGCTCAAAGCAGGTCCTGTATGCTTTTCAGTTAGTGGCTTAATTTTTGGGAGATCCAATGATTCTAGGTTAGTTGACACTTCAGCTCCTTCATTATATTTAAAAAGAAACCAGATGTCCTTAAACAGAGGAATGGATACAGAATATGTGGTACATTTCCACAATGGAGTACTACTCAGCTATTAAAAACATTGATCCCATAAAATTCTTAAGCAAATGGATAGAACTAGAAAATACCATAATGAGTGAGGTAACACAGTTGCGAAAGAACACACATGGTATGCACTCACTGATAAGTGGGTATTAGCCCAAAAGTTTGGAGTACCCAAGATACAATTCACAGACCACCTGAAGCTCAAGAAGAAGGAAGACCAAAGTGTAGATGCTTTATTGCTTCTTAAAAGGGAGAACAAAATACTCATGGGAGAAAATAAGGAGACAAAGTGTGGAGCAGAGACTGAAGGAAAGGCCCCACCTGGTGATCCATCTCATATATGGACAGCAAACACAGACACTATAGTGGATGCCTGGAAGTGCTTGCTGATAGGAACCTGATACTGCTGTCTCCTAAGAGGCTCTGCCAGAGCCTGAGAAATACAGAGGCGGATGCTCAAAACCAACCATTGGATTGAGCATAGGGTCCCCAATAGAGGAATTAGAGAAAGGACTGAAGGAGCTGAAAGAACAACAGTAACAATCAACCAGAACCTTCAGAGCTCCCAGGGAATAAACCACCAACCAAAGAATACACATGGAGTGACTCATGGCTTCAATTTCATATGTAATAGACAATGGCATTTGGGGACACCAAAGGGAGGAGAGGATTTTGGTCCTCTGAAGGCTTTATGCCAAGTGTAGGGGAATGCCAGGGCAGGGAGGCAGTAGTTGATGGGTGGGATGGGGAGCAGCCTCATAGAAGTCTGAGGATAGGGCACGGTATAGTGGTTTTCCAGAGTGGAAACTGGGAATGGGATAATATTTGAAATATAAATATACAAATTATCCAATAAAAATATCATAAATGGGACCAAAAATAAAATAGAAGTAAACAAAATCCCTTGTAGATTTTCCCTCACTCTTATATAGGAGACCCCAACCTCAATGCAATGCTTTGAGATATATACATAAAAATATACATATACATACACTCATTCACATACACACACAAACACACACAATCATAATTTATCTCAGTTGTTACAGCATTTCAGAAGACAGCAATGGTAGGCTCCTTACTGGAAAGGTTCAGTGTCCACATGGGATGAATCTCAATTTGGTCAAGGCACTGTTCACCTTTCCTTCATTCTCCAGTTTTTTCCTTGCATTTCTTTCAGTAAGGAACAATTCTGGGGCAGAAATTTTGAAGGTGATTTGGTTATCCCATCCATCCACTGTGGATGGGCTCTTCAGTTTCCATCTCCCCACTGTTGGGCATTTTGGCTAAGTTCACGCTATTTAGTATTGGGAATGTCTAACACCCCATGTTTTGGGGACTTTCTAAATGTCCCATGGAAAACTACACATTGGTTAGAAATATTCATCTCCATATTTCTATTCATTCTCCTGGACCACTGAACTTCTTTCCTATCTCCTCCCATTCTTGATCTTGCCTCCCTTTTTCCCCCACACTAATCTCTCAACCCAAGTCTGCCCCACCCTATACCTCCTGTGATGATTTTCCTCCCCTTTTAAGTGGGATTGCAGCATCTCTTACTTGGGCCTTACTTCTTGTTAAACTTCTTACTGACTGTGGGTTGTATCATGCCTAATCTGTATTTTTTGGCTGATATCTATCTAGATCTGGGTTTCTTCACTCAGGATGATACTTTATAGTTTCATCCATTTGCCTGGAAAATTCATGATGTTCTCATTTTTAGTAACCAAGTAGTTTTCCAGTATGTAAATGAACCACAATATCTGTATCCATTCTCCAGTTGAGGTACATCTGGGATGCTTTCTATCTCTGGCTATTACAAATGTGTTCACTATGAATATCCTGTAGCAGCCATAGTACTGTAGAGCCTCTTTCTCATATGTGCCCAGGAGCAATAAACCTGGTTCTTTAGGTAAAACTATTTCCATTTTTCCGAGGAATCACCAGATTGATTTCCAGATAGGTCTTACCAATTTGCAATCCAACTATCAATGGCTGAGTGTTCCTGTTTCTCCACACACTCACCAGCATGTGCTGGCGTTTCAGTTTTTACCTTGGATATTTTGATTGTTGTAAGGTGGAATCTCAGTGTCATTCTGATCAGCATTTTTCTGATGACTAAGTATGTCGTATACTTCTTTAAGTGCTTCTTGAACATTTGAGATTCTTCTCCTGAGAATTCTCTGTTAAGTTCTTTGCTCTATTTTTTAATTGGATATTTGGTATTTTGGAATCTAAGATCTTCAGTATTTTACATATTTTGGATATTACGCCTCTATCAGATATAGGGTTAGTCAAGATCTTTTCCGAGTCTGCTATTCTGATTGAGAGTATAACTTTTCTTACAAAAGCTTTTCAAGTTAATGTGCACCCATTTATCTATTCTTGTTCTTACCTAAGCCATGGGTATTCTGTTCAGGAACTTTCCCCTTATTTCAAATCATTCAAGCCTATTTCCCATTTTGTTTTCCATTAGATTTAGTGTATCTAGTTTTATGTTAAGGTCCTTTTTGCACTTGAACTTAAGCTTTGTCCAAGGTGATAATTATGAATCAGTTTTCAGTCTTTTAGATCAGTTAGACCAGCACCACTTGTTGATGATGATTTCTTTTTTTCTAATGTGTTGCTTTGGATTCACTGTCAAAGATCCATTAAACATAGGTGTGTGAGTTTATTTCTGGGTCTTTGATTGTATTCTATTGTCAATTAGTGCTCTGTAGTTCTAGGGTACCTGCGATCTTTGCTTTTGATGATTCTTTTTAAAAGAATGACTTTACAGGTCTCCTAATAATGGAGCCATTAATAGGTTTAGAACATTTATCTTCATTCATGTGTAGAACATTTGTTTAAAACTGAAGCTACCTTGGAGTTAGGGTACTAGTCCATCATGGATATTAAGCTAAGTCAGAAGGTGTTTTTGTGTTTCTTCATTAATGTCAACTTTTTCATCCATAGCATAAAACACCATAATGTGATCCAGAATATGTGGGGGTCCTAGGCATTGTCTGTCATCTAGGATTGATATAGGACAGAATTTCTTACTACTACATGCCAGGAGATTAGCATGACTGGTGGTATAAAAGCCCACTACCCCTAGACAGGACTTGATTCCATCTCTGGTTTGCTAAGAACTATAGGTCTTTTAGCCTTAATCAGTCTCTGAGGTCATTGAGGACCTTGATATCTTTGGTTATCCTCTAAAAGAGAACTCTGGGTATCAGAAGTCTCTGATATGGGTTGCTTTTTCTATTACTCCATCTTTTGTCACTGTCCAAAACCCTAATCCGTGTACTTCTACACAACTTTTGAGTATATATAGTTTAGCTACTGTCATGTCTTTAGGCTTTAGTGAAACTCTATTTACTGTGTCATGAGCAAATATGAATGAAGAAAAGAGCCAGAGAATGCTTACAGACTTGGTGCCAGCATATGGTGGGAAAGGAACTCTAAGTCAATGTAGGTGCTGGATTATTTCTCTTTGTTTTTGTGATGGCCATGTTGGCATACACTTCATGGCCATCTCCTGGGTGCTAGAATTATAGGTATGTACCACTTGACTTGGCTCTGTAACAACACATTCTCCTAGAAATTAATTTTTCCCTTAAGAACCTTATAAGCACTTGCCTTAGCTTTTTCAATGATCCTACAACCAAAATGTTGTGTCACTTCTTAGTGCCACCATGTTGGAACTAGGTTTCTATTGTAAATACCTTTCAGGGGCATGTGGTTCTGTGATTGGCTTCATTGCTTGAATAATTAAAATAAGGAGGTGCTATATAATGTTCCTTATTCACTGTAACTGGAGTATCAGTCTTTTGTGATGTAGACAAGCCACTCAAGGGAGTCTAAACACAGCCTAAAATAAGGGTTTCAGCCCAGGTTTCTCCCTGTGACAAACAATGTGAGATTGGATGAAGGTTCTGCTTCTCAAACTCTTGTGTTGCTGGGACCCACAAAGAAAACAGGTCCTGGAGGCCACAGATGAGCCTTCAGGGGGTCAGTAGTCCACCTTAGCCGAGGATTTGTGTTAAGAGTGAAGAGGGACCTTCTGCTGCAGACTTAATAACAGCTCAGTATGATTAATATACCCCCTTCAACTCCCCCTGTGTCTAAAAATGTTATTCAGGTTAGAAAAAGATGCACAGGCCTTAATCAGGGTGAACAAGTGATTAAATACCTTTTGTAGAAAGGAATTCCTGGGAAAGGAATATTATTGATGAAATCCTCAGGGTCTATGTAAATATATCTTTAGCATGAAGAACTCTAGGCTCTATGATACATGAACTATTGTCATGGTAATTAGTGGGGTTTCATGATCGCCAGCTCCAGGATTAGAATCTGGTCAAAAGTAAGTTAACTCCTGATAGTCTCAGTAAAATATTTGGGTTCTGAACTTTTGCTACTATATTATCAGTTCTTCTGTATGGTGACATGGTCCACTGTCTCACAGGGGGAGATTTCACCTGAGCTGTCACAGTTGTCAAAAATGTGATTTTTATTGAGAACAACCTGATAAGTTTTCTTGCCTTCTTTGTACATTACATGCTTCTTATGAATGACAAGGAACTGGAAGAGAGATACTGTATAATCACTGTAGATAATCTGTACTAGCTTAATAGTTGCTAGAGAAGGCTTACCATAAAGTACATACAAAACAAAAACGACCTTGGTACTCCAAATTCAGGAGCTATTTTGCTGGCAGCTGCTGTAGTCACTCATAATAGATGTTGATGGGAGAAATTCCCAAGGTTATCTTTTCTCAATGTAGAGTCCAATCACTTCTTAAGTTTTTTCCTAATAATAGAGGAACAAGATCCTGCCAAGCAGATTTGACCTCCTAGAGAAATTTGTAAATTTAATTTTCTTCCCTTCCTAGTTTGGCATCATAGACATAAAACACTTGACATTAACCTGTGTTTCACCCATCTTGAAGAGAGAATTAAAAACAATTGACCACTGTCTGGACAAAGAATCCTGGCCAGATTCAGGGTTGTATTAAGTTGGGAAAATGGAAGAATTTGTTCAGCTCTTCAAGGAAGCAAGGTGTATGCAAGTCCAGGTGTGAGTTCTTATTGTGGACCCCCTTCACTGAACACAGAAGAAAGAAAGGGCTTTTTTGGGAACATGGGGTGATGGCTGAAGTATTTGTCCTCTTACATCTTGAAGAGTAGAAGGCAGAGTGCAATATCATGGCACAGTCCACAGAGCAACTGAAAAAATGTTTATAAGTCTCACTTAGAAAAAGTCTTTGAATGAGCAATCAGTAAGTCTACTACTAGTCTTTGAATAAAAACAGAGATTGCTCTGTCTGGTGGAAGCTTTAGCTTAATACTGGGTGTACTATATTTCTTTCCTCCACCTGTAATTCCAAACATACAGATATTAATGTCTCTTAAGAGAGAATACAGGAACCTTTGCTTTCCCCTATGGCTGATTCTCCTAATGAGGAATGGCTTTTACAAACTGGCCAACAGTATTGTAAAATGTGAGGGTGCTTGGCATGTTAATGGAGGTGTCCCCCATAGGTGTACTTTCTGTTCCACCTTTGGTTTGAGTGACAGAATGAGTGTGGTCTGTGATATACTGAAGATGCAAGGTTTACAGGTCTGAGCATGAACCCTTGACCCTGCGAACATTATACTCTCCTTTAAACACGCTTGTACTTCCTCTCTGGCTTTGGTTTTTCCTTTTCCCTCTTATTGCCTTCAGTTTAGTTATTGAGTTTCCTGTTTTACATAACAGATTCTTATTCTTTGCTGCTATTTTTACTTAAATTCTGCCAGATAGTAACACTATTATTTTTGTCTGAATGGCATTTAAAAATCAAGAGATTGAGCAAAACCACGGAAAATGCAAGAAGAGCACACTGATTCCTCTAAAGCTCTTGAGAATGGTGAGGGCTTCAGCAACTGCTTCTCTTTGCCATGGACAGAGAAGTCATGCATCTAAGGTAACATATCAGAGAGTCCTAAAGCTGTTCTGTGTCATGGTCCCTCTCTCCATAAATATTTAATATATGATTTTGCTTAGTGAGAAATATTAGATGAAATTGTGGATTGAATACATCCATTCTTTATGCTAGCACTAATCTTTCTGAAGATTTGATCAAACGTGCTGTGTGAATGGATGAGGAACTTTTGATGCTTTGTAGATGGTGCATGCCTACAATATTACCTATCTTGTGTTAATAATTAGTGTTGTCCCAGTGTGGTATTCCATATTTTGACACCACATGGTAATTCTTGCTCTCTATCCCTATGGTTCAGATAAAGGTGGCCCTGGAACACCATTTTAACAAGATTCTGTGGCTCAATTACAGGTAGGAATTGGATATCTCTAGTCTTTGGCAACCAACTTGCTGGACTGGCTTTTTCTCTACATCCAGTTACAGCTTTTGCCAGTTAACATATTTGTAACCAGACCCCACCCCTGAGATCCCAGGGACTAAATAACCAAGCAAAAAGTACATGTGGAGCCCGTGTCTCCAGCTGCATATGTAGCAGAGGATGGCCTTGTCCCCAATCAATGGGAGGAGAGGCCCTTGGGGCTGTGATGACTGGATGCCACAGTGTGGGAAGTGTGAAAGCAGTGGGAAAGGAATGGATGCGAGGGTGGGTGGGTAAGTGAGGGAACACCCTCAAAGAAGCATGAGGAGGAGGAATGAGGTAGGGAGGTTCTGGGTGTGAAACCAGGAAAGGGGATAACATTCAAAATGTAAATAAAGAAATAAAATGTCCAATAAAATGGGGGAGATAGCACATATCACTTTCCCATTGTATTGGCATTAAAAACAACTTAATCGCCAAGATCTCTTGCTTTGGAAGGATGAGGTGCTCAATACCTGTGTCCCTGGAGAGTCCTGTAAAGACAAGAACTTCAGCTTCTGGTTACTACAGGGAAAACATTAGCAGGAAGGCAAAGGCTGTACTATTTGATATAAATAGTCCTTTTCTGGACATTCTACAGTTTCCTGGGTAACTCTTGAAATCCCCTGTGATGTCACCAGTGTCCTAACAGCACCAACTGCTCCTAAAGCATCACTTAGTCCCTAAAGAGTTCACCCATATTAAAGTTTTCAAGACAGAAGTGTGTAAAAGAAGAGGCCATCAGGAACTTAGAAACACCAAAACAGAGTATGCAAAGATAAAGGAGCCTACTGATTTCCCAGGATTTCCAATGCAGAATGTTCCACCAACCATTCTACACTGGGTCTCCAGACCTCCACTGTTCCCAGATCTCCAAATGCTTTCAGGCCTAACAGTGAGTGCCTCAGTATCAACAAATGTCCCAAATCCCTCTATTTCCTGAAGGTCCCCAACTGCCTCCAGTTCCTGTTATGCCTCACTATCTCCAGAGACCACAAATCCTCCCATTACTTGAAGGTCTACAAATGTATCCAGGATCTGAAGTGAAACCAAGCTGTCAAGTTTTCCCTTTCCCTTAGCTCCACATGTGGCTCCTTCAGTAATTCCAAGGCCACATGTTCTCCTCAAGGCTCCTATCAGGGAGTGGAGTGGGAGTACCAGGCATAGTCTGGAACAAAAGAGTAAGCTAGAAAAATTCTTCTCTGAAAAGTCCAAGTATCCTTCCTTCGAACAACTTAAGCAGCTGGCTTGAAGCATTTGTGTGACAGAATAACAGATCTGGATGTGCTTTAAGAAACAGAGGTCTAGATACTTCTGGGAGCATCCCCAAGAATGTCTAAAAACACCTGGGAGTCAAGGTGGAAGAGCTTATACTCATTGCACCAGCACAGGAGTTCATGCCCCCATTTAATGTATGGCCCACTGGTGATCCCATGTTCCCAAGCCTAACAGATGTTGGCTCCTTTCTTCAACCCAGCTCCTCTGATATATTCCCATCCCTTCTTCAGTATTGACTGGGCCTGGAGAATATTCTGGATGTGGAGCTAGCTGCCCATACCCATACTACAATAACCACTTGCCCAATTCCATCATCAAAAGACACAGACCTAGTTCAGTCTGTAGCAGTTAGAGACACATCAGACACAGCTCTACTCTTTGGACTCTAGCAGGGGCATAATTTGGCTTCCACATGCACAGAGATTTAACAAGTAGCTATTTGAGCAGTTCTGAAGAAGTACAACTAATAAATTAACATGTCTTAGCTGATGATTATAAAATAATAAAAAATATAAAATATAAAATTACAGATGTGCTAGCTATTGGATCACTCCAAGGAAGAGTTTAGACAAAACAGATTGGAAGTGCGGTGGAAGGGACCGGAAGTGAGGGGGAAAAGATCAAAAGTGAGTGGGAAGCGACCAGGAGTGGGAAACGACTGGAAGTGAGGGTGAAGCGACCCGAAGTAGGATAGAAGAGACCGGAAGTGCGTCAGAAGGGACTGGAAGTGAGGGTGAAGGTACCGGAAGGTGCGGGGTGCAAGTGAGAGGATGCTCCAGATTACCAGGGTCCTGAAGTTCCTGGGAATTTCCATGGTGTGTGAAACCCAGGGCTGAGATGACCGACCTGACAGGAAGTGAGATGTCACCACCCAAGCCCAGTGTGTGGTGATGAGGCCGGGGGTCCTGATCCATCCCCAGTGAGACCATTTCCTGTGTTGTCACAGCCTGCATTAAGACTGGGCATGAGCACACAAGACGCTCGTGGAGACCTGGAGAATCAGTTCACTGACCCAGTCCTCATGCTGCTAGGGGTGCAACTCAGAGTGACAGTGCTTCATGGGTAGACCTTGCTTTTATTCCATCAACACACACACATACACAAACAGACACACACATACATGGACATAAAGATACACACATATACACACATACACATGCAGAAATGGATACCTGGACACACACACACACATGTACATATCACACAAACAATTGGGATTAAATTAAGTATTTTTGGATGTGCTCAGCTTTAATCACCGTCTTCCTCACAGAGGACAGAGGGCATCTGCATGGGGAACAACACAGCGGCCATGGCTGACCAGGCAGGGAGGGGCTGAGAACCAACAGGGAGACGCCATAGATGAAATCATATGCACAGAGCTTTAGGATACACATTTCAGGTTTTGCTAAAGATTTATTTATTTTTTAAAATTATTTAATCATTATTTAATCATTTAATTAACCATCAATTTAATAAGTAATTATTAACTTAATAATTATTTAATTATTTCATTAAATATTAATTATTTAATTACTTAATTACCATTGATTTATTGATTATTTAATCATTTAATTATTTAATTATAAACTTAATTATGTGCTCATTTAATTATTTACTTATTTTAAAATTTTTTAATTATTTAGTTATTAATTTGATAATTACTTATTTAATTATTAATCATTTATCAATGAGATTTAATTTTCAAAATTTATTTTAAATAAATCAATTGGTACCCTGCAGCTGTCCACATAGTTGTGAGCCTTCATAATTATTTAATTATTTATTAGTTAGATAATTATTTCATTATTATTAATTATTATTTATCAATTAAATTTAAGTATTTAATTTTTTTAAATAAAGCAATCGGTACCCTTCAGCTCTCCAGATAGTTGTGAGCCTTCATAATAATTTAATTAATTATTAATTTGGTAATTAATTATTTAATTATCTTTAATTATTAATTAAATTTAATTATTTAATTTTTTTAAAAAATAAATCAATCTGTACCCTGTCACTGTGCAGGGAGTTGTGAGCCTCCATGTGGTTTTGGCAAGTTGAAGTTTCATGGCCTCTGCTCGCCAAGGTTAGCCCCTGCTCACTCTGGTTGTCCCTACTGGCTCCGACCCAAAGATTTAGTTATTACTATGACTGAGGGCACCGTACCTGACTTCAGAAGCGCCAGATGAAGTCAGATCTCATGATGGGTGAATGTGAGCCACCATGGGAGTGCTGGGATTTGAAATCAGGACCTTCTGAAGAGCTATTGGCGCTCTGAGCCATGGAGTCATCTTGCCAGCCCCCATACAGCAGACTTTAAGTCATAAGGTATTGGTGCTGAAGAGATATGTCAGTGGTTAGAGCACTGGCTGCTCCAGCTGAGGACCTGGCTCCAATTCCCAGCACCCACATGGAGCTCACACTGACCTGTACTTCTGTGTCCATGGGATGAGCTATCCTCACACAGAGACACCTTGACCAATGCAAATAAACGTTTAAATTAATATTTAATAATTTTAAAGCCAATTCATACTCAATTAATTTCATTCAAATGAATGTTAATTGAATGAATACTAGATTATTTCAATCAGTATTAATTTTATTTCAAATGAATGTTAATTGAATGAGTACTAGATTATTTTTACTTAAATCAGTATGAATTAATTTTACTCATGCATCTGTGTCTCTGTGAGCATCTGCCAGGTATGGGTAGGTACCATGGACAAGAGCAGAGAGACTGACAGACAGGTGACATCTGCTAACCTTTGACCACTCCTCAGGAGCACAGGGACAAGTCCACACCTATAGCATCCGTGCACAGGACAGCAAGCACACAGGACTGTGTGCAGGGCATTTCATCCATGTTGTGGACTTCCCACTCAATCCCATCTGCCATGAGCTGGTTGGTGCAGTGGCTCCTGCCAACCGGGACCGGAAACAGGGCCTAGCGAACCAGAAACAGGGCCTAGGGGACCAGAAACAGGGCCTAGGGGACCGGAAATGGGGCCTAGTGAACCGGAAACAGGGCCTCGGGGACCGGAAACAGGGCCCAGGGGACCGAAAACAGGGCCCAGGGGACCGGAAATGGGGCCTAGTGAACCGGAAACAGGGCCTTGGGGACCAGAAACAGGGCCTAGGGGACCGGAATCAGAGCCTATGGGACTGGAAACAGGGCATCATCAGAGGCCAGAAACAGCGCATATAGTAGCCATTTTTCTTTTGTAGTTAGGAACAGGCAGCATATTTTCAGGATTAAAACAGGAGTAACAGAAGTTAGAGTTAGGAACAGTCACTATGTTTTGGGGAAAAAAACATGAATAATGAAAGCTGGCCAGATATTGTTAACTACTCAGGTTTCCTATGACCTGGGATTCAAACTTAGTTTCACCTTATGATGAAATGGAGGTTGGTGACAAAAAGGCAATCCTTAGAACAAGTTTCTTTTGCTTGTTGCCAACATTTGTATAGCATAGTCATCTTTCAATATGTAACAGAGCACATATTAAAGAGAAATCTTACAAATGTAATCAATGTGATAAAACATTTTCGCAACACACTTATCTAAGAAAACATCCTGGAGAGAAATGCTATGAACAAGCAATGTGGTAAAGCCTTTGCAAGTAGCAGTAGTCTTAGAAATCATGAGAAAAAGCTATAATGCAGAGAAACTCCATAAAAATAGTCAATGTGTTAAAGTTTTGTACATTCTCCTATCCTTATAAAAGAGTAAACTCTTTAGCATGTAACCAATCTGTTAAAGACTTTGCATATCAAAATAGTCTTTGAGGACCTTAAAAAGTAATCTACAAAAACAAAGAATTTGGTAAGATCTTAGCCAAAACACTTACATTGAGTTACTCAAGATTATTTCTTTCTTTTCATACCATGGAATATTCATACCATGGAATTTGAACAATTCTCTACTCCATATGCCAAAGTTAAATCAAGAGCAGGTAAACTATCTAAAAAGGCCCATGTCCTGGAAAAAAAGTAGAAGTCATTAAAAACATCTCAACCAAAATTAGCCTAGGGCCAGATGGCTTTACTGTGAAATTCTGCTAGACCTTCAAAGAAAAGCTGACATCAGAACTCCTCAAAGTATTCTAAAGAATAGAAACAGAAGAAACACTGCCTAACTCATTCTGTAAATCCACACTTGTTCTAAACCAACAAAGAGAACTTCAGACCAATTTTGCTTATGAATATCAATGCAAAAATAATCGATAAAATTCTAGTAAACCAAACAAGAACACATTAGAGCCATCATTCTGTACCAATGTTACTCCACAAATCAAGACTAAGGATAGGGGATTTCCTTAGGACGTCTTTGTTGTACACTTATCCTACTCCCACTGGTTGGAGCATTCAACTGTTGCTGCAGACTTGCCATGTCTGATATTGAAGTCTTAACTTGTCAAGCTGAATGGGGCTTATCTTCCCCAACATTCCTGTCTTAACTTGCCAACCAGGATGTCAGATACCCACATACATGTCTCCTAGGGAGGTCTTGGGGACTTAAACTTCACTCTACACCTACTCAAAATGAAAGGTTAATTACAAACAGGTGCAGATGTCTCTCTTATGTTCAGGTTCATACCATGGGCACCTTATAAAAGCAGATGCCATCTGAGCAAGCACATGTGCAGGAAGTGCTGCTGGTTGGTTGATTTGTGTCAAAGCTTACTGTGGCTAACCATACAAAGCAGTTCCAGCTGATGTCTGTTTTTGATTAGTTTCCAAGAGCAAAGAACTTAGAGACTATAAAATCATTTTGTACAAAATAAAGTTTCCTCATAATATTAGTAACAGCACACAATGGCAGGCTAGACATGTAAGAGTTACTTAGACTTAACATTTTACCTAGGCCTTAACAGTACGCGTCTCCTCTGATCTCCATATATATAACATTGTTATCAAAATAAAT
Source organism: Mastomys coucha (assembly GCF_008632895.1). Taxonomy (NCBI): domain Eukaryota; kingdom Metazoa; phylum Chordata; class Mammalia; order Rodentia; family Muridae; genus Mastomys; species Mastomys coucha. The sequence continues at coordinate 17,440,349 of NW_022196904.1, forward strand.
AAAAAACATACTTGAACATCACAAATGTTCTGAATGAAGTTACTTTCAAGGCCATCTGCACCTGCTTAGTTAGACTATCCTGAAGCAATTCTGGGGACAATTATTTTTCATGGGTCCTACAATTCAAGTGGATGTCTTTTTCTCCCTCTGGAAGAATTAGTATTGTCTGTCAGTGATCTTACGTTTTGCAAAGGGGCAAATCCTGTTTAGGATTCCATTCAGGGCAGTTAGTTCATTTCCATTGCTCTGTGTGTTACAGTTCTTGCAGACATTGTCTCTTCTGAATCTTCTCTTCTGACTGAGGCTACAGTGAGGTCACCTATATAAGGAAATATATCATCTCCCTGGCCTCAGATAATGGAATAGGTTTGTTTCTGTGTCTTTAATCATAATCCTTACACATTTTGGATTATCTTCATGTTACATTTATTAGTGAAAATAAAATCTCAAGACAAAGCTTTTAGTTAATTGACAGTGTTAAGGTTCTATACTCTGATTGAATTATTTCCTCTTAATGTCTGGCATAGATTAAGTAATGAACGTCACACTAACCCTAAGCTTTCAAGAGTACAGAATGCTTAAGAATGGTATTGTGGAAATTTGACTAAGAATGGCCCTTGTAGGCCCCTAGGTTTAAATGCTTTGTCATCATACAGCAGCAGTATTTGAAAAAGTTAGAAGGATAAGGAATACTAGAACTGCTGGAGAAAATATATCACTAGGGATAAGCTATGAAATTTCAAAATTCCAATGGCAGGCCAATCTCTCTCTCTCTCTCTCTCTCTCTCTCTCTCTCTCTGTCTCTGTCTCTGTCTCCACTGATTTATCTCTCAAGCCCCTCTAAATCATTCTTGGGAGGCAGGCAGTGCTGTATCTCTTCAGAGAAGGTCTCTGGTACCCCTGGTTTGCGCACGCCTCCTGGAAGACAGGCAGAGCTTTGGGGTAGGAATAAGCAAGGCGGAACACCAATCTGTCTTAATGCATGTGGAGATGTAGAGGAGGAAGGAGGTGAGGCTCAAACAGGATAAGACAGAGCCTTACATGTGCTGGGCTCTGTGGGGTCCCAACTTGCATGGGAATTTGGGTGGGCATCTCACCTGTGTCCTTGTTTAGATCAGACCTACTAGGAAATTGGGGATGGCTATATGGTGGAGCAACAGGTACTCTGTCCTGTTCTGGATGGATGGGCACCCTCTCAGAGGCAAAGAGGTGGGGAAGAAGTCTATGATGGGGAAACTGGAAGAGGAACAACATTTGAGATGTAAATAAATGAAATGAATAATAAAATAAAATAAAGAAAACATCTAATACAACATATTTAAACTGGCAAATCTTTTCATGTATTCTGACTAATTGGTTTATTTCATTTGCTTTGTTAATTTCAACCATTTAAAAATGTTTGAACAGTGTGTGTGTGTGTACACACCTGTGTCACGGCATGTATGTGGTAGGCAGAGGACAACTCATTGCTGCCTATGATCTGCTTTCTGTATGTGAGCTCTAGACATAAAACTCAGGGACTCATTTATTTCCAGTGACTTCCTTGGCCCTTACTTGAGTTTAAAAATGATCTTTGTATGGGCTGGTGTGTATTGTGTATAGGCCACAGCCCGAGTGTAAAAAGATAAGGAAAAAATGTAGAAATAAGATGAGTCTTCCAGAGATTGAATTCAGATCATCAGGCTCAGCAACAACCAGATTTACCTAAGGAGACAATTCTCTGGCATTCATTTGTAGTTCTGAGAATGTTTTTTGACAAATGTTTCCTCCTAAGGATAAACTAAGAAATTCCAAAAAAATCAGAAATATATCATTTTCGTTTACAAGAAGGATTTCTTATTCAGATCATCTTGTTTTTCTCCATGATATGGTATGTTTATAATCTGAAAACACAACATTTTACTAACTTAATGTTTCTACTAATCTAATTTGGATATCAGTCTCATGGTTCAATAGGAAATGCCTATGGTGTGCAATGCTGGCAACCTCACCTTGATCGTATTATGAAGATGGTCAAAGTTGACCCCACAAGGTAGCCTTCCAGTCCATACATATACATCATTTCCTAAACCCCAATAATCACATTATATACCTATACAACAGAAAATTTTATTTTAAACAAATCTCATTGTTGTTTCCTTTTCTAGTACCTCTAGATAATTACCTTAGAAGGATTATTTCAAGATAAGATGGCAAATGATAACCAGTGGGAACATGAAGTAGCATGGACCATATATATGTATGAATATATATATATTTATATATATATATGTGTGTGTGTATATGTATGGAATATATATATGTGTGTGTGTGTGCGTGTGTGCGCGTGTGTGTGTGTGTGTGTGCGTGTGTGCGCGTGTGTGTGTATGTGCGTGTGCGTGTGTGTGTGCGTGTGTGTGTGTGTGTGCGTGTGTGTGCGTGTGCGTGTGTGTGCGTGTGTGTGTGTGCGTGCGTGTGTGTGTGTGTGTGTGTGTGTGTGTGTGCGCGTGTGTGTGCGTGTGTGTGTATCCCAACCAATCAAACTATGTTGCAAGATACAGAGTTGTTTGCTGATTATCCTACATGATTACATCTCTAACCAGATAGATGAAAATCCAGTGTGGGATATACTTACAAACTATTTAATGTTTCTTATATTCTGTTCTATTAATATTAACATTTTTAAATGTGTTGACAAAACAGGACACACGAGCATGGGAACACCTTCCATAATTTGACTTGTACTCAGGGCACTGACACATGAGAATCAAAATTCAAAATGTAGCTTTGACTAATTACTGATGTCTAACCCAGGCTCAATATCAAAGAATATCTAAAAGGAATTTGTGAAAATACCATAAACAAAAACAGGAACAACCACTCACAACTCTTTTATAAACCCTCTTAGTGAAAATATGTAATCACACACAATTTATTTAAATAAACTTCTAAAAACTTGGTAGGAATTTGACATCAGGCCAGGACAAGAAGTCAATTCCAGGAGAGACTCTGACTTTGGGCTAGGATTCAGGAAATCATTTACATTTGAGTCAGTGAAAACCACTGAGCTGGCTCAGGTGAGGCTTGTATGGCATTCCTTTTGTCTTGGTCATCCTGAATAGACCCTAGAAAGGTGTTTACAGGACTTACTATTTTGCATGTATTTAAAGTGGCATGAAAGCACACTGGAAAATTAATAAACCTGCTTTCCCTCAGAACTGGGTGGGACCAATCTACAGTGTTGTCATTTTTTCTTTTTAATCCTTGCTCCTGCCCTAGAGAACCTGTTGACTGATTGAGCTGGCTTGGTCAATAAACAATGGACAACTTAGATGATGAGCATGCCATTCAATACCCTGCAATAGAAAAATACTTATCACCAGGTGAAATCTCAATAGAAGATGAACAGAAGTCAGAGAAGGAACACAAGAATGGCCTAATAAACTGCTGTAAATGAACTTGCCATACAGACAGCAAACTTTAATGTTTCAAAATCCACAAACACAAGTGGCTATGTCTTCCATTTCATTTGAGTAAATATGGTAAGTAATTTACTTCTTTCATGGCTATGATGAAGAAGAGATGAAACAAGACAACTTGAAAGTTTTTCTTGAAACTAAAGACAACTATGATGCCAAAGTCTTTATCAATACATTTCCATGACTAGGGGTTTTCTCTTGAGTTCTTTTTTACATCCTGGTATCAAGATAAAATATACAAGACTAAAGACAAGGATGTACATTAAAGAAAATTTCATAGACAGGAACAAGGAATGGATTTTGACAAATTCCTGTAATTCCTACTAAAAGGTCTAAGGGTTTAATCTTCACAACTCTTTTATAAACCCTCTTAGTTAAAATATGTGATCACACACAATTTATTTAAATAAACTTCTAAAAACTTGGTAGGAATTTGACATCAGGCCAGGACAAGAAGTAAATATATGCACACACAAACCCAAAGACACAATGGTATCATATAATGAAAAAGTAATGAAACTGAGAAACAATTTTTTGCTCATGAATGCTTTTCTTATATAAAGGTTTATTACTGTAATTCATGTGTTGAGGCACATAAAGAAAGGTTTACCTACAGTGTTTTTTTAATTGTGAACTGATTTATAAAGCATAAAGCAAGATATAAGATTTGAATTTAGAAAAATCTGTCCTCTGTTGGTAGTATCATTTGGGAAGATCAAGCACATAAAGCTATCTACAAAAATAAACTTATCAGGAAAAAATAGTCATCTCTCTTTAATATCTCTCAATATTAAATGGACTCAACTCACCTACAAAAAGATGACAGCTAACAGACTGGACATGCAAACATGATCCAGCATTTTGTGACATACAAGAAAAACACCTCAATAACAAAATCAGACTCTATCTCAGAGTAAAAGGAGGGAAAAGGTCTTCCAAGCAAATGGTCCAAAGAGACAAGCTGTAATTGCCATCCTACTATCCAATAAAATAGACTTTCAAACAAAAGTTATTAAGTGATATGAAGAAGGACATTTCAAATTCATAAAAGAAAAAATCCACCAAGACAAAGTATTAATTTTGAACATCTATGCCACTGTAAACAACAGAAAACCCACATATACATGGAAACTGAACAACTCTCTACTCAATGATAACTTGGTCAGGGAAGAAAGAAAGAAAGAAATTAAAGACTTCCTGGAACTTAATGAAAATGATGACACATCATACCCAAACTTATGGGACAGAATGAAAGCAGTGCTAAGAGGAAAATTCATAGCACTAAACACCCTGGTAAAGAAACTGGGGAGATCTTATTCTAGCAACTTAACAGCATATTTGAGAGCTCTACAACAAAAAGAAGCAAACTCACTCAAGAGGAGTAGAAGGCAGGAAATAGTCAAACTCAGGCTGAAATCAACCAAATAGAAACAAAGAAAACAAGACAAAGAATCAACAAAACCAAAAGCTGGTTCTCTAAGTGAATCAACAAGATAGATAAACCCCTAGCCAAACTAACTAAAGGGCCCAGAGGAAGTGTCCAAATTAACAAAATCAGAAATGAAAGGGAGGACATAACAAAAGAAACAGAGGAAATTCAAAAATACATCAGATTCTACTACTATCAGATGATCCTTATACTCAACCAAACTGGAAATCTAGATAAAATGGGTGGTTTTCTAGACAAATATCACACACCAAAGTTAAATCAAGAGAAGGTAAACTATCTAAATAGCCCATGTCCCATAAAAAATATAAGAAGTCATTAAAACCTGCCAACCAAAAAAAAAAAAAAAAAAAAAAAAAAAATCCCAGGGCCAGGTGAACTTAGTACATAATTCTACCAGATGCTCAAATAAGACCTGTTGCAAATTATCTGCAAACTCTTCCATAAACAGAAGAAGAAGAAAGACTACTTAATTCGTTCTATGTACCCAGAACAACTTTGATACCTAAACCACACAAAAACACAATGAAAAAAAGAGAAATTCAGACCAATCTCACCTATGAAAGCACTCAGTAAAACTCTTGCCAATCAAATCCACAAACACATCAAAACCATCATTCACCACCATCAAGTAGGCTTTACCCCAAGGATGCAGGGTTTGTAAAATATACAAAAATGCATTAATGCAATCCACTACATAAACAAATTTAAATCAAAAATTACATGATCATCTCTTTAGATATAGAAAAAGCAATTGTCAAAATACAATACCCCTTCATATTAAAAGTATTGGAAAGAACAGGAATTCAAGGCCCATGCCTAAACGTAATAAAGCAATTTACTGCAAACCAACAGCCAATATCAAATTAAATGTAGACATACTTGAGGCAATCCCACTAAAATCAGGGACAAGACAAGGATGCCCACTCTCCATTTCCCTATTCAGTATAGTACTTGAAGTGCTAGCTAGAACACTAAGAAAACAAAAAGAGATCAAGGGGATACAAGTTGGCAAAGAAGTAATAAAGGTATCACTATTTGCAGATGATATGATTATATACATAAGCGACACCAAAAATTCTACCAGAGAAATTCTCCACCGGATAAACAGCTTCAAGTAAGTGGGCAGATATAAAATTAACTCAAATAAATTAGTAGCCTTCCTATATACATGTGATAAACAGGCTAAGAACCTTTCACAATAGCCACAAATAACATAAAATATCTTGTGGTAACTCTAACCAAACAAGTGAAATACCTGTATGTCAATAACTTAAAATCTCTCAAAAAAGCAATCAATGAAGACCTCAGAAAATGGAGAGATCACCCATGTTCATGGATTGGCAGAACTAACATAGTAAAATATGTCTATCTTACCAAAGGCAAACTACAGATTCAATGCAGTCCCCATCAAAATCCCAACAAAATTCGTCTAAGATGTGGAATGAACAATTCTCAAATTCATCTGCAAAGGCAAATAACCCAGAATACTGAAAACAATTTTTAACAATAAAAGAATGGCTGGGGCAATCACCATCCCTGACCTCAAGCTTTACTGCAGAGCAATAGTGATAAAGGTAAGAGAGACCTGGTATTCCAAGACAGATTAAAGTGCAGTAACCTTGCTGCACGCAATGATGATATGGGCCTGTCCAGAGTGTACACCAATAACAACGGAGAGAATGGAAATCCCCAGCCTGATTTACAGAGAGTAAGTATGGTAAGGGAACAAATGGGAATGATAGAGTTGGGCACCAGTAAAATCAGAGTGTACTTCATCTTTCTTCCAGTGACTATGATTTTGCAAGTCCAAGAGTAATTGTTTTGGCCAGTAAAATATAAACAGGAAGAGGAACTATAACTCAAAATGGGGATTACTGCAGGCTCCAGCAGCCTAAGCTTGAGGGTTCAACTAAGAGCAAGGAACACAGAAAACAAACTTTTAGTGACATGACGAAGAAGCTCAAGGTACCATTACTAGAAGTGATGAGTGACTTGCTGTGGTGCTCAAAAAGACCCTGAGACTAAAGTTGTGAATGTAGAAAAACACAGGACAATTAAAGCAGAGCCATCTCCAAAGGCTCTACATCAATGAGAAAGATGACAGTTTTGTGAATGCGTGTTTCTGCTCTGTGTTGGCATACTTATCCCCTGGGCACTTTACACACTAATCTATATGTGATGGAGAAAGGAATGTATTGCTAGTGCAAGTTCAGCATTTTTATTGACAGTCCATGCATCTTAACTGTGTTGAACAACCCTCCAGATATACATATAACACATATATATCATACATATTTATATTCATTTATATTACATGGACCTGGCTCACAGTGTGCAGGAAGTCCAGGAGGCTCCCCCCTTCAGCAGGAAGTCCCCAAGGCCCCACCCACCTACAAGAAGTTGTTCAGCTGCTGCTCCTCCAATGTGATCTTAGTTGACCAGGACCAGTTCACTGTGTAGAAGATCCTCTGGATGACCTGGGGGTTGTAGTGGGGATCACAGGTCAGCACAATGGTCATAGGAGTCACAGTGTCAGTGCAGGTGTCACGGAGCCTCAGGGTCCAGTGCAGGTGTCACAGAGCCTCAGGGTTCAGCTGGGGTCAGAAAGCACCTCAGGGGGAATTTATATGAAGTTAATTGGACAGATGTGGTTGTGGGAGGGTCCTGGCTGTGGGTCTATGGGCATGTCTGAGGGCAGAACGGGAATAGCCAAGGGGTGAGCAGGGTTCCGAGTGTGTGCATGTGGGCACATGTCATTGGTCCTGGGAATGGTTGTTGATGTTGTGGGTATTGCTCTGGCCCCAGTGGTCACTGTGGGTGTGTCCATGGGGTGAGCATGTCCTCTGAACATGGTGCTGTAGGGCTAGAGGTACTCTGATGCCTCCTCCTTCAGGAATGACAGGCTGGAGTAAAAGTTCACCTCGTTCTGGGGGTCAGAGGGCAGGATCGGTGGGGTGAGCATGGCAGTGAGAATAGGTTGGAACTATAGATGGGGACAGGACCGAGAGACCAGTAGGGACAACATTCAGGGAGCCCACTCAGGACAGGGTGTAGGGTAGTGGAAAGATGGAAGTAGGGCAAGAGTTGAGTGACAGGGCAGGGGCAGGGCCTACACTCAGGGACGGGGTCTACAGGTGAGGGCGTGGCTTACAGATGCAAAAGAAATATGGGGACAGGTCAGAAATGGAGAGATCAAATAACAGACTTGGGACTGGGTGGGAACAGGATGTGAGTGACAAGGTGCTCCTGGCCTGGAGACAAGGGGGAGGGGCTACAGGCAATGGGCGTGACCCACACAGCACAGGATATACACAAGCATGGAGTGGCAGGTGAGTCAGGGTGGGGAAAAGAATGTGAGTGATGGCATGGGCGGGGCCTAGAGGCAAGGGGGAGGGGCTACAGGCAATGTGGATACAGAAATTGTGGTACATCTACACAATGGAGTACTACTCAGCTATTAAAAACAATGAATTTATGAAATTCTTAGGGAAATGGACAGATCTGGAGAATATCATCCTGAGTGATGTAACCCAATCACAAAAGAACACACATGGTATGCATGCACTCTCTGATAAGTGGTTATTAGCCCAGAAGTTCGGAATACAGGAAGAACAACCCACAAACC